>NW_020448397.1:385080-781205 GCF_003343035.1 Apteryx rowi | reverse complement strand
GGCAGGACGACCCCGGCGGCGCTGAGATGGCGGCCGGGCCGGGCCGGGCCGGGCCGTTGGGGCACCGCGGGGGGGGGCAAGGCGGGGCTGGGCTGGCCGCGCCCGCAGGGCCCGACTGTTACGGGACACGGAGAGTCAGGTGCCAAGGTGCTGAACTTTCTAGCTACAGTTTGTTCCCCTGAAACCTAGTTCATCTACTTAACGTATTTTGAAATATTTTCAAGTATACTCGGGTATTGGTTGAACTATACTCAGGTGTGCCGACCCTGCGTTCAGTTGCCAACGTTTGAGGCTGCGGCGATCCCATTTCTATTTCTAGAAACACTCCTTTGTTTCCCACTGATGAGAGGAAATCACCAGCTACTTCACCATACAAGGAAAATAATGACACCAGCAAACTCAGTGCCAGCAAACTGGGAATGCAGGTTTTCTTTGCCTTTGGTTACTTTAACTCGAAGTGCTACGTCTGACCATGGTAGTAAACATTTCAGTTCTGCTTTGCTGGACACCCTGTATGGACATCCCTTTATCTGTAAAGGATAAAGAAAATAGCAGGAGCAGTGTATTTAAAAGATCTCCTAATTATATTTTGATTATTTACCTCCAGTGTAAGCTGCCACAGAATAACACTCTTCATGAGGCGGTTTTATATGTCATTAGCTTAGACCAGCCCCTGTGGCACCGGGGGTCCCTTCATGCCCTGTACATCCCTTGCCAGAAGGGAAAGGCTGTGTGTTTGGTTTACCTCTTGCCTTATTTTAGGATACCAGCTGCCAGAATTATTGGCATCTTTGTCCCCTGCTTCAAAGGAGAGAGTCAAATATACCTTTAGTTTCCCTCCCAAACTCAGTGAGCATACCATAAAGGGACAGGGACTGATAGTTAACAGAATCTGCGTCCTTTTTAGAAAAGCGAGCACGATCTGAAGGAGCAGTGGTTCGGGACTCTCCATATTCACCGTCTCTAAGATCGCCAATGAGTAGGTTTGAAGTGGAGCAATTTGCAAAGCTGGAATAGAAAGCACGGAGCCTGCCCATGGACATGGCCGCTCTGAGCCCCAGGCTACTTTCTGTCTGCTCCAGGTGCACACGCAAAGCTAACATACAGTCAGCAAGCAAATTTTTATTCCTAGGAAAGAAAAATATTTTTCTTATAATATTGAATAAAAATATCCTCATTTTTCTACAAATCAGTTCGCATACCATTTGAATGACTTTACTTCTAAAATCAAGTTTTAACTTTATGTGAAGATTTTGAGAGCTACCGGTTTTCCCATATCTATTCCTGAGTCAGATGCAGCAACTGAAATGCCAAAAATCTCATGAGAAGACCTGTTCTGGCAATATTTCCGGCTAAGCTCAGCAAAATAATAAGCTTCTAAAATTTTTAAAATCTCAGTAGACTTCCTTTACTATTCTTGAACACAGTCTTCCAGAGTGAGTATCAGCAATTCCCAGTTGAGTGGGATAGTAAGATAACAGGTTTTCTCCTTGCTTTTAAATAGAGATCCTAGTTAAGTAATTAGATAACCTTTTTACTCATGCAAGCATACTCCTTTAAGTGAATCTCACGGTGGCTTTTATAAGACATTCTTCCATTGAACACACTGAAATTTTGTTACTTGATAATCATATCAAGTAACATACCAATAATTTGAAGAATATGTAAATACTTGTAAAGGGAAAATTAAAAAGTAATGTTCTTATGAGTTCAAAAGTAGTCTGAGAAACAGAAGTTGATTAAAAATTTCTCTTCAGAGCTTCCATAACCTACCCATATACTAACTAGCAAAGATTTTAAGACACAACTGTCCCCAGTGTAAAGCCATTGCCATCACAAGCAACTTTGAAAGCACTCCTGCAGACAAAGAATCATTGTCTTCTTTCTATGCTAATGTATATAAAGGAAAAATATGCAAAGTTTGTGGTTGGTAACTACTATTATCATTAAAAGGCTGTATTTCTTGCCTTCTAGTAGACAGATAATCATATTCCTAAATGCGACAGCCAATATACATCAGCTAAACCTCAAGTTTTAAAATAGAGAAATAATAAAATCTGAACTACTCTTCTCAGATGATTAATATTGTGGAATGTTTCCCATGCTTGGATAACACCCTAATGGCAGAATCATATTCTTGTTGTATTATAGACCTTATTTGCAAATAAAAATAAAAGCATCCCCAGCCTTGGTGAGTGCATAGTCTACAAGAAGACCTATGGTATCCATTCTACAGAAGCATAGATTTTATAGTATCACATAGGCAGTTTATGCTAAAACAAAGGAATTAACGCTCTTTCTTGGCTGAGTGCTGTTAGTTTTCAGAAATCATTACTTTTGAAAGAAGTTTTGGATAGAGCAAAAAAAATGTAAAACTTAATTTTGAACAAGCTCTGGCAACAGGGTGAAAAACACCACTTCTGCTTCAAATACTGAGGTGTAATCATCAGACTATGTTAAGCAGGCAAACATTTGGGGCATTTGGGGCATACATAAACTGAAAGAGCTTATCAAGCTTTTTGGTACTTGGTAGCTACTGAAGGAGAAACAAACAAAAAAAAAGAATGCTGATGAAGCAGCTACCATTGATTTAGAAAATCAAAATGAAAGTCTTACCTTACTAGTTTCACATTGATTTGTTCTCTTTTGTACTCCTTCTCCCTCCCTGATACAAACAGAATTTTACAAAAGTGGAGGCCCGGACTAAAATGTTGAAAAGCAGTTTCAGTAACAAACATTGACTCTGTCTAGCTTGGAGTTGTTTTGCATACTTTCTTCTTCACTATCGATCACCAAAACTTTTAGAGTTCTTTTTAAATTATCCTGGCACAGGTATAGATCTTCAACTGGTATAAACTGGCTCATCTCCATAGCATTTTGCTCAGTGTCCAATTTTCCACTATAGCTGACTCCAGAATTTATGCATCCTATTATAGGCTAAATAGCCTAGTTTTCAAGACATATCTCTTTTATACTTCTTCAGCAAGCTTACTTTAGACTGCATATTTCTTCTTTCATCTGTAAACTTTATTATGTTGTGTGATGAACCAGCTAATGGAAGGTTATAGCTTCCATCAACTGAGCTCTTTCTTAGAGAGCTTCAACTTGTATATACTCATACGTAGTGAGCATGAACGAAGCTGCCTTGTAGTGAGTTTCCCTCGCTAAGCTCTGACCCTCTGGGATAAACATGAAGCATCCTTCTCTTCTCCTAGCCAACAGGAGATGAAAGTAGCAAAAAACCCTGTACAGGACACCCAAAAAGCAATGGTTCTGCAACCTAAAAGCAAAGGGACCTGCATTCAGAAAAAGAGGTCCCTAAAGAATCAAGAGCAGAAAAGCAGTAATTGATATCACAGAGGCTTCAGGTCTGCCAGGAACCCATGAAGAAGTAACAGAAGCTGGCTGAGAAGCAATATTTGTGTAATGGGATCCACTCTGGAAGAGAGCTGCCAAGAGCAAGGAAGAACTTTCAGGTGTACTGTCCCACTAGAAACTACTATTGCTTATTGTGATTTGAAGTAAAGTTTTGAAACCACTATATAGGAAAGTGTTTACAGCTGCTCCTTTTTTGCCAGCTTTTTAAAAATGTTTCTTCATTTACCACATATTCAAATCCAGCATTAAAACCTACAAGCACCAAAGTGTATTCAGAGGGTTCTTGCAAACCATGATACTGAGCTACTATTTTACCAAATCTTCTGGTTACATTTCAGCACAGAGCAGGTGGAGATTTTTTCAGTGATGATGGGATGGGCCTCTCCACAAGTTTACAGTTTCTTTCTTGTGCTTGAATGACGTGAAGGAAAATACAAACTACTAACCAAACATTGACAGTTCTTTATAACTCCTCTGCACTCTAATAGGAGCTTGCAGTGCTGTATTATGATGGGGAGCATTCATGGGAAAAGTGTGTATCTTATGATGGGATGTATAGAGATCGCATGGATATTTAGGATGTACCTATCACTTGTATGGGTAGCTAATAGCTTTTATAACTGGACACATTTTCTGAGAGTTGTGGGTCTAAATTAGCAATTGCAACTTTTTCCTCTCAACTATATCTGATGCAAAATATTCTGGCATTTTAGCAAAATTTTTTATACATCAAGAACTGTATGTGCATAGGCCCTGAAGAATCTGATCAAAGTTGGTCCTGCTCTGAGCAGGCAGTATGACCAGAAGATTTCAAGAAGTCCCTTTCAGCCTAAATTATTCTGTGACTTTCTGATTAAATGTGAGTATATACCTATTGCGATAAGTGCAAAGCTTTGTCTTTCAGAATTTACAAGGCAATAGATATTGTAATGATGGTCACATTACAAGTAGGTAGATTAGCAGATAAAACAGAAATAGAGATGATGATAGCATGTTGAAAGATTAAGGATACAATTTACAGATCTTTCCAAGTCATAAACCACATTGGAGAGAGCTAATGAGGTTAGCAAAAAAGAGCTTCTAGAATTTGGAAAGGTACCATACAGAATAAAAGTTTATCTTTCTGAGGTGAGCCATGATATCCTGTGTATTAAAGGACAGCAGTCCTACAAATCTCAGCCTCAATAAGGGTCTAATACTGTAATTGGTAATATAAAGAAATCCTGCTTCATTGACTGCAAAACTGCAGACTGCAAGAGTATTAATGAAGGCTATGCATGTACTTGCTTTCTTTTGTCCCTTGGTATAAAAGCTGCAGAGGCACTCATCATGCATAGAAAACTTGTTTTCCATTGTGCTTTGGTGCCCTGCATCTATAAAGTTTGGCCAGGCTAACCATTAGGCTGCAGATATTATAATTTGCCAAGTGCTGAGTCTTTAAGATAGTCACCTACACTCTTCAAATAGCCTTCTTAGAGCTTCTCAAATTGAAAAATCCAGAAATCCTTCCGCATTAAATCTATTAAGTATTTCTGTGAATGCAATAAAAGTATTTTGCTTAACTAAAGGAGGAGATAGAGATGAAATAAATTAGTCTGAAGCCAAAATCTTGCTATGAGTTTTGGACTAAGGACAGAACTGGAATTTTGTATATGTCCAGTAGATTTCAACTGCTGTAGCTTAAAACTGAATCTCTGCAGGGCAACACTCACCAGTATACAGATAGTGTAATTGAGCCTATTTCAGAGTATGTTTTAGAACAGAAAATAAAGTATATTCTAAAGTAATATTCAAGCATTATAAGACAACTCCAGCTATCACTGGTTAACTGTGCAATTTCTGTTAGTAGTTTGGAGTGGAAAATTTGGCAAATGTTCTTTATTTACTTTAGCATCCTAAGAGGATTTAAAGTAAATCTGAAATTACAAAAATACTGTCAGCAGAGAAATACGCACCAGAGGAGAATTCAGTGATCTTCTTAAAACCTAGTCTGCAATCCTTTTATTTCACTCTTTTATTCTTACTCTGCCCAACAAAGATTTGAAATAGAGCCATGAAAATAGCATATGGATATATGTGGGTTTCAAAGCTTACATCAAGGTAGTAGAAAACCCTTTGATCTACCCTGAGGAATTTGGGTTGTAAACAAAGTTTGTTCTTTACTCTATCTCCCAGTTACACTGAAGAAAAAGTAAAGTGTTTGCATACCATTTGGTTGCTTTCTCATCTATTCATCTGCTCACTTTTCTGATTTGTAGTGGTGGTGTTACTTTTCTTTGAGAAGAACACAGCTGTACTGGTTTCTCAGTGTTACTTCCCATTAGTGAAGATACAACGTTTAGGCCTGTTCAGCATTATCTTATAAATCTTAGTTTGATTTTTGTGACAGACTGTAGTTTGTCTCTAAGCAAAATGCCAGGAATACCTTCATCCACTGCCGAATGGAGGTCAGAGCTGTCTCTTTTCATTGAAGCCAAGAAAGCCGTAGCAGCTCAAAGATGAAGCATATTTTCTTGAAAAGAAACGAGACACATGGCTATAATTCTTCATCCGGACAATGTTAACAAGTCTAAGGATGACCTACAGAGCTAAATAAAGAATCAGAACATCTGATCTGGGGAAAGAAAATTTTAAACAACCTCTTCAGACTTTTAAAGTATTTAATTTATTTTTCACCCATAGCTAGTATGAGACAATAATCTGAAAAGATAAAATACAGCAATAAAAATTGATTGACTTCCCTGGTAGTAAGGGAAGTGTTAAGATGAGGACTGTTGTTTATGTATTTGCTAATTAACTCTTATTTGCAATCACTTTAGAAAATATAGAAACTGCATTGCACAAATTAGTCATGATGACTAATCTGACCAATTTTACTTAAGAGAACAGCTCATAAGCGCTCTTAGATAGTAATTCAAACTAAACATGAATTCTGTTCTGTTAGGATGGGGAAAAAATGCTATGGGTAAAAATAGGTAAAGCTGCGTCCGTGGATAGATGTCCTCTCCTCAGGTGAAATCAGGTAGGTTCAGGTAGGTTCAACTATCTTCATTGGATAGTTAAACCAAACCAGCTTATTTTGCCTCAGAAAGTTTAGGGAGTACTTACATTTTTCATTTCCCTGCTACAGGAAGATGGCAACATCCTAAATCATTATAGCATTCCTCCACCCTCAGTGATTAAACGCTTCCCTGAAGACCATATTAAACTTCAAAATCTATGTGCAGATCTTAAAGATCACAAAGCGATGGTAAGAACAGATCCAGGATTTTGAGTCAGGCCATCTCTGAGTAGGAGAGGTTTTTTTGTTTTCTTTACAAACCAGTGCATAAAATGGAACAGATACCTTCTAGGACTACRAGCTAAAGGAGTAAGTCTTTTTTTAAATGGTCAGATTAATGAATTTAGAATTATCCTTATCTGGAAAAAGATCTGACCAAGTAGTTCAGTCTGTGTTTACTGTGTAATCTGTGTTCAGTCTGGTGTTGATTTGGGCGAGTGATGGAAAGTATAACCTGCCATCAACGTGTACCTCTTGCTCATGTTTACAAGCAACTTTGTACAAGCACTGTTTAACTGTTGATCTCTGCAAATCCACATTGCACAGTCAATACTTTCCACACTACAGAAAAATGTTGGGGCACTAGAGGAAACACAGAAATACTTTTCCTGAAAAATAGTGGAAGACAGACTGTAACAGCGTTGATAATAAGCATGCATATCAGTGTTTAATCCAGCCTGAACTGATTCTATTTTAGGACTGTAAAGATCATTTTGTATGTGCTCTTGAAATTTCCTGATTTTAAAATAAAAAAAGCATGTTATGAGGTCTGTTATCCACATAGGGCCAGGGTTGTCAGTAAGGATACTAGGTTAGGAAGCAAAGGCACTTCTATGCTATTAGATAGGAATTATTATCTGGAGACAAGACTCCGGAGAATACTGACTTCCGAGCAGCTGGGAGCCTACAAAAAGATGAAAAAATAAGGAAATGAGGTAGTTGTCTGCTGGGAAACAGGACAGCAGCTTCTTGTGGAAAGAAAACTGCCTGGAGACACCTGTATCTTAAGTTATTTTTACTTTAACCTTGACGAAAGGGAGCTTGACCTTGGTTCTTTCTGACCCTAAGGAAAGTAAAAATACAAGATTTATTTTGTGTTAACCTTGAGACAAGGAGGTTTGGAAAATCCTTTTTGCTGACTTTGAAAGGAGAAATCTTAAAGAAGGAATTGTCTGACACCAGAGAAGAGAACAGAACTATGGGACTCAGTTTAAGTTCTGAATAGACTGTTAAATTTCCCTCTGAGGCTGCAAAATAAAATTTTGTTTTAATGTTATTTTCTCCATTTGCTTTGGTTCCCTTTGGTTGACAGACCATCTGTTCTCAATATCTGTATCCTTTACGCTATGGATTTGCGTGCTAAAAACTTATTTCTTCAAACAGTGTTTGTTACAATTTCATGTTTACTATTTGTAGAGAACTGATATTCTATGAACAAAGAGAAATTCAAAAAATAATTGGAAATTCTACACATGCATAATTACAAATGACCTTTTTTGATGAGTAATCCATTCTTCATTCCTTCGTACTGCTTTTGCACCATCCATTGTACAACAATTTAACAAAAGACTGTATTCACATGAAGCCTCTGAAGTGACACATACTGTACAGAGAAATAAATGTCAGCATGGATATATGCAATATGCATTATCTAGAGCTATGTAAATTAAACATAGTATTTCAAAGCATGTATAAAAATCTTTATTTGCTTAGAAAAAGAGAATGGTTCTAACACAGTCATATCAAACAGACAGTGTGCCTTCTATCTCCACAGGTTGTTTAGTTTAGAAGAGTAGTTTAAAAAAACGGGGCAGGGGCAGGGGAAAAAATTTTTAAAGAAGGCCAAGCAAGGGCAAATCAGCAGTATGTATACCTCATTAAGCACTCAGAGCTAAGTGTTTATATCAGCCTAATAACAGTACACTGTACAAGAAGTATATGAAAAACCCTACAAATCAAACTCTCTTAAACATCTATGTCAGCATCCCGTTCAATTGATTCTCCATTTTAATCTTCCTTGGCAATCAACCGGCACAGTCATTATCTGTCTTATTTTTAGGGGTGGGTGAACTTGCCTTTGCTAATTTTGAACCCACTCAAACATCAGGGGTTCAAAATACAGTCTAATGTTGTAAAAAAATAATGAGGCCCAAGTTCAGCTAGAAGAAAAATACCCCTTTGTTCATGTTCTGTGAGTTATATCTAGCTAAATAAAATGGCTTCAGAATCTCTAGAGCAGAAATGTGCTATGTTAAAATAAAAAAAAAAGAAAAAAAAACAGCCTTGTCTGCTGAGTTATTTTTTAACATGTAATGGATAGAGTTGGAGGAACACAGTCTGTGAGGAACTTTAAGTGAGATAAATAAAAATGAAGAGAAGCAGACTGCTTAATAATGTCACCCACCAGTAATGAGGTGATGGAACATTTAAATGTTTCACAGTAATACACACAGCAAACCTTGCCGCTCTTCTAAATATTGCCCCTATGGACCACATTCATTCTGTAGAAATAGGAAGGTAAGACAGACTCTTGTCATGCCCCGTTCATATGTTATGAAGTGCCTGATGTCTCCAATAAAGACTGTATACGTACAGTGTTCTTCTCACTTCTGAGCAGCTGAAGTGGGAGCTGTTCATGTCTCTGCACTGGGACTTTAGAGGTGTGCCCTCTGGTGTGTCCTCTCAGTATGTTGAAGATCCAAGAAATCAAAACTAGGGTGAACCATCTCTCTCAGACATGGGGATATTCGAGGTTATTCACACCACTGCTGGCTTGCCTGGATAGAAGTGATCATATCAGAGAATCCTCTGCAAGCATCAACGTTTTTGCTGTGAGCACCTCCTTAAGACTGCCTATAAACATCAGATCCCACATTTCAACTCTCCCATGACCCAGTCGTTTCTTCAGGTCCCCCTTCCTATTCATCTTTGTGGACAGAAAATTTCCATGGAAAATGTCCTGTTGATGTCCTCTTCTGTATCAAACAGCTTCTTAAAAGTGACCCAAAGGTAAGAGCAGCTCAGGGTGTTACACACAAACATTTGTCATTATGGAAAATTACCAGAAAAATAAAGGAGAGTTGGAATGTGGAGGTGTGCACAAATAGTAGGGGTTATAGCTCTCTATACAAAGAAAAACTGCACTGTTTTGAGACTGCAGCAGAGAAACAAGTCTTGAAATGTGAGACAAGTTGGGTGGAAAGATGGGAAGCAGTTCCATTCTGACACTCCATTTACAAAGTTAATTTTGCAAAGTAAGCATGATGTTAGTCAGAAAACTGTAGTTCAAGATGTTATTTGTGCTTGGAAGAAATCATGAGAAAGTGTCAAATATGCACCTGGGAAATATAACCTTTAACAAAAAGGCAACAATGAAAAAATCTCATCTCCTTTGTCCTTTACAGATGAAAACAGAGTCCCAGGATTGGCATCTCTGAGGGGAAAGGGGATAGAGCAGTCCACATAAAAAGCAAATACATAGTTTTTTGATGCCCATTTCCCACAGGGTAGGCAAAGAACAAAAGGAAATGTCTTGTATCTCCAAAGGAGTTTCCTTTATAATCATTGCTGAAAAAAACAAACAAACCCAAGATCCCAATATTAAAAAAGGGAGAAAGAAAAACAGCCAGGCCATCTACCTAAGAATGGCTGTGGGGAAAGATGCTCTCTTGTATCTCACCAGTGACCAGTCCTAGAAATGGCATCTCCTGCCTCCATGGATCTTCTCTCACCTTCTTCCATGGCCACTTCCCTCAGGTGCAGAAGGCTGGGTTGGTAGCTGCTTACCCCAGGGAAATTCTTCCATCTCTTTTTGACTGGAGAAGAGACCTAATTTTTAATGTAAGCTGGAGATCTTCTTGTCTTCTGAGGAAACAAAATCATCATTACTGCATTTTTTTTCTTTCTTTTTTTCCATCTTTCTTCAATTTTTAGAAATTTTCAACCACGTTGAACTTTAATGCTTTAGGACTGGAGTAATAAATGGTGTGATAACATGACTTTTTTGGGGGGTTGTTTCTCTTTCATAAGTTAGCCAATTTAGTGGGGTGTGTAATAAAGAAAAAAGACTGCTCCTCAAGTCTTACAAGTAATAGCTTGTAACGTAAGCGATTCTCCCTCCATTGTGGGAGAGGCCTTTTCTCTAACAAGCTCTTTGAATGAAGGAGTTGAAAGAAGCAAATACTGGACATATAGCTTTGTGTTTGAAGGTGAAACTCCCACTCAATGCAGAACACCCCACGAGGAAGTGGGAGAAATCTAGTCTCTCCACCACCTGAGAGCCCTAACCCACCTTTGCCATGTCCTTGTTCGGTGCCCTAATCATCATTAGACTGGTTGGAGCTCCCTACTTCCTTCTATTGAAAACTGAGTCCATTGCACAGTAGAAAGCACAAATAGGACAGAAAACAATCCCTTGGGCCATGGAAAGACTCCAGGACATTTTCTGCATAAGGCGGCAAATCCCATAAGTTCATTAAACAAATTAAAAAAAATTTACAATGTCAGAGAGATATTAGGAAACTCCAAAAAGGAGAGGGTCTTATGTTATTCCTGAGTATGTTACCCCAGGCCCTGGGACAACCCCCCTAGTTGTTGCACCCACCTTCCACCATATTAAAGGCTCCTTGCTTAACAGACTTGACAAGTCCTATAAATGCAGAAGAGGTGCTAACAGCCAAAGTGCTTCCTTCATCATTTTCATTGGTAAAGGAAAGCCATCCTGCTGGAGTGACTTACTTTGCTAGTCACTTCTCTAAATCAAATGTTATTTATACACAAAAATTACAGAACTGAAGATGGGAAACACATTATATTTATTTCTGGAGATCTGGCTTCTTAACTTTGCTGGCACTCATACGCATTGCACTGTATCTTTAGTTGACAGCTTTCATTTTCAATCTTGCCAGTGTTCAAACCAAACATAACATGTAAATGAAACTCAAAGCTACACAGCCCTGTGAAGATAAAGCCACAGGCTTCACAGGGCTGAAATATTCTTTTTTAATGAAGCCTTTAAGCAATAGACTGGCAACCTCTGCCCTCTGTGCACCTTTCTCTTCTCTGCTGATGGAGCTGATAATCCATTTACACCTACCTTATACTTAACACAGTTTTTGAGAGGAAGAGTTTTTGAGAGGTTTTGAAACATCATTTTTAACTGTACTGTGCTGGTTAAAATGTTTATTTTGTAAACATTAAAATAATGATTAACAACAACCATTCAGCTTATTATTCTTCCACCAGCAGCAACTAGTTTGGTTTTATTATCATTTAAGCTATAATTACACAGTATTCATTTTATGTCTTCACAGGTGGTTAGATAGTTTACTTAAGCATACGGAAACCAGGAATTAATATTTGGTATATGTTACAGTTGTCAAAACTTCAAAGGTATCAGGCTAAAGTAAAAAATGACTATAGCATTGTTTTAGCATGTCATGGGGCAGATTGTCACCTTACATGTGCTACCCCAGTGTATACTTGAAGTAGCCCATCTGATTGAGAACGGAACTATTTCAGGCATACACAACATCTGTGGGTTCCAGACCAGTTTTTTCACAGACTAAAATGTCGTGTATTAATGCTCAAAAAAACAAATTATTTATTTCAAGGGAAATAATGTCAAAGAAATTATGTAACTTAGTCCATATATATTTCCAAATATATTGAGTAATATAGAGAAGAAAAACAGGATCTACAGCAAAAATCTGTACTTTTCAGCTGGTCCCTGAAGTAAACAAATATATTAATTAGCGCAGACTTCAAGGCAGGTTAAATACTTAAATGGGTAGGCGGAAGAGAATTTTGTGTTGTGGTTATCACAGCTAAGGGGAAATTAATCCCAGAAGTACCAACACTTTAAGAAAATACAAAATTAACTTAAGTAAAATACTAATTCTACAAATCATATGCTTAACTTGTGGTACATGAATTTTCCAGTTTATTTACAAGTTTTATAGATTTCCATAATCTTTGATATCCCAGGCAATTAGACTATTCTTAGAACTATACAATTGACACTGCGATAGGGAAATGTTTGATTCTAAGTCTATTTTGAATTTAAAGCAATACTTCTGTCTTCTAAGCAGTGGTTACGCACTTCAGCACTATCCATGTGATGGTGGAGAATCTTAGGTAAAGTTTTATGCTGCCAGGGTCAGACAAATGCCTAAAATCAAGGCAAAAGGAATACAAGACACCTCTCCTCATGCAGCTGCTCATTCAGACTGCTGTGTACTTTACACATCTCAAAATCAAATAATAATACAACAGCATTAAATCAAAGACATACATAGTAGGAAAGGATAGAATTAAGATTACAGTGCAGCATGTGGGAAACACAAAAGGGACTTCAAATAGTATTGAAAACCATCCTAATGAACAAAAATGGTTAGGTGTCAAAGTCTGCTGGTCCCAGGCAATACTACTGGAGTGTAGTGAAGGAAAAAGTATCAAGAAAACCTATGTCAAAAACAGCTGAAGCAATGTTTTGCAGACAACTGGAGAGAAGAATTACCTTCTGGCAACAATATATATAGTTGCAAATGGAGTTTGATGTGTGATAAAAGTTAATGGTGGACACACAAAAAAGTTTCAAAGAAATGAAGATATAGTGGTTCTAATAGAAATAGAGTTTGGTATGTAATAAAAGCTAATCGTGAGCACACTAGGAGTTGAATGAAATGACTGAAAATATCTTCTTGCAGTTTCAGTATTAGTCTGTGAATTTTATAGATAACAGGCATGGTGTTCAATTACTTTTTTTGCATAACCTATTAAAGTATTATTGAAATGCCATTGGTTTTTTATTATTCTATACTTGGAAGGAGAAAACACAGCATGAGAAATTAAGGTGTAGAAACTATCTTTTGCCTTTATTATGTTCACATTTCTTGTGCAGAAGCCTAAGGAGAAAGCACAGCACTCGTTGCTAAAATAAATATAGATAGACTGACCCGACTGACATGCAGTCATTGCTAACATATACTGTGTTTCATCTACACCACAGAGAATGTCTATCCTAAGTAAGAACTATAGAAGTAGTTAGTTAATGTAGCTTTTCCAAGAGAGATTAGCACTCAAGAGATTCTGTTGATTCAAATGGGAATTTTTAGGACTTAATGGCTAAAAACAAACAAACTAAAAAATCAGGATATTTCTTTAGATACCTAATTGTGGACATCRGAATATATTTTCACTACCACCACTGAAAATCTTCACCTTTGTGTATTACTACCTAAATTAGTCTCAGAAATTTTATTCACATTCCACCCCAGAGCAAATAACTTTCTTGATGGATGACTAAGACATCATCAGATATTCCATCACCGTTATCATTATAGCTAAGGGTTAGCAAATAGATTTTGTTCCTAAGCTGGTCAACTTTCATGATAGATTGGCAAAGTTGATTTCTATCCTACTTCAAGTAGCTGATATTCACATATACTCCTCCCCATTACTTTTTCAGCAATTTAGATTTAGCACAATTGCTGATAGGATTTTGTTTGTGTTGCCTTTGCAGCATTCAAGGATATAAAAGGTGTTTGCTTTCATTGCAGCACACGTTCCAGATCTTCAGTTCAAGAAAAAGCAGGACATTTACACATCAGTGATTCTCACATTTATATGCTTCCAATTTAGCTTTTCAAAATTCTTTTAAAGGAATACTTCAATTGTTATATGGTTGGATAGTTGCACGTTACATCCTTTAATTCTATGCAAAGCTATGCTGAAGAAGCAGTGTGGTTGGCAGACTGATAAGCAGCCTTGAATGTACAAGATGAACCTGTATTTTCCTGCTAAAACTCACATTAGAAGAAATGTCTATTCTGCATCTTTTTCTCTGGTGCCTGATAGGATTGTGAAGCTCACATTTTAGCTATCCAAAAAGTGACAATTGCATGTTAGCTGTAATCAAGAGCCTGTATTCTCTCCTGAGATTGCAACATAATTCATCAGTAGACTCAAATAAAGGGTTTGCTAGAAAAGAAAAAGAGACTAAATTTCTTTCCACAYTTCCTCTTGGAGTCTAAAATAAAAGTCAAAGGGAAGACTGACAGAGTTTTTTGGAGGACAATACTGAATGCAACAGGGAAAGGGACAAGGCCACTGATCTGATAATCTTTGTCTGATCTTGAACAGTCCTAAAAGAGCAAGGGACAGATCCCTCCACCGGTGTATTGTAGTGCGGACAGGAGCAAGGTAGTACAAGGAGGCATCATGCTTGCTATATTGTAATATTAACTGAATAATTAACTGAAAAGTCTTTATTCCAGTAGTACAAGGTGAGGAAAGGAAACATAATGTGTTATAATAATAAACACACCTTTCTTTTTGCTTCAGCTTGTGACCTGGTTGCTGTGCAGCCTTGTTTCATGTGAAGAATATGAGTGTGGCTCTGACTTCAGTGGAGCCACCTTCCACCCTTGCAGGGAGACCTCATTTCTCCTGACAGTAGTCTGTAAGCCTTCCAGTGAGCTTCACTGCTTTAAACTCAAACTAGCCAAAAATCTGTACCAGGAACTTCAACTTAATTGACAGCCATTGAACTAATGTTTGGTACCTGTCTGCAAAGATTTCTGTCAGATGCTCAGATTTGCAGTTTAGTGTTTCTTTTTGACCTTTTTTCACTGCCTTGAAATTTGCACATTCAGAGTCCCCTCTGATGTTCTGTTCAAGGTTCCTACTGAAATGCACATCAAACATTTTCCCTCAGTTTGTAAACATTCCTCTGATTTACAATTAGGCCTCGTGTTGTCAGTGTGTCAGCTGCCTCTCTTTTGAATGTGTACATCGTCACACTTAATTGCCATTCATGATTAGTATTGACAATCCCCAAAGTGATTAGAAGGTTATTAAGATTTCCTACCCTGTTACGTCAGCCTGACCATTCAGGAAAAAATGAGAGTTAGGGAAAGACCATAGGATGTATTTGTTTCCTTGCTCTTATATCTTCTGTTCATTTGTGAATTTTCTGCTGTTCCTTTCCAAAGGCTTCTTTAACATCCAAATAGTCTGGTTCTTGTTTTTCTTTTTTTCACCCTATTTTTTTTTTTAATCACTGTTCCTGTAGCAATGATGCTTGACTTGCTAGTGTTGTGTGGGAGCTGGTTGTCTGGATCAGCTACTTTATTCCTGTCCCACTGCTTGTTTTTTCAGAAAAGCCCATGTTTGGAAGAGATCATTTCTTCTGTCCTCTGTTTTTGATTTTATCCAGATTCTCCCTCCTCACAGTCCTTCTTAAAGCTTTGTGTGATGAAGAAGAGTTTCATTTACTTTCTTCCTTTCTTGTTGTTTCCTCTTCTCCTAGGGTGAAAACCAGTCAGGTCTGACACCTGGGACTGTGGTCAGCAGCAATTTCTGAGTCAGGATGCCAGAGGCATACATACGCATGCGTATCACAACAACAGAAGCGTTTTATAAACAATTGCCCAAAACTGATATAAAGAAATCAGTACCATTTCCATACATAGTGAATGGCATAAAATTCATTCTTAAATAACTTTCAAGCTTCTAGGGAAAGGGGAATTTAAACTGGAAAACATACATAAAAGGAGAAAAACAAGACTTACAAGGGTTCCCGCACTTCCCTGATAGTTATTAATGGAGCACTTGATGCTAATCCAGTAACAATACTTCACATATACATAGTGTTTTTTCTCTGAGGAGTTCAAGCATTTTTAGAGCATCAGCAAAGTCAAAGAGCAGCCCTGTGGAGTAAGCATATATCATTTTTTTCCATATTAGAAATGGCTTTTACTTCTGACCCCCTAACAAAGCAATGCTGATATTTTTTTCCCCTAGTATCTTTACCAAACTAGTAACCTCAGTTCTTGGGGTCTCTCTGAATTAATTTTTACTCTGACTTCCCCTAGAGATGGCCTGAGACAGATACTCCCCTTAACTGCTGTGTCACTATCCTATTCAAACAATCCTTGGATGTATTCTTAGATAAATGTTCCTATTCTCTAAAAGTCACAGTAGTTCTATATATCAAATAAATTCCTGTCTGACTAGTGTTGACTTCACACAGTGGGAAAAAAAAAAAAAAAAAAAAAACAAAGCCAAGCACTATATTGGGAAAAATAGGCTCAAAATCTGCGCTTATATCCTTAGAATGCCAATAATCTGCTTTGCATGGTTGTTTATCAATTTAACATTTTCCTCATAAATTTCAGACCCTTTAAAACAAAGACAGTATTATTCATCATGTTTAGGTGTAGACAAATATTCTTATAGTAAATCTAAGTAGCTAGTCATACCACAATTATTGTATCTGATTTGATGCTTTCAGTTAAATACAAAGTGACCCACTGGTATTATAAAAGAGTAAATTCCAATTAATTTGTATTGATTAAGCACTAAATATATTGTCCATAACTTAACAACCACCCCTCTATCCATTATTCCTCTTTATTGCAGCCTAATTTGTATCCTTATTTGTCCATAGCCAAGCCAAAATCTCACCTATTAAAATGTTTATTTTCTTCTTTCTGACGTCTGCTTGTCAATATAAAACAGTTACGATCATATGGCAAGAATGCATATTCTATGACGAAGCTTCTTGGCACAGGGATTGCCATTTTCTGCACATTTATACAGAATAGAGCTTGAATGTCTTCTAGATACTATTGCTAGAATATATGTACGTAATAGTTATAATATCAATGAAAACAAGGATGCTGACTTTCTATCATTCAGATTCTCTCATGGCTTAAAAATGTAACAATGACAGTTGTATTCTGCTATATAAATGTCTTCTATTTTTCCTTACCTTACTGCTGACTTAAGAATTTTTGTACGGCTCTCATTTTTTTAATTATAGACTACAGGCTGGATGTCCACATTTATCCTATTTCACTGAAAAGCTGGTGTTTATTTCTGAATTTTTCATACTCATAAATCTTATTGTTCTGTACCAGTGCATAAATATTTGCCCATTTTGCTGAAATTCAGTCAACTGTCTCCTCAGGATATACTGAACATCTGAAAAGAGTCTCAGCCCAGGGCCCTGTGAATCCAAAGCATGCCCTTCCTGAATGAGGAAAGAGTGATGGGTTGAATCTTCACTCATCAATGGGTGAAGATATTTTCTGAGAGATGGAAGAAATATTAGTGTCCATCCCATTAGAGCTCTCAGTTATAGAGTCACAGGAGAATCGGCTCTTTCTAGTCCTGCTCAGTATTTACATACGRGCTGCTCAGGTGACATGAATATAAAGCAAGTATAAAGCTTGTAATTCACAGACCTTCAACCATACCTGGGAAGTGATGGAGTAGAATCATAGTATTAGAGAAAATACAGTGGAAACCTCCAAAAGTTTTCGCCTCAAATAGATATACTCTCCCCCTGGACAGCAGGGAAAATAAAAATAGATCACGTGACAGTTTTTACTTATGACTCTTGATTCATTCTTGGAAGGTGCTCAGTCAGAATCAGAGCAGAGCAGAATAGAATAGAATAGAGTAGAGTAGAGCAGAATAGCACAGCATAGCAGAGCAGAGCAGAACAGAGCAGAGCAGAACAGAGCAGAGCATAGAATAGAATAGAATTAAAAGTCATCACATTAAAATCAAAAGTAACTGGCTAAAGCTTTGAGGACCATAAGATAAAAATCACTCTTATCCAGAAAGACAATATGAGCTCAATGTCCCACCTAAGTACACCACCTACACAAAACTGATTTTGCCTTTTCAGAAAATAGCTATCAAAACTAATTTCTTGTTCAGCTGTTATTCTCCTCTGAGATGAAGCATCATTGTTCTGTGCAACTAGCTGTTCAGCTTCAGAGCTTATTTTTGACACTTTCAACTGTAGCCAATGGCACATGTTTATCTTCCATCTGCTGTTGTCTCACTCCTAATCTCATAGGATCTCAGTAACTTATTAGCAGGTTATTTAGTATTTCAGCTGTAATACTCTCAGTAAGAAACATGCAATAGCCCACTGTTTTAGAAAGGAGAGAGACCGGTCTGTCTACAGGTACAGAAAAAAATAAAGGGTCAGAGACATTCTTCATCACAGATTAAAAGAGATAATACGCTATAAAGTAGAAAGTTACGAATAAATCTAAAGTCTTTGATTAAAAGAGAAAAGTTTAAAAAATCAGAAATACAACATGGAAAACTTTTTTCTCTCTTTGGTTTATGAATAAGCAGCTCCCAAGTAAAGTCGTTCTGTCTTTACAGTCCCCATCAATCACACAACATGTAGTGTTTTTTACTGTAAGGTTTTTCAGACATATTCCTATTCAAATAAACCTTCAAGATTTTAATGTAAAATGTGATTTTGCTTTTTCCATCAAAACTATCATAATTTAAATCAATATGAAACGTTATTAAGTAAAATCAAGAAACTCACCTTTCTCTAATAAAAATGCATATATGCTTGTCCATTAAAATACATGTTCCTTTCTTAACAACATTATCATCAGCATTATCAGTTATAAAACAATTTAATTGTAAATTATAAATATTTAATATGGTTTGATATTCTCATAGTATATGATCATTTATACCATAAACTCATTATTGTGGGTTCTCAAGACAACTGCTAATGTAGCTAATTATTCTCTGTTGTAAGTGTAAACTGATCAGGTTTAATGAATCTTAAGTGCTGTACCAATGGCAAGGGCCAAATGCACTTTTCCAGAAAGGCTTAGATTTGTTTATATGCATATTTAAGTTCTACATTAAAATTTGTGCAAATGAGATCCCAAGGACAGCCTCTGAGCAATGCAGTTTTACAGATAAAATCAGGACTCATTTATCCTTTGGTCAATGAGGATGGGTAGATATTGTGAAACTTTTGGTGCATGTCAGTATCTAAGAGTGCTGTTTAAAAATTCATATCCCAGATGTTCCCAAGTGTGGCATCAGGTAGGTGTCCTCAGATGAGATTTTCAAAGATTCATAATTTGACTAGCAATACTCATCGCTCCTTGATGATAATTTCACACACCTGTAGGACAAGGTGAATTATGGGGCCAAGCTGCTGTTGAGAAAGTCAGATGCATAAGGCATGCACTTCGCAATTCCATGTTCTTCTCATAACAAAGTTGGAAAATGACATGTAAGAAACAATTGACGTCTCATTAAATGTTGGGACTGGTCTTGAGTGAGATGTCCATCCTTTTCACAAAGGCAGCTGAGAAAGGGTTTAATTTCTAAAGGATGTCCCTCTGTTTCATATGACAGCCAGTTTAACATTTTTAATAATTTAACCTGAGGACTTGCATTATGAGGAGCCAAGATGACTTTGATACATAGCCTCTAAACTTTATATGTTGCCCGTTTCAAAGAAAAAAAGCTCATTTTTATTCAGACTATCTCATTAAATGGCTTTCAAACACTTGCTAGTGTATGTCATTGACCTTTTCATTCTTTCTGCCCTTGTGTTAAAGGAGAACATAGGCTTTCAAAGCATACATCAATACTTTGAATGAAAGAGTGACTTACTGCAATTAGCAGGAGCTGGGGGAAGAGGTTAGACTGTTTTACTACCCTGTAAGACAGGCTTTCAGACAAACATGAATTCTCAGAACTGGAGTATCGGTTTAATTCCTACTACTTTCCAGTAAATTATCAATACTCATCTAGAGATTAGACCCCACAGAAACTTTTAATACAAAAATTTTCTTTAGCTTCACATCTCTCCAATATCTTGTCTAGTTTACAGCCTACAAAATGTATGTTCTTACTTTAGCAATTTAAGTGTAATTGCAGAAGATTTAACACCCAGAAAGAAATTCACTTCCTTCTTTTTCCCATGCAAAGAGCCTGATTATACACTACAGCCTTGTTTTCTTTACCATCAGTCTGAGTTTGGTCTTTATCATAATGTATATTTCAGACACAAAATTATTGAGCCTGAATTTACAAGAAATTTTAAATGGAGGCAAAGCTTGGCATAAGCTTAGTAATGCATTAAATTTGAACTGTAACACAGAGAGAGGTTCATTTTTGAAGAGTGTGACATATTTCAATACAGAGATCATCTTTTGGGCAATTCCTTTTCGCAGTCTCATAGACCAGCTACTGTTTTCCTCCACAAATGCGTGCAAGTGTGGCTATCAGAGCAAGCAGTTTCACGGAGCATATATACCAGGATAACATTTACGTATTTTAGATATTTGCAGCGTGATCATGGTTTTGTTCTTCTGAGGGAGAAAATGTAATGAGATGAACTCCTCCAGCTCTTGGTTCTACTTCTGTCTGTGCTTCTCTTCCCTAGCAAAAGCAATGATGGGAACCAGCAGCAAGCAGGCATGCAACATTCCTCCACTTATTACTGTTGCTCATTATATATGGCTGATCACAGCTTGGAGAACTTACACAGCCCTTTCAGTTCTTACATTAACCTATATTATGTTGCTACTATAATTATAGCACTCTATATACATTCCCTTGTTATGAAAAAGTCACCATACCAGATTAACTAATGAAATGATAACTTTTGAGAAGCTTTTCAAAGGTGGATACCTGTTTCAGCTTCCTAGATCCACCTGTTATTTAATAGGTAATGGTTACATTTCAAAACCTGTACATTTAAAACATATCTTCAGCTTTCACTGATTTCATTGTGATCCATTGAGTGCTGGGAGCCTGTCACTTAATCTGGTTTCTAAAGACATGCAAAACACTGATTTTTGGCTCCTACGTTTAGAAACAACCCACAGGCAAAAATGTATAAAAAAAAGATGCAAGCATTCAGTATCCTTCCACCACTACCAAGCACAGCGTGAACTTACTCTTCCCCAGAGGAATACCACTCTCTGCTCGGAGGAAGGCAGCTGGACTGCAGGAACATCTAGAGAGGAAAGGAAAAGTACGCTGAAGGTAACAGAGGAGAAACACAAAAAGCTGGGCTTATTGTTTTTCATTCCAAAGTGGCAAATAGGTCATCCTATTTTTCAGTGGTACAAATCTGAGGCCTAATGTGATATTACTGAAACTCACAGTCACATAAGCAAGAACCTTGAGAGCTATCAACTGATTAACTATGAGAGTAGTTTGAAAACTCATATTCATTCCTGAGGTTTCTGTTCAAGCTCCATTGTGTTGCATACAGGTAGCTAAAAAGGTGTTGCTGTTATACGTTGGAAAATATGCAGAGACCTACAGTGGGTGACTGAAGAGAAAAAACAACGATCCTCTTAGTACAGAGTAACTGATTTCACTTTTTGCTTTAGCAACGAATTTCTCCTCCCTCTAGAATCGCATATATAAGAGAACTTTCTCCTTCAATTCCTAATGCTGTTTTCCATCTGTATCCCATATTAAGCACTCTCACAGAGTTTAATACTTAATGATCCATCTCAAATACTGATTGAGTTTGCAATGACATGACATGACATGCTGTTTTGGGGAATTTCCTTTACAGTGGACTAGCTCTTTGTTAAGTACTCAGAATTAGAAGAGAAGTAGCACCTTAATGGTATAGCGTGTGGTAACAGCTGTTATGCTAGTGGCTTGCAGAGTTTGTTTAGGCAAAACAAATGAGTGAAGCTTATTTTTAATAATTGCTTAAAGATTTCTGGAACTTTAATTGTGCCAGTTAATTGAGCAAGTTAGTTAAATCACTGATTAATGATCTGTGTAAACAAAATTTTACAGATACAGCAAAGCAAGTTTAACAGATCATGAAATAAATTAAAAATAAACAGAAAGGGTAGGAAGTCAGAATCAGGACACTTGAAAGGTAAATATTTGAATTAGTCAATGGGTGAAAATTTAACAGTGAGTCAAACTGGAACAACAAGTGGAAATTTCTGAAGAAATGGACTGAAGTTGGCATTTCAATGGCTTGGCAACTGGACAGGAAAACGCTATATTACCCCAAGTAGTCTGTGCAAGTTTCACTATGAAAAAACTAAGTTGGTGCCAGAATCACTTTCTGTATTACTTGAATGAGGGATGTGTCAGAGTAGAGATGATGGAGCTGAAGGTCAAATTCAGCTTGGGGCATAACTTTTCTCTTAAATCAAGCGCATAACTTTCCTCTTAAATCAATAGAAGTTTTGTGTTTGGCTTTATGCTTCATTGCCATGCACCTGAAATTCAGTGAAAGTTTTGGGTACACAAAGAACACAAGAAAAAGGGTAATAATGGAGGAATTAAAGGGCCATTTGGAAAATGGCCTGGAACAACTACTGACCACAGGGGGAAATTTCTTGTACAATATTGAACATCTAGTTCTTAGAAAACAAACAAACAAGCTGTAGAAATAATATATTACATAGTTTGAATATTTTTCATTTTAAAATTTGAATACAAAGAAGGCAAAATAAGTCATCTTATGCTCTCGTCAAAAAGGCACAGTTTAACATGCAATTACAGTGAAGGTGATCAAAATGAAAAGAAGCATTCTGTGGCCAGTCCGTGGATAACACTATTCTGTCATATAGTTGAAATGCAGTCAGAATACAAAAGGCCCCAGTTTAAATGCATCAGCAAGATTTTATACAAGACTCCCCAATAAAGATAGAAATAATGGAAGAAAATGTCAAGAATACATATCTCAGAAATGTATAATAAAAATTATATTGGTATGTTAAGCTGAGCTGAGACAAAATGTTTCTTTTTTCTTTGAAAAAGGCAGATATAGCACCATCAACACTTTTATGAAGCTGTGTGCATTTTGAATCTATCACTTTGGAAGAAAACCCATTTCCTAGAAAAAAGATCTAAACATCATATCAGTATTTTCAAAATGGAGCATTTCAGTTTTCCAGTTTGAAAGTACCTTTGTCTTAAAAATATACTTTAATATAATTTCTTCTTATTAGAAATACTTAGAGTTGCAGAAAAATGGCAAAAAAAAACCTGAAGTGAAATATTTTCATTAAAATAACCAAAAGGATATCATTTTTTTCAGGATATGAGCTGTTGATATGAAGCAAACATAATTCTTAGCAGAATTAAATAAAAGATACCCCATATGTCAGGACAAACAGCATGGACAGATTCTTGCTGCAATACCAGAATGGCAGCTCTGTGGTCTGAGGAAGTTGCCCTGAGACACAGAGACCAGATGAAATTCGGGAGAATCCTTCCAACCCTAGAGAAAAAGGGTGAAAGCATTACAAGATAACTAAGAGCAACAGACTGCTCAGAGATTGGTTCTGCGAGAGAGGTTTGGGAAACATATGAATACTGAGTGATTCAGGGATATAGGAGAAAAAAGCATAATTAATTCCACCAGCATAATTAGAATACCAATCCCTCTGGAACTGAGGATGATACATTTGATACCAGATTCAAATGAGCAAAAGTGGGCAACAGACTGGGAGAAACTCAGATTGCTTCTATTCTGTTTTTAATACCAAAAGAGGACAGTTAGGTGAAAAGGCAGGCCAAAGGAACCCAAGCAGATATGAGGATGAATAACAAAATATGCAGAAAAGATCAAGACTCATTCTCGGGCAGACTTTGCAGCCAGTGAAAGATCCTTCCTTCTTTAGCCCAGGCAGATGCCTCTGGCCACCAGCTCCTGCCTAACCTGAGGAAGCGTTTGCTGTCTTCCTCCGATCTCTCACAAAAAGCAAAGAAACAAAAACTTCAAGATATTCAAGAGATCCCACCCACTCTGAAGAGGAAACATGCTATAAAAGCCTCTAACACTTTCCAAGGATGTGACTTTCTTAGCAAACTCTCCCCTYGAGCATCACACCATGGTTGTATCAATGCTATCTGTGATGTTTGTGGTGGACGTGGTGCTGCCCCAAGTTTAGGACAGGTATTTCTCTGATATGCCGGGTCTGTCCCTCTCTCCAGTAGTTCAGTCATACTGCACTCTTCTTTCTTTGGCACTCTGGCTGGGTTATTCAAATCAAGTCTTAGATACATTACAATCAGACAGTACAAAATTACCGAAAACAGTATTAGGCTTCATGTGAAATCATGCCTAACTAGATATTTTTGGAAATATTAATCTAAAAGATGATAAGTAAGACTTCTTTCATCCCTTTAGAAATAAACATATAACTTAACAGAACTAATATTTATTTTCAGAACTGGGACTACTAGGCATTGGTGGACCTCAGCCAATAGAACAGTAATGCCATTTCAATACCCCAAACTCTTAGCCACTACACAGACAAATTCATATATTTTACCCAATGCTGGGTATTTTTAGTCTTGTCACAAAAGGTCTGATTTCCTAAAATAAGTTAAAATACACAGCTTAGAGTCCATTATTTCTACTATATCTTATTCTCTTCTCTATCCTCCTAAAAAAATGATTATTTAATTGGTTATTTAATTTAATTCCAACTTTTTTTAACTCCATCAAAACCTAAATTGAGTGGGCTGGTTTTGTGCATACTTATCACTGTACTTTGAGAAAACTTATAAATCTAAAAGCAAACTCTCTTTGATTAAGAAAGATGGTAGAAATGAATGTCTGAAAATGTGTGACTATGAAACCAAGCTTATATAGATATAAGCAAATGAAGTGACAATGTCATATGTGGACATTTCTACCCATAAAGATTCCTAAATTTGCTTCAGAAATTTATATGTGCAGTGCTAACAAAATATATCTGCCTGTGCCAAGAAAAACATGACAAAGAATGTAGCAAAATATCTGGGGCAGAGGAATGAGAAAAATTTGTCAGTGACCACTTGAGCTRTTGTAATGTATACAATGTATCTCAAAGAGCAGAAGGTTGTCCTCTCACCCAAAAGATTCACAGATGTGCAAAATATTCAATAGACAGTCTTCATGACCATTATCACTCAACATCCAATGTCAATCAGTACTTGTCATTTTATCTTATATCATAATAATACTTTCAATGCTAAAGCATCTTCTGTTTCATTCAGGGAACAGACATAAGAGGCAAAGCAAGGTATATTTTGAATCCCACATTGTCTCTGAATTGGTAGCATAGCTTCCTAGGAGATCTTTCAACTCATTTTGATGTTGCAAAAAAACCCAGATAATACAAAATACATTTCCATCCTCTCTTGCTTTCCCCACCCAACTCCAGCTCCTGGAACAACCTATTACACACATGAGGACACACATCTCTCCAATTGTTTTATATCCAGCCAATCAATCATTTTCTTGCCTTACAGCAACATGTTCAGTTCAAACTTTTTTCTTCACTGAGGAAAGCTAACTGTCTAAACAAAAAATATGCATCGCTTTCATATAATGTAGGTGCACAACCAAGCAGAGGCAACAGACTTCTCAACATTATTATCAATCAGCAGTGACAGAAGGATATAACACACTGTTGTGGTCATGGAAAAAGAGGGAAAATGCTTTATGGGCATGATTTCTCCGGTTGTCCAAACAAATGTTCAAAGTAAAGTGCAGAGACAAACTATTGCAAAACACTTAACTCTTTACATGAAAGGATGAACAGCAGGGAGAAGTTGCCCTTGACACAGTAAACTAATTTTCCGCACATAAGTCTTAGCAAATACTTGTATTGCACAGTTTGATATGTGACATTTTTTCTCAAAAATTTTAACACAAAATCACAGGCAAAAAGAAAAGCCAGAAATGCAGTTTTAAAAGCATTTTATCARTGTAGATTCCTACCTAATTTCACAGGAAATTCAGATTTTCAAAGAGCAATGGAGCTCTGAAGTAGCACTTTGATATAGCAGGATTGACAAAACCCTAACAATATTTAAGATGGGGGTTGATCAGTTTGCAAGAACTACACGACACACAATGGCAGAGAAGGGCTGGACTCAGTGACACACCAGGGTCTTTCCACTCCTGCATTCCTGTGGCAGACAGCAGTACAGCAGTGAGCCTCATGGTCCTGACTTCCCAGGAATCACATTAAAGTGTACCATGGCCCACACGTTTTTGCCTGTGTTTCTTCCCATGGAAACCAAATAATAGGGAAGAGAGCACATCAAGCTCTTTCCATAGCAGGAAGCAGAGACACAGCTGGAGTCAGCAGTCAGAACAAGAAATGGAAATTGCGATGAGTCCCACAGTTCATCTGTAGTCTAAGATGTTAATGGTTTCCTAATAAAATTTTAAAATAACAGTCACCGAGCAACTCCCCTCCCTAGTTACAGTTTTCCTTCTCTGATCTGATATCCTGGATCTTGACTATTATATGGTCCATTATCCCCTTAGGCCAGAACCTTGCATTAATTGGAAAAGGAAATTCTATCCAGAGAAAGAAAAAAAGTTTCTGCAGAACTGTGAAAGTGTTCTGCAGCTTTTTTTTTTTTTTTTTTTTGCTATCTACTATTCTTCTCAGGACAAATGATATTTTTTTCTCTCTCCAAAAAACTCAGATACTTGCAACAAGGGCTCTAAACTACCTTTAGATGTTTATAGTTTCATAATTATGGATCCAAATGTACAGTTTTAAGCAACTTTACAAGAAGATAAAAACTAAAGTATAAGGCTTTAGTAAATTCTTATAGTCAAAGTCATGCCAGGTATAAGTAATTTGAGCTACCTTTCAAGTACTGGTGACAGTGAGAGTAACATAATACCTAAGTATAAACCAAACAAGGTTTCAAGGTTTGCCCTCAAAACTATTAGAAAGCACAGTTCTGAACAGGACTCCATTTGTAATGAGTGAAAATTCATCTGCTAGTTTCTTTCCAGGTGTTTGCATTTAAGCACAGTCATTCCAATAAGGTACAGCTTATTCCTCAAGCCAGTATAAGTGAAACACAATGTGAAATCTGAACTGAAGCTTCCAGTGCAGTTGTAGAGTAACTTCTTCAACAAAACAACACAAAAATAGCACCGTATAGGAAAAGAGAGGCCTTGTTACAAATTTTATTTCTACCTCTATGACTATGTAAATACCAGTAATTTAACCAGTTCCAGGACATGTCATGTATTAATATATTTTAAATACAGTCCCTGACACAGTTTTTGCCTGTGCCATGTAACACTTTCACAAATAATGACTGGGCACAGGGCTGGTCACGATTCCTGGTCCATAGCCAGGAGGAGACTACATCATTTTGGCATGTCTCCACTGACACAGTTCTGCAGTAATTTTCTAGCTGRCCTCAAGTCCACATGTACACTCCATCTTCAAACCCAGATCTGATTCATACCAAACACATCTTTGGCACCATACCATAATATTTCTACTCCTAGGGACTGCAAAATAAGCCTCATCACACAGTTGCCTCTGCAGTGCCAAACTGTTTATCTGGATGAGAGGATGCTGCCAAGGCTTTTGCCATGCACAACCCAAGACTGGGCATCCTAGGCCTGCAAGATATCCCTCTTCCAAGTAAGTCTCCTTTAAGCCAAACACCGCAACACAGGACCCCTCAGAAGAGCTGAAGGCGGGGAAAGTTTGTTATCCATGCTGCCACTTGCTAGCAGGCCCATCTGTGGACCTGAGAAATGTCCGTTTGCTTTCTGGGTTTGCCACTAGGGGAGAGAACAGGAGGAGGGACATGGACATCTTCCAGGTTAAGATGGCCAGAACATGCAGAGCCAAGTAACATGCCTTTGGGGAGGAAGGGGATCTGTCATCCCTGCAGCCAACTGTCTCCCATGGCAACTGCCATAGGAAAAACCATGAGCTGTGAAAGAGAAGGTGCACATACCAACCTGCTGTGCCACACAGCAGCGTGCTGCCATCAGAGTGGGCATGGTATGCTGCCACAAATGCAGCCACCCATGCGCATCCTCCAGACGAGCCTTGCTCTGGTAGAAATACATATCTGCACAACCACATGCTTGTGGCCTAAATGACCTTCAACCCCTCGGAGAGAACATGGTATCACTTCCAAAATGGCACCCAACATCTAGATAACAAAGGCCTGTCCCTTCCACATACTCCCAGGCACATMAGAATTTATTGAATTTACAGGCATCATCTGGATAAAGTAGCCATCACAGAACTTCCCATCTCCTACTTTGCCTACTCACATTTCTCTCGTGGACCCCAATCCACACATACAGCATGCCACAGGCATAACCCAAAGGCAGCAGGTTTCTGCCACCCCAAATCTGCTGCACTCCCCAGTTCACATCCAGCCTGGGGGTAATCTCATTCCCCATCACCACATTTCGTGTCCACATAGAGTGGCGAGGGAAGGTCCACCCTCACCCAGCATTTGAGGATTGCACTATTACCCCATCAAGCCTGGCTCAGGATCCAGGGAAAAAAACAAAGGCATGTGGCTGTAGGAAGGGCTCTTCCGCTAACCACCATCATGATTTCTTCAGGACACTAGGCTTCTCCTGAAACACAGTGTCTATGGCATCTCAGCAAGAAGCATTTGTCATACTTGTTCTGCAGTAGGCAACCTGGGTGATTAATGTGATCATCCCACAGTGTTGCAGTTGCACTCACAGTGCACAATGCCAGACCATTCCTGGATCTTGCCAGGCACCACCATGGCAGACACCCATAATATAGCAAACTGGGCTGGTGCATTTCCACTCCTTTAAAAGATATTCTTGGCTCTCCCCTTTTTGGCAACTTTTGGTACAGCAGCACCAGCTTCAAAACTGCAAGGTGAAGGCTGCGGAGACACCACAGAGAAGCACCACAACCTCACTGACCTCTCATGGTGCACATAGCCTGCTCCTCCCCATCTCTGGGTGTCTGGGTCTACTTACCCAATCGACCCGCAGCAACCTGCAGCTGAGATGCACTGAACATCAGATATGGTTTTAGGGCACGTCATCCTCTTCATCTGGGCATATCTGCATCAGAACAAAATGGGTCATTCTCTTCAGAGCTAAGTAAGTTTCAGTAGTCATATAAGGGCACAGTCTGCAAAGAAAAGAGACTACCCTCAAACATTATTGCAGAGTTTGGTCTTATAATGCTGGTAGACATATGGAGGAAGGACTTAGGCAACAGCACATTATATTGTACATATTCAGTCACTACCAAGAACTGACTGTCTCCTCTGAGGTTTCCTTCACAGACATCTAATATGCAGGCTTCACAACCCATCTCAAGGTTCCCTCAGAATAGGAAGTCTGCTAGCATTGAATTGCAGAATATTGGCTTGTGGTTTACTGTCTATAGACAGCAAAACTTGATATTCTCTGGCTGAATCTAGAAGACATGTGAGCCCACAAGGCATGCTTTAATGTCCACTTATCACGGTGGAGCTTGACCTGCACAAAGGCAAAGCCTACTGGATTAAGATAGAGGCCCAGCATGTGGCCAACATTATTTTTCTTGAAGAGGGTAACAAATGTAGAAAATGGAGTGGTTCAAAGGGTGAGGTAACTATGACAGAGGAAGGAGAGAAAACATTTTGTGATTTTGCCTGTGTAAAGCACTGAGACAGAAAGATAAGAGAGTGCGAACAGTAGCATTAGAGAACCATGATGAGGCAGAAATCTCCAGGCTGGATGTAGCTGTTAAGGAGAGGGGCTGCGTGCAATAAATGCAGATTAAGAACCTCTTTGTAATCTGTAAAGAGCTCAAGCTGAGGCTGCAGAAACTGGAAGCACTGTGGAGGATGCTTGCAATCAGTCTCGGTGTAGCTCTGAAGAAGACAGCACAAGGAGCACATGGAGAGGGTTGGCAATTGTGTGAAGAGTTTAGATGGAGGGAGAGAAGCCAAATCTATTTTTTGATTACTGGAGCATGGATTGCTGCTATAGTGTTTGTGAGCACTGTGATGGAACTAGCCCTGAGCCAGATAGGCACAGATGGCCTCAGGCACTTTTCTAGTTTCTCTGTCACCACATCCTGGGATGACAGCAAGGTCAGGAGTTGGAAAGCCTGACCTTGTTGTGGCCATTCTGCCTAGAAGACCTTGCCCGTGCCCTCACACAGGCTGTACGAGGCACATCAGCCAGGGATGATCAGTGCTGTGATGGCACTGCTCCTCCAAGCTGTTCTGTTTTGTGAGGTTAGCCACCCTGCAGCAGGCTAGTTGACTGCATGGCCTATGATAACCTGACTAAAATGAGCATGTGGCACATGGCTGTTGTAAAATGGCTGGGTGACGCATGCTTGTAATGGGTAATCAGCATCTGCCGTGATGCAGAGATACACAGACCCATGCAGGCTGAGATTTATGGATGCTCTCCTGGCCTTGCTCCTGGACAATGGAGAACTAAAAGTCTCTGGCATAAGACCTGCTGAGCATAGACAATGATGGTGTCAGTGAATCTTATCCAGTGCCCTGCAACATTTGTAGAGTAAGGGAGTGGTAACTTTTGAGGTTCATAAGCTGATACGAGACCTGTGCAGAACACCAAACAGGGGTGTGAATCCCATAGAGGGCTCCCATGCACTTGTGGCAGCCATCCTGGGAAAAGGCCCACACATTGTCCTTGACTTTGTTGATGAGAACCAGTCATGGGTGAATGATCTCGTGCTCACCTTCAGAACTCAAAGGGTCAGCATCACCCTGCTCACTGACTTCCCAAATCCTGGGAAAGGTCAGAGATGTTTGTGGGATAGCAAGCACAGAAGGCCACGGGTATGGGTTGTCCCCATGTCATGAGCAGCTGAGATGAGGCCATCCTGTTTTGGTGGACAGCACATTTGCTCCTAAGTAGGGGGCAGTGTTGTACCAGATGGCCTCAAGGCAGCAGAATATGGCTGTGGAAAAAGCCAGAATATTTTTTTTCTCCTCTCACCCAACTTTCTAAAAAACAATATAAAAGAACATCAGCCAGAGATCACTGGTGAAAATGGTAGCACATAAGAGGCAATTACATCAAAAACTATTCTCTCTCATTTGCTGTGAGTTTCAAGTAATAAAATGTCTTATCTTCTAGAAATCATCCTGTTTAGTGTTTGGCACAATCTGTAGAAATATAACTATTTCTGAAAGCCATTGTAGTTTTGAACCTAGACGTATATAATCAATTTTGCAGTCAGAACAGGTTATTATGACAGTCTAGTTGGATCCCCTGCTTTATACATCTCATATAATGTTTTGGGCTTTTTCTTTCCCAGTATTCATCCCATAACACCTGATTGATCTTCAGGGTATCTTTTGCGAAGTTACCCAGTCTTTATTCAAAGACTTCAAGTGATGGAATCCCACTGAATATCTATGAATGAGCAGTTAATTAACCTTGTTGTTAAAAACTTTGCAGTTTATTTCTTTAAAAATTCATCTGAATTTTTCTTTCAGAATTAGATCCTGTTATTTTTTCTGCAAGATCAAAGCAGACTCTAATACCAAAAACTCTTCTGCATGCAGGTACTTAATGACCAAGATCAAGCAACCTTTTAACTTTCTTTTGGTAAACAAAGTGGATTGAAGTTTCTTGAGTCTCTCATTATAAGATATGTTTTCCTGACCTCAGATCATTATTCTAGCTCTTTCCTGAATCCTTTACTTTGTCATCATCCTTTTTGAAGACTGCAATTTTGTGGTAAGGACCTCATTAATCCCATATTTATTACTTCTTTACTCCCACTCGATATTACCTTGCCTGTACTTTAGCATGGGCTGGCTACTAATCTGATATAAGCAGTACTTTTGCTCCATTTAACAAAACTAGTTTCCTGCCTTGTGTGTGTGTGTGGGGGGGGGGGGCAGTTATTGTTTAGGTTTGGGGTTTTTTTGAGGGGGGGGTCACATATTCAGAGCTTTCCAGTTAAAAATTATAATAAAATAGAAGGAAGAAAACACTCAGAGGATAACAAGTTCTAGTTGTCTCCTTACTTGCTAAAGCACAATCTGACTGAAGTGAAAATGTTATACTTTTATCACATAAACATTTAAATCTTCTTTTAAAAGATACAGTAAAAATGTAGATCATTGTCTTGACATTCCCCCCACTCTCTTCACCTACCTTTAGTCTTATCAAAGTGCAGGACTCTCATCACAGCAGCACTGCATCAATAACAGAAAAAAATTGAGCAAGAAGAGGCAAGAAGATCTTTCAAAGTCACTTGCTGTTTTTTTCTGTGTCATTGTAGAAAAATGAATGAAGCATCATTAGCAAAATATGGCCAAGAACCACTGAGAGCAAAACAAAATGCTTTCCTTGAGCAACAGTCTATAGCCTGGCAAGAATCATTTAGCTGCTTTTTGCATAAAGGGAACCAAACTTGGATTTTTTGTTTTATATCAAGAATGTCGGAAAGATTAAAAACTTGATTTGACCCGAGACCTTGAGCAGAAAAGAGTCTCATTTATTCTTCCTTGCCTGGTGTTTCTCTGATCTTGTGTTCTGCCTTTGGGAACTAAGTATCGACAAGAGAGATTTGTCCACCTGTGTACCAGCTCTGGAACACGAATGACAAGTGAAGACTGAGAAAAGCAAGACCAGAGAGCATCTCTGATATGTTTCTTTTTATTTAAAGCCCTATATGACCCTTGCCAAGGATAAAAGGATGTGTTGTCTTCATATCAGTTATAGAAAGATGTGTAAGATGGACCACAAAGTTGAGTTGTTTGCTACTTGTATGTATAACTGGAAATAAGTTAGTTTTTACGTACAGTTTTACACTCCTGAGTGTGGCTGAAACTCTTCTGTATGACCTGAGCTTTTGCTTGGAGGGAGCCAAGGTCTGTGAAAACTTTCTACTGCTGTTAGATGAAATACAATATAGTTGATGTAAACACTATTTACATAAGACTGTATATAATTAATTGACATGCTCCTACTCCAGAATAGTTTCAGACTTTTCACATAGATGTTCAATCCTTGCAGCTGATTAAAAAGCAAGAATGTTCAGATGGCCGAGACAGAAACTTGTGAAATATTCATTTGTGTTTCAAAAGAGGACACAAACAGCCTGACTGAGAGGTGAGAAAATATGATTCACCAACTGAGTGAAGATTCAGCTGTACCTGTGCGAACTAGTTATCTTTTCAGATAATATTTGTAGTTAATAACATTTCAATGGGGAGATGATCAGTCCTTCTCAGACCTTGGCTATTGCACAGCATGTGTTCAACTCCAACTATCCTGAGAGCCGAGTGTAATTTGCACTTTTTCATGGAAATTCTTTAAAGCATGACTGAGATACTTATATAGACAAATATATGCTCGAGCATGCATATTTATGAATGTAAACTACAGAAGAATGTATTTTATGGTCTTGTTTTAGCTCTTGAATGCATTTCTAGTATTCTCTAATTAATAAACAAGAATGAATAAAAAAAATTATGAATATAAATATAAACATATAGCTACACACAATGTACAACAGATAATATTATAAATAATACAATAAAAATAATATAATAATAACAAAATAAGATAAAATAGTAAACTGATGTTCTAACATGCAATTTTTAAAGCCTATTTTTTCCCTTTGAAGTATATTGCAAAATATATAAGACTGCTATGTGGTACATAAATAGGTTTTAAGGGCTAAAGAAAGGAAAAGAGAAAAACAGAGGTGATAATAATGCTAATAATAATAACCAGCTCTTATGTTCTAAGTTTCCAATAGACCTTAATGGGTATGCAAAGTCAGAATATTCAAAACTGCAGACTTTTAAAATAATCTAAGAAAAAATGCAATTTAATGGGTGAAAATACATATTTTAAAGACTCTAAAATTGCTCATTTATGTTATTGAATTTCTCAAACTTTTAAGTGATGGACAAATCACCCCTGAAAGAAAGCCATTAAAAATATATATATCTGTGCTGCCATATAGCTATATCATACTAAATAACAACTTTCTGTTAGGTTCGAAAGCTTGCAAAGCTCCCCATAAAATATTCATTTCCCACTCATAATTTTAATATTTGATATGTTCAAAAACTGGAGTTCAATCAATACTCAAATTAGGTATTTTTAGGCAAACCTGAATGCCACATTTCTCCTTGTGCTGAGAAATAGCTCACCTATCTTGAGTCCTCTAAGGAAAATATTTACACTCTGTATGCCAACAGGACAAGCAATAGCCATAACTAGCCCAAAAGCACTTTGTTTCCCGAAAGATCTTTAAAGAGGGCCAGAGAGTGTATAGCCACAATTTTGCTGTAAGGAGAGGAGCAGAGAAATAGAGGCATGGTTTTATTTCTGTCTTATTCTGCTTTGTGAGGCAAGGTGAGCTGAGGTGAAGAAAGTTAATGGGGAATCATTTCATAGGGAATCCCAATGGGTTTCGTTAAAAGCAGTGCCACTGCCATCTATGAATGGACCATGAGTTTGAGAATTCACTGTGGAAAGAGATACACAACACTTTAGTTATAGGAATAAAATTACAGTTCGCTTTTCAGAGAGCTTTTCCCTAGTAGTTTGTGCTCAGAATGGCAAATGGTACTTTTGTTTGGTATTTTATGGCAAAATTTTGGAGCAGTTCAAATAAATGGGAATTCAGTCATTGATCTCAATTGAGTCTGGACATACTTCTTAATATTTCAAGGTAGAAAATGCAGTCCAGTTCCTGTAAAAGAGTGGAAACAAATCATCTTCAAATAGATCATTATTAAGGTTTAAACTGCTTAACTAACTAGAGCTGATCTTAATCACAAGGACAATTGACACTATAAAAGAATGAAAATTTATTAGAAGAGTAACTGTAAAATATAGGGAAGGCATTATGGAGTTCACAGAAGATTAAGAAATTACCTTGGGCTAAGGCAGAAGGCTAGGTGTACCAAGGATGTTAGAGGCAGTGTGCAAGGGACTGTTCCTTTGTCTGTTGCCAAAGTTTAAAAATAATAATTTGTTTTTTATATGAACAAACACTGAAAGACCGTGAGGGCCATATGGAAAAAGGGAGGCAGATTTGCACCATAAATAAAATTGTAACAAAAATTACAAAGTTTTTAAAGAGTGAGTGAGTCAGCTGAAAAAAAAAAAAGATTAGTTGAATTAGAATTTGTTTGTAACCTATTTGGTTAAAATAAAGGGATTTCTATCATCTACCTTTGCATCCTAGAAGCATTAGGGAACCCTGACTTGGCAGAAGAATAGAATACAAATTCAACATGCGTTTGCTAGTCTCATCACTTGTCACATCAGATAATACAAGAAATTCATAACTATGCCCATAATATGCAAAATGAAAACATAATCAAATGAATTTAAAAAATAAGCAAAGCATCGCAAAAGTGATATAATTTCATTACCTCACAGGCTTTTGTGGAAAGCAATCCCTGATGCTTTAAGCATCTGATCTTGTCAGTAGTTACAAGTGAGGATGTATTCTCATTACACATTTCCACATAATTCTTATTTTCCTTAGATCTTCGGGGAGGTCATGAAGTATGGTGATCCATCTTCATAAAAATGTTTTCTTCAGTGTTAGCCTGTTGTTAAATTAGAAGTTACTAAAAAAAATGTAGTACATACTTGAACAGAAGTTTCCAGAGAAAAAATACCCTACATATAAATATATGTGTGTGTATATATATATACGTTATGTAATACATATCTATACATTATGTGAAAGAGAAAGAAATGAAATGGTATTCATAAAATGTTTATGGCTTACATGCACTGTCCCTTCTCCCCCACACAAACACACATAAATATGCACATACACAAGCTGGTAAGCTATTTTCTGTGAATGCATCATATGGGAAAACAGAAAAATCTATTACAGAGAAAAAGATGCAGCCACCAGAGCTGGAGAGTCTCCTCCAGTGAAGCAGGACTTGGCACAAGTTATCAGATTTCCTGGAACACAAATGAACTGCTGGGCTTATTCCAGACCCTCTTTTAAAATATGTTTTTCCATTTCTTTCTGCATCTGATCCCTGTTGCATTTCTGTTTAGAAATTCAAATGCATATATCTTAACCTTGGCTGGCCCAGCATCATTTCCAGGACTGGTTCATTAAGGACAGTGAGAATATGCCTATTTTCACATAAAGGATTCTCACAGATTGAGTATTCATCTATATGAACTTATCTTTGTGTGCTTTAGCACATTAGCATGACTGAATAGACAGAGGAGTAGATCTGGTGTATTAAAAGGAGCTGCTGAATACAATACAGGAAAAACAGTGATAGTCTTTACAGTAACCTTTGAGGGAATATAAACTTTTTCCAGATCATAAATTACACTTAGGAAGTTAGGAGGAAAATACAATGAAGCTTTAGAAAACGCAACAGTCCCTTGAAGTATTGTAGAAATTAAGYTGATACTATGTCGTGGCTCCAGGTGAAATTGTTGGCTCTACTTCTAAGTAATATGATCTAAAGCAAAAGGTTCTGGAATTCCACACTGAGCAGCATAAAGAATACCTGCCTACAACAGTCAAAAACTTTTGAGACAGAGTAATATGTGCTTGCAGTAGATTTCATCTTTTTAAAAGAAAAAAACTCATTTTAGATTTAAACATGGGGTGCTATMTAAATTATTCCTTGGAAGCTGTAACGAACAATTCCAGGTGCAGATCTCTGTTAGTACTTTGGAGATGCTGACATGCCAGCTCTACAGCTTCCATCATTCCCCGAGTCTCATCTGCATCTTAAAGAAGGTCCACAAAACACCACCACTGGAAATAGCAATGATTGCCACACACAGACATTTCCAGAGGCTCTATGAATATAGAGGGGGGGAAAATGGGCTAAGTTTTGCAGGGTGTCTTAAATAATGGGCTAAAATACTTCTTTGTGACATAGTATTAGAAAGTAAAGATGAATCAACCTTCAACAGACTGAGTGCGGATTGCAGAGGTAATTCTGGAAAAATTCAGTCTTCACCTTGCATTAGAGAACTTGCTCAACAGCCATAAGACCGGATGACATTAAAACAACATCATTTAATATTTTCAATGCTGTACTCCAGGTGAGCAGTAACTATTAATATTCATTCCACAGCTAAACGYGTAACATTAACCCTTTGGATATCAACCTATTATAATCCAGTTGCCTTAAGCATCATTCACATTTATCATGCTGCCTATATAAGAACAAAACACCCACTTCTTAGACTCCGTCGCAGCTCTTTTCCTAGTGAAGACTGATCCTCATATTCTCTCACAGCACTATTCAACCATAAGAAATACAGCAGAATCAGGTTCTTTGAATAACAGTAAAATTGCATTTAGTAGCATTATTGTCAACATTTTACTGCTAAGCACAGGAGGAACACTGGGCCATTTCACCATGTGGCATCTGTCCTCTTGGGCTAAGCTGGTAATTTATACTAAACTAAAGGAAACTTCATGAATAGGAGGAAGGATACCTTAGAAGAAATTCCCCCATGCGTAATTTGATTTCTAGTGCCTACCTGATGTATTATTAGAAAAGCATAAAGCCAATATACATCAATGCATGATGTATTGTAAGCTACATTTCTTTTCTTGAAGTTATCTACATTATAATTTTGAAGCCCAAATTTGCAAATTCAAAGCTTGCAAAATTATGAGATCAATCATAAAATATGGATGTTTATTAAAATATTTATTGACATAACATGCAGTTTAGTTTTATTCAGTATCTTTTGTAGACAGTATCCTAACATTTTTTTTCTGGTGACAGAAAGAGTAAGAAGGATGTTACAGAGTAATAGAATAATTTTTATGATTTCATGGCAGAAATCCAAACAAAAACATACAAATTCTTGTAAGCAAATTACTGTAGTGAGACGAGATTGAAAATACCAGTGGCCATTTTATTCCCCCTTCAAAATCTAATTTGTTACAGTGCCTAGTGCTAATGGTTGGTAAAGTAAATCAGTAGAGGAAACATTTGTAAAAGTGTAAATAAAAAAAGTAAATATTTTAGTAACAGTGCCAACCCCCCAAAAAAGTGTACTGTCAGAGCAAAGTCAATGTCTCAGTTCAGTTGTACATCTGTGCCATAATTTCAACCTTCACGACTTTAAATTAGAAGCTCTATTACCTATCCTTCTTTAAGCTATGAAATATTTCTTAACAATTTTGACATATTATGTGGTGAAATCACAGATCTTAGTACAATTTTTCTTAATACTTTACAAAGAGGTCACTTGTAAGGAATTCATAGAAACACAGGATGCAAGACTGGAAGAAGGCATCACTGGGAGAGAGCACTGCACAAACAGATGTGGGCTGGGAAGGGAAAAGGAGCAAAGGGTGAGACTCTCTCTCCTCCAAAATGCACACCTGCTTGCTAAAATTATCAGCATCTGTGCAAAAATATTCTTTATTTTTGTTCTCACTGGATAGACACCATGTTGGTTCATCTCGATCTAATCAGTATATTTTCTTGTTCCTAAATTTATCATGCTCCATCTCTGTTTCTTGCCCTTCTGTTCCCGGATGGCAGCTCTAGCTCCATGCTGATTACCATCAGAAACTGTCTTCTAAGCTGTACCCTAGACTTGTTCAGGGCTATTTTACATCAAAGTTTYTGTTATTACTATTGTTTGGTTTCCACAGTTCTCCTACCACCCAATAGTCCTCCCTAACATTTTGAGAGATGAGTTTCTGCTTCCACGGACTTTTTTATGAGGTAAATCAAGGCAGCCAATATCTCGATCTGACTGTCTGCTGAGTGAAGCCTTTTAGTATATTCTGAGATGTCTTCCCCACTTATCCTTCTCTAATAATAACTCCTATAGGGAAATTAGGCAGATACTATGACTACTTATTGCTAGTGATGAGGGCATTGTTTGGGGATATCTTTCCCAAAAAATCCAACTTGTGCTTTTGTAAGTTGCTGTAGAAACAAATAAATCGTGTTCTCATTCATATTAGGAACTTGTGCTTCCTGTAGTCCTCTGTGATATATAAGATGCTAACATTATCACCTACAATGTAATGCATCACAAGGAGGCAGATTTGAGGGAAATATATCATCTGAACAATGTTACTTTGAATACTGGGACTTTATTTCACAATAAGGTCACAGATACAAGCTGTGGTTGGCACACAGAGTAGGTTCTACCACAGTACAGAAGATCTGTGCAGGACCCACGCCACTTCACTTCTTCATTAGTCCTAAAAACAAGTATTACTGCAGAAGCAAGTCATGCTAAGACTTTATGTTCGCCATCCATCTAAGGGAATGTTTTCCTTATATTTAATAACAACAACATTAAACAAGTTGGAATCTGTCACAATGCGATTTTTTTTAACTACCTTAGTTGTGATGCATTTCACATATTGGGAGACAGATTTCTATCTCAKTTGGACAGAATACACCATTGGCACTGGCGAATTCTCATAATCTCCTCCACAAGTCTTAGAATATCTAGTGTTTTTCATAGCAGCCCAGCTCCTGGGGTTAGTAAGAGTGTATCTAAGATAATATCTTAAGTCCTAAGGGATTTAGATAAAAACTTGAAAACATGACTCAAGAAGCTGAAAAATACAAGACTAATAAAGAACACTCAAAGAACAATCTTTCTCCCTGTTTCTTTTTTAAAAACTTTCATTATTTTCTGTATCCTGACCAATGATTTCTGAAGCCTCAGAACTGGCAAAAACTGTACCACTTCACAGCATCACATATATTCCAGACATGGGCTGTATATGATTAGTCATCACAGCTCCAGCAAATATCAAGATATATACTTTTTATTTGAAAGCAAAACATGAGCCTTTGTACTTTTAACAAAGGTTATCGGTGAAGTACAGCTTCTGGTAATATTAAATTTTATTCTAGGATAGTCCCAAGAGCTACCTCCACAATGTATTGTGATCGTAAGATTATCAGACCAGAGTAGAAATGCTGTGAATTATTCATTGCAATCATAATGATGCAATGTAGATGCTAGTTAGGAAGAATGCCAGATCTCTTTATGATATTTTGGACCATAACCTGTTCTATGCCACTTGTTCCCAGTACCTATGATTGAGACAGTGTCCTGAAAGCTGGAGGATTCCAATTAAAGTATATTGCACTTCAGCAATCTTTGGTGGCATATATTCCCCTAAGGTTATTGCAAATTACAGCACTAATTTTATCACAACCCTCAAGGCTGTCCAACTACGCAAGCAATTTCCTGTTCTCTCCTCGACTGCAAAAGAAAAAAAGTGGGTTTTTCTGTATGTGAAAAGCAAGAGGGAAAATTTCCTATTCCTCAGAAGAACCATAACTGAAGAAACAGACCAGATGTTCATCTGAGAGTGCTGGAGTTTGGCAGTTAACCTCAGGCAGTGAAAGAGGGAGATGGCTACATGAATGGATAAGGGCAAGCTGCACAGCTGGGAAGGATGCTGCCGTTGACTAAGTTCTCCCAGAGTCTTAAGTTTCAAAGTGTCTCATGTGAATAGTTACATATGCCTCTACAGTCTGATGTCTTAGTGTATATTCACTTCACTGGGCTGCTTTAAAAAAGAAAACATGGGATAGATAAATTTAACACACAAACACATTTCAGTTACTTAGAAAAGGTATGCAGACATCACTATCATCAAACCAAGCGAGACTTATCTTGAAAATGGAAAAAAAGCTAATGCATGAATCCACCACTAATGCATAAGCCTTTCATCTTGTGATGTCCCTTACCACTCTCTCCACATATTTCACTGGTATAAATAAATCAAACATTGAACAAATGAATTACAAACAGACTTCAAATAACACATTTACTTCCCTAATAGCTTTTGAGCTCAAGAAACATAACTGCTCTCCTATACGCAAAAGTGCAGCAATTTGATAATTGGGAGTGAGCACCTCAACTCTAAGCTCTTGTTACTGCTCTGATTTACCAAACAATGAAAACATTAAATTCTAAGTAATCAGTGTAGATTTCATCCATAAATAATTTTCTCATCATACCCTCTTATTTCAGAGATGCTACTTTGGAACTAAAAACCAATAAAGATGGCTGCATTAAGAGAAGCTCAGATTTGTGGATGCTGCAGACATCATACAATTTGATCACTCTTTTCTATAAGCTGTTTCAGTGGCCAGAGAGAGCCACTGAACATCAGTTCTGTAATAAAAGAGAGTCTTCATGGTCTAAATCCACAAATCTCCTAGTCAGCAAACAATTGGAAAGAAATTGCTGAGAATGAGTTTGGTATTTTTAATATGTATATTCAGTTGACTAACTTGTATATTTGATTAATTAAGCTTCGTATATTTAATTGTCAAAAATATACCAGAAAGCAAAGGAAAGACCTGCACATATTTTGTAAGGTGAAATTAGTGTTTATTCTCCTGCCATTGGACTGGCATCACAGCTCATTACTCTCAGCTGGTGACAGAAAATTATTGAAACTGAGGTTCTCACTGCCTATCACTGACAATGAAAAGAACATTTCATCTTGAACGGAGCTATCAATATCTGTGCCACAATGATAGCTGCAGTATTGCAGCACCTCAGGTTGGGAAAAAAGTTTCTACTGCCTAATCTGTTTCATCATACCACATCTGAGAGCAATATCTAGAGGAAATCTTATTTATGATGTTAGCTAGTTCTACTTCTAAATTACAGAAGTTGAACATGAATGAGATTTAAAAGAATAGAAAACATTTTAAGTTTGATGTTGTGCAAAATTAAAAATGAAATAAAACATTTTAAATTAAAATATCCTACTTGTGTACTTAGCTAAAGTTTACAATTAGCACTTAGCTAGAGTAGAGAAATATGCAGCTCTAATACCCAGAGAGAGCATCAGAAAGAGATTGCCTTTGGGAGGACACTTCCCTGAACTCCTAGTTTCCATAGTAGAGAAAACAATAATCTGTGATGCTCCCTCATGGAATGCAACCTTCCAGCCTGTGTGACCAATCGATACAAGAAAAGGCATGCAAACCTGCTGGGTACCATATCTCAACAGCAGCTCCTACAGGGAGCTCCAACTGCAGGGACCAAAAGTCTACGCATCTCTTTGGATCTTGTGTAAGACATTAGTCTTCATTTTTCCTTCTCCTGTGCGAGATGGAACAAAAACCTAGACTACAATTAGTCATAGAAATATGTATTTGCATGCAGAAAAAAAAAAACTTTATTTTTATTTTCAGACAAAGCCTATGTATGAAATCAACCCTCTATACTTAGTACATAGTCCTTTAAAAATAATGTTAGGGATTAAACAGGACATAAATTACTAGACATGGGAGATGGAGGGCATTTGTATTTTTTATGTCTTCTTATCTTACAAAACCCTCAAATGCCCTACATTAGTATATAGTATCATACATGATACTTATAGTATATAGTATATAGTATCATACATTAGTATAGTATCATTAGTATACATTAGTATATAGTATACATTAGTATATAGTATCATACATGAGTATGGCTTATTTTGTAGCCAGGGAAGGTCTAATGTGATTCCTGCAGAAGCTGGTGAGCTTTGCTCTTGTGTTCACTTAAGAGGAATAAAAACACAAAATCCTCTGAAAATCTGACTGTACTGTTGCTTCACTACATGACAAGATGGTTTTGCTCCTGTAATAAAGAACATGGCTCATTAATCAAACCCTAGTGTTTCCCTTTTGGACAGTTGTATGAGCTTGCAAATTCCATCTGTATCACCAATATGTAAGATTTGTTTAACTGGATGATCTTTGTTTAATCAAATTATCCACCCTCTGTATCAGTGCTGACATACTGTAATACTATAATTACTTTTAATGAATTTTCTATTTCATGGGGGGAGGAAGGGGAGCTTGATTAAAAAAATCCATTGCATGTTGTATCTAGTATTATTAGTTACTATTTAGGCAGCAAGTATGATAAGATGAATTATTTATTTATGGAAAGAAACATATTTAAAAATTAGGGGATACCAGGGAGTATAGTAAAACATAAATGTCATTAAAGAAATTAGAAGCCAGATTTTACATATTCTTTGTTGCACCAGGAATCATTATTACAATATGCAAATAGGCTATTTGGTTTAATCAGAAGAATGTAGATAAAATATCCAGGAACAGGAGATTACATAAAAAAGCCACCAAGTTGGAGGGTTCCTTCTAAGCTCTCAGACAAATTTAAGTTTTCTTCATAAAATCATATGCTAGAAAATTAAAATTTGTAACCACAAATGACAGAAACAAATCTCTAGAAATAAATTCAAAAGTAAAACAAGTATTAAGCTGAGTGATGAGACACATAGTCAGAGGCTGTGCCAAAATTATTTCTGGATTTACTAGTCCATCTGCCTCTGAAGATTTGTCTCTTCAACTCAATTGCATTAATCTGAACCAGGCTTTAGAAACAGATTTAGTATTAAGGTGCCAAAAAATACTCAAAAAACAAGCAAATAAACCATTAAAAAAGTTTAAGTACATGTAGGATAACATTCTTATGAACAATAATATATGTGTAATTAAGATCCTACCTAGACCACAGGCTCTTTCAAGTGCTATAGTCAGCTTTTGATGTAACCCCCAAAAGGAAACAAACATTTTCTTTTTCTTTTCATCAGTTTGTAACACACAGATTCTTTAAGCTTTAACAGGACATTACCTTCTGCTGATTCTGTGCAGCCATTATATCCAATATAGGGTATAGTCTGTGCTCGTATATTGGGTGATTCCCTGCTGTGGTTGATCTTTACTTAAGGTTCAAAATAAACTAACACTTCTGCAAAAGTTTAGTGAGTTCACTGTATGTTAAAACTGCCATAGCTTGGTAGATTTGGGGGATGCGTGTGTCATCAAAACAAGTTAGAAGGAGAGTCAGGATTTTATGTAGAGCAGGGGACTGCCCCAAAATATCTTCCAGTTTATTCTTCCCCAGGAGGGGTTTAGCTTTTAGATATTCATTATAGAGCCTACATAACTGGTAAGTTATGCTGTGGTCAGCAGTGCCCAGCAAAAGTCTAGTATTGCCTTCATATCTGAGAGGGTGAAAAGGGGGGAGAGGCATAACAATTAAAAAAAAAAAGGAAAGAAAAGAAAAGAAAGTAAAATATATCCAAAATATCATGAAGTCAGTGAGTATTTCGGTGCTTCTATCTGATCTATACAGATTCATATCCCCAGAGCATACCAGTATGCTAAAGTTTGTTGGCTGGTTTAAGCTCCAGCATGGTCCCTGGACCATGACAATATAAAATCCTTAGAGACAAGGAACCCCTCAGGTGGACTAAAAAGGACAAAAGCGGTACTGCTTTAAAGCTTAGTTTTAAAGAACTCTTACTTTGCTTTCAGATTAAAAAAAACCCTTAGTGGTGTGTGCAGTGTAGCTGTTTGTACAGTTTGCGGGGTTTTCTTACAGTGTTAGGTTCACAGTTTCCATCTTTCTTTTCCTCATATTACAGATAGAAGAACTGTCAGAGCAGTTTAAAAATGTGCAGCACTCAAAGGGTACTCCAGCTCCTGTAAATTGACTTAACTCTATGTAAATAACAACAAATTAGATCAAGTGCTGAGATTTTGTAATAAGGCATTTGATAAAGCATATAGTTTCCAGTTGGTTCTCTTAATTGGGTGAGATTTCAACTTTACATATTTTAACTTTTCAGGGGAATATTGGAACAGAACAGAATGTAAATTGTTTTTCAATTGGATCCATGCTTAGGGTCACCACCCCCAATTCTGTAACTGGGGGCAGGATGAAGGGGGTGGAAACGAATAGAAGACAGGACATTTTGAAATATTGCATTAAGGCAATGAATACTGTGTTTCAATGAAACAAAGGAAGAGTCACTTTCTGTTCTTAATGATGCCTAGAACCTCAGGAGAATCCTTACCAAGTCTGGTTCAATGGACAGAGTAAAACACATTAGGTATCAGAGGACACCCTGTAGAGAGAGTATCTGATTGTGAGTCCTTCAGATAAAGCAATTCAGCCAGAGAAATTTATAGCAGTTTGAGGAGATGTATTAGTGTGCTGAAAAACATTTGAAATTAAATTTTCCAGTAGTAAAAATAAATAGAGCCAAAGAATGTGTGCTCCACACCTATTCCTTGAAGGTTGCTTTTATGCATTTAACATGATGAATGATGCTGTGTTTGCTGAATATAGTGATGTATGATGCTTTTCTCCTTGAGGAAAGTTGGGTGGTCAGCATGTGCTGGCCCAGGCTACATCCAGCCTATCCAACACAATTCTTTCCAGTGTTTTATTGTCTTCATTATTATAGTAGTCAATACGATCCTCAGCATTATTATCTTTTTTCCTAGAGATAAAACCATACTGGCTGCTGTGCAGTTCTTCCTCAATGCTCTAAACCTCCAAAAAAGATCTGTTGAATTCACTGCTAAAATCCTTTAACGCTTAGGAATTGTCTTTATGACTTTGAGCTTCAATGCGGGTAACTCCAACCTCAGTGGTATATTTTTCTCTTGAATCACTTGTGGCACAAGCAGAGACAGTGGCAGCCAGCTCACAGCAGGTGAATAATCCCACTCGACACAGTGTGATGTGACACAGACAACTGCTGGGTTTCCCACCAATAGTCCGACTGTGGGCTTATACTATCCCTGGTACCAAAGCTAGTTCATTTTTCACCAGCTTGGGTCTCTGAATAGCTTTCTTGTGCTCATTGCAGATTGCACAAGTTCTTCAAAAAATCAATGCTTTTGCAGAGATGAATAATAATCAGATGTGGTGGAAATTAGTTTGCTGAATATCTACCTCTTGGGAATTCTTGACTAAACAGGATGAGTTGGCAGGTCATTTAACCTCTTTCTGCTACAGTTTCCTGTATAAAGCAGGGATAATGCCTATATATCAGAGTTATTATAAGGTTTGCTTTCATTAATGCTGCCAGAATACTTTAAAAACTCAAAGTAATACTGCATAGCAATGTAACATATAATTACTATAATGCATTTCAAAGTCAGTTTAAGCTATATGAGGATTTCTTACATTTTTATGACCCATCTGCAGCAAATTAATGGAGAGTGGAAGGAAAAAAAAAGCCTATTAGGTTGAATACCTTTTTGCTCCAGTGTGAGAAAATCCAGCATTTTTACCAGTTGTACTCTTCTGTAATTACTGTTAAAGAAGTATCTATTACAGAAGTATTCTGATGTAGCATTTTCTCAAAATTTCATCATGCTGATTTACAATCTACATTTCAACAGTACTCCTTACATTATTTTATATCTAAGCAGTAGTCCAGCCCTATCCTCTTTTATAGATATTCAAGTTAGCCTATAAAGGCAATTAATTTTTACAATATTTAGAAATGAGTTTAGACATTCTCAGACCTTGAAATTAGAGACATTAGCCAAGTCAAATGATTTTACAGGCAGTTTGGTTAATAGGTCTATAATCTAGCCATAACTGCCTTTTGAGGCATGGGCCAAGGTAAGCATTTTTAATATGCCTTCTCTCTCTGTTTATAGCTGATTCAGAACCTTGGAAGAAAAAAAGCATCCCTCTAACTTAGAGGGACAAAGACTTGACAGTGGGAATCTGGCTGAATTTATTTTGGAAGTGTCTTTGTTTTTTTGAGTGGCCTTGTATGAAAATTCTACCTTAGGAACCTTTTATGAATTGAAAGAGAGCCTTTTTGTGAATCAAACCCTCCCTCCATATTTGACAGTAATTCCAAAATTACTTAAGACATCTGCTTCATTATCTGAAATTTTCAGGTGTAAAATTATAGTATGGTTGGTGATCAAAAGAGTATTGGACTGTTTTTATAAAAAACCCTCAGAATCTGTACTTTCACAACACTGAAAAATTGAAGAACAGACTGAAACACAGAAACACTCTCTGTTAGGAGGACTGGAATTGACATTGTTAATTTAAGTAGATAGGGACGCAAATTCTATTTTGAATTAGGTACTCAATAGCTTTAAAAATCTGCCCCGCTGGATATATAGCATTTGACAAGTCACCCAGACTTGTCCGATAATCACGTTGCTCGGATGTGAACTGACACTCAGATGCCAGCTTTAAGTCATCTTCTGTATTCTCAACTTTACTTGGATATTCAGAATACGAATGGGCGGAGGGAAAGTCTTGAACCTGAACCACTCCTTTGCCTGATCACAGCACTGAGGTATCTGCAATATGGATGATTTTGTCCCTGAGCCTATCCCAGTATTTCATAGCCAGTGACACAGAAGATGGAGTCAAAGAGCACACCAGCTTCGGTCTGCCCCTTGCCTGAGCTTCTGTGGCAATGTAAAAGCAGTGCCAGGACTCCCTGCAAGTGAGTAGGAGTTTGGTTGCCTGTAAAAAAGAGTGAGCACAAAAAGGACACACTTCACATCTGCTTTTGGTTTTTGCAATATTTTCTACTAGGGAATGAACCATAACCACCAAAAGCATTTTCACACAGCCACCAGAAAAACTACTGTGTTGAAGAACTTTCCATCACTGCAGACCTGGTCACCTTGTCTCAGAGTCATTTTGTTCAAATGGGTTTGGGCATGCTTAAAATGCTTATCTAATTACTTAGTGGAAGAGCTTTCTTAGGATTAATATCATCATATTAATATCACTCTGTATGTGTAATCTAACTTGTTTACAAACTTGACCAAATAAGAAGCTACTTTTATTCTGAACTGATATATCTTTTTAATGCTCTTATAAATGTCTCTCAAGGTGGGGGTAATATAATAGCCTCTAAAACTGCCTTCATTTTTTCCTATACCAAAGAACACATCTTTACAAATTTCTCCATTTATTTAGTAACGCAAAATGTTGTCAGCTGCAGTTTTTCAGCATTCACTTATGATTACAGCTTCTCTTACAAAATATGGTAGTGAAAGTGAAAAACTTACATTTTTTTCCTCCATCTCAAATTTCAAAGAAAACAAATCCATTCATGCTATGGATCCCAAGCTGAGACCATGTATGACAAGCAGCAAGCCAGGGTGATTTCTTTTAATGTCTTTTATATAAAGTTAAAGTTTCAGTTTGTCTTCCACTTTGGAAACTTCAGAATTAGAAAGATAAGGTTCAAAGAGAACAAACAAAAATATTCATTGCCATTACTAATAACAAACACTAAAGAAGTATTTGCCTAAGATTTCAAAAAAGCTTTCTTTCACTGGTTATTTTCCTTGGATTTTTATCTATAATGCAACAATGATTACAAATATTAGGCAGGATCAGAACTGAAATGTGCTAGGTGCTGTCCAGAAACAGCAGAGAACTTCCTCACTATTTCATAGCTAATTCCTATTCCTAGCTACTTCCAGCTATTTCACTCTATTGAAATTTCTTTTCCAAGTAGAGAATGCAGGCAAGGGAGAGGTTGGGTCTGCTAATGCTTCTCTTATTATTACCCCTCTCTTGCATATGAAAGCCTGATGTGTTACTATACAAATGTTCACAGAAAGTGAGTGTTAAAGTGTGCAGGATTAATCAATAAAGAACTCTAATAGTTAAAGGTATAACCAGTTCAGTTTCTGAAAGTTGAATGTGGGCAAATTCAAAGGGAAAACACAGCACTGTTTTTAAGTGGCAATAATCAGCTGAAAAGTCACTCGGGGGCAATGGGCATAGTGCATACCCCATTCATTACATTAGCTCTTTACATCTAGGTGAGTGGTATCTGAAAGCAGTTCTGTAGCTCTGCAAAAGAAGCAATGCCCTGTTAAGCAGAGGGCCTGGTTAGATTACCGCAGCGTTCATTCTGGTCTTCAGAAGGACAAATATACGAAGTCTATAAATGTGCAAGGGAAGGGATTGTTCAGCTGTCCTTTAGAAAATAAAAATCCTAGACACAAGTCAAGAAATACAAAACATAAGGGAAGACGAAGGAGCCAACTCAAGTAGAGGAAAGAAGGAAAACATTAAAAAGAGATACAAAGGTGAATGGAGCCATGGAGTCTGTGGCTGCCTCACCACGTGTCTCAGCCTGTTGCCATCTTCTCCATCACTTTTCTAGTGCAGCTGGATGTGGTCAAAATGCTTAGTACAGAGCATTCATCCATTCTGACCCTGTTTCAGATAAAGCAGCAGACTTTGGAACAGAGGTTTTAGGCAAAGAACAGAGCAGAAGAAGAAAAAGGGAAAGGGAATGGGAAAGGGAAGGGGAAGCACAGCCCAAGTACCCAGCAGGATTTAAATATATGGATAGTAGCATAGGTCACTGGGTGTCCTTTCTGCTGTATTTGACTGTTCATTGCCCTTTAGCTAGTTGGTTAATATTACAGAACAAAGAAACAGAGAGAATTTAAATGGATTTGGTAACAGAGGAATTTTGCATTGCTTTTAACTCTAGGCTGTTCTGAGATTTCAGCTACGAATTTCAGGGGGCTTCTGATCAAACTCCATTTTGTTCTCAGTGACCAGATGAAGATTCCCGATCACAAATGCAATGTCCTCACAGAACAGCTGATGTCAAGAGTAGGGGCAGGATAGACTCTTACCACAAAACAAAATAAACGAAAAACCTCTGTTGGATTTCAAAGCTAGAGCTTGGAATGGAAATGGAAATATAAATGGAAAAATAATTTTCCTTAAATGCATAGCATTTTTAAATGTTTTAAAATACAAACACTGAGATGATGCCCCAGTGGTTTTGCTAGGCTACATGGCTGCAATTTAAAATAAATATGGTGTGAAAATTTAGCTTTGAATTTTCTTAAAGTGAATCATAGATTACAATTTTTTTCTTATGTTTCAAAGTTTGTATATTTTCTTACAAAAGCAACAGCACTCCAATTTCACATATAATAAATCAGCATAATTTGAGTTCTTATATATTACTTGATCAATAAATATTCCCTATTTCTTCTTCTTTCTGGGGTCATCCAGCCCAGACTCATCTCTAAAAAAAACCCAAATTATTGTAACCCCTCCCAATTTGTTGTGCAGATTTTCCTTCTCATGTGATCACAGTTACGTGTTAGATGACTGGTCCACATATAGCTCTTTGTAGTAATAGTTACTTCAAAGTGGTCTTTGGGTTTCACAGGCTAAAAATTTATGTTCCTATTTTCCTCTCATTGTTGGGGTATATTGCCAAATGCCTTTTAAATTTACTGTGTTTTATCAATAAGAGAAGTCTTATGGATGTCTCAGAATGGCTTGCTCAATATTACTACCCRTAAAAATTATGATGTTCTGAGAGTGATAGCTTTTTCAGTCTACTAACAATTCCCTTTAAACAAGACAAGAAGAGGTCTTATTTTTTTCTGCTGTCACACTAAGGGCAACAAGATTTAATTAAGTGTTGTTTTCAGTCACACTCTAAAAAAAAATCTTATGCTTTTTTAAACCTCAATATTATTACATTACATTGTGTTATTGCAGTAATGTATGGACATACCCACAAAATATCCATACCAGAAACTGATAATTTACATTTACCAAACAAGAGATTTTAGGATTTTGTTACATGAGTAATTTGTTCATAAGTTAAAATATCCTAAACTGGGGGAGAAAAATACCACACAACTCTTGCGGACCCAAATTTGGCTGATGGAAAAGGGATATACAAAAAGCATTCTAATTCAGAAAACTTCCCTTATTGAAAATAATGAGCCTTTTTCACAACACAGCTCATTATCATCAATAAAGGAGGAGTGAAACCCTTGAGGTACACTACTGAAAAGCCTTTTCTCTAAAGATGCTTTTTCAACATTTTAAAATAGAAAATAAGCTGCCTGTGATAGACTCAGAAGTGGGAAAAAAGAAAAAGGTCCCCTGACTCACACTTATAGCAGCCCCTGGGAAAGTCACTGACATGATGTAATTTGACCGCTCTTTATTAAAAATGTAAGTGCTGCTGTAAAAACTTTTAACAGAGTATCTGGAGTTTTTTTTCTTTTTTCTTTTAATAATCATTGATTTGCTATTAATTTTCACAGACACTGGGAATTAGAAACTTTAGAGAAGAGAGTAGGCTTATCAAGTATTTCATCCAAACCTCTCAATGGAAAAATATAAACCTAATTACTGCAGTCCCCTTCAGATTGTAAATACATGATTACTGTTTTCAGAATTTAATGTTGTCTTTCTAGAAGTTACTATCTTGACATTCCTGGACACTGAAATAGCTGGACAGTAGGTGCAAGCAGACAATACAAACTGGAAGGTACTTGAAGGTACTTCAGTGATCACTTGGTAGGTCCCACTTCAGCAGTAATCTTTCTCTCTCTCCTGAGACAGTCAGCAAACAACCAACTACAATCAATGCTAACAACCAACTTCACATAATAGTCAACACAAGTAACCAAATACAGTCAACACTGATGAAGACAGACATTTCTCTTTGTATGCTCTGTCAGCACAGAACCTCCTTGCACTGCAGCCTGGAAATCATAAGCATTTCTAACCCACACAGAAATCAGTGCATTACAGGTGTGAGAATTTCTGGCACAGTAACAATCTTTTCTTCTATATGCAAGATCAAGCTGCCTTTTATGCACTGTTAATAGCACCTCCTAGTCAATTCTCTTCCTCTTACTCAATGGCTTGCTGTGTGTGCCAATTAAAGAAACTTGAATTTTTATAGGATTCTTTTCAGAATTCATATTAAGATTTTTCAACTCTGAAATGTTCACTGTGCAGATAGATATCAACATCTCCATTCACACTTGATATTAGTGGAAATAACCCTTTTTAGAGGAGAGCAGGAGTCTTCTTGTTTATCCATCTAAACAGAAACTTGGAATGAAAGATCTTTAATAACTTTTACTTACTAGATTTACAAGTAGAAGTACATTATTTTATCTAACTGGTGTTTAAATATTCCATTACTTTCAATAGCATCTTTATGCAGTGTCACTCGTGATGATTATATCCATCTTAAGGCAAAACTACAGTGTGATCAAAAGATGAAGTCAAACAGAAACCTTGTATTAAGTCACTAGTAAATAATCTTACAAGTATCCAGAAAGTGCAGTGCCTATGCAGCTTTTTACAATGTTGCTTTCATTACTTGGAAAAAAAGAAAAAAAAAGGAAAAGAAAAAAACCCCAAACCCACCCCACCACAAAAAAACAAAATCTTCTGTGGAAATGAAAGGCAACACTCAGACACATAGCTCTTTGCTTCATCTTTCCTATCATCTAGCTCCTTTAGGCATCTGCTAAGAGAATTATTTAGCTGATATTCTTAGGTAGTGCTTAACACATATCTCTTTGATGAGTCTTCCATAGCAGATAAGTTAGTAAACATGGATGAAAAGAAGGAAAAGGAAGCTGAGTTCTCACTCAGACTGTTAATAACAAGCATTCCTGATTCAAACCACAACATTCAGGGAAGTCTGTTAAAAGACCAACGGAGTACAGGAATCACATTTCAGAGGCACCTAACGCTCTCTTTTCACTAAACATTGGAATTTAAACTAAACATGTCCTCAGATATTGCAGTGGCCTTAAAATGTAACTTGATCTATATTTCTTTTTGAAGGGGAGATGGGAGAACTCTTCTAGAATAAGTTTGTTTAAAAACATGCTTTTTTTCCCACCAACCCGTTCTTTAAATCTGGCCTTTTATCCATTAATAGGAAAATCATTAATAGGAAAATGGCACATTCTAGAAATCAAGATTGTATAAAGAACCGGTAGAATACGGGTTTGGGTTTGAGGATTCTGGACGTTCAGTTAACATCAGAGGCCTTGAAACCCTCAACAACTCTGTGAGGTTTCCTAGCTGAAGGTTTTGGCATCTATACTGCATTATGTCAAACTTCATTTAGTGTTCGTACGCTATTATAAACCCTGTTGCCTTTTTTTTTCTTAAATTACGTTTAATAATCATGAACACAGCTAACAAAGCAAAAATGATAGACTCGAGTATGGTATTTTATGTAATGTGCAGTTTCATTCAAATGAGGGTGGCAGATCTGATAACAAATTATGTAAACATTGGCCAACAGCCGTCTTTCATTTGAATATAAATTGGCACTGCAGTCACACCCATCTGTCCAGTCAGGCAGTGGGAACATTGATTATGTCCTGTTACAACCTTTTTTTAAAAATGTCAAATGCAATCCGTAATTGGACCCAGAAAACAGCATTTTCAATTTCTGCTTTAAAAAGAGCAAATAATGCTTGATACATTTAATGCTGGATAAAATCAATATTTCTTCCCATTAAGAATGACTGCCCACAACTAGCTAATTATCATTCCAAATCTGCCAGCGTCGGTAAAGCTGCTCTTCTCTTTGGCTACCAAACGCTGTGAGTAGACCATCTACTCCCACAATTCCCTTTCTTTCTTGCTAACTCAGGGAGCAGTGACCTTTCAAGTAAAATGCTAACCACTATTTTTTTCTCAAATTGAAAGCCAAGTAGGCAGATGCAGCTGCAAAATACTTTTCTTCCAAAGGCAATCAGATCAGAGCTGATCACTGATATCATTCCTGCACAAAATGGCAGCAGATCTTAACTTCTGTGGAGCTCAGATCTTTACAGAGGAGACAGTTGTTGCTGGGTGAGTTTTTTGTGCTGCCTTTGGCTTATAGGCTAGAGACCTATAGATCATACCGTTTGCTGAGTCTCTAATAGATATCCTTCTTTAATTTGACCAAAGTTGTTGCCACACACAAGTTATAGTCTTCTTTTTCTTTTGGTAAAACCAAGGGCTTTCCCACACATCTTACCCAATATTTCTGATGCTTCTTAGGTTACCCCATTTTCCTTGTTTCTACTTCCCAGTTGAGCTTTTGGCAATGCATTTGCCATCAATTCTGGGACACAAAGCCCAAGATACATATATATTGGGAGGATATAATCTCCTCTAGGTATAATCTCCTTCCCCTCCAGGCGCAGTGGCCACAGTCCCTTGTGTAACCACAGCATGTGAAGACAGACCACAACTGTACAACTGCAGAGTGATTAAATGGCTGTAAGCCAAGGTAAAAGAGGACTGAACCAAATTCTTGCCCCACCAAGCAGGGAGAACGCATGAGGATAGAGCAGAGCACCGTTAGCCAGAGCGCGTCGCTGGCAGAGGAGGGTTAATGGTGTTTCCCCTGCTCTACCTTTCATTCCTGACTCAGCTGCTGTCAGACTACRGGCTCTTTGACCATGCAATGGCATCCAGAAAATATCCTATCCATCTCTTTTATTTCCCACTCTGAGAAGCTAAGCTGATCCTCATCACTCATGCTTTTCAAAAGCCTTTACTTAAAGCATAGGATAAAACAGGCCTGCATGTGTGGGGAGAAAAAGCCTTCTTCCCCTCGACTTTTTTAAAGTGCTAGTGTGTCATTTAGCATTTGGCCTCTTGTTAAGGAGAACTAAYACAATCCACCGTAAGATTTGTATTTAAGGGAACTCATAATAAAGTTGAAGGAATACCTGCAGCAGAAGCTATTACCTGAAACAGAAGCAATATATACAGAGAGAGAAAAGGAATAGCAATTGTAAATCCTTTCTTTAAAGTTCTGCAATCTTTTACTGCTTTTGCTGTGCTATATTTAAGAAATGTTCCAGTAAAGATATCTGTAGCAGCTGTAGTCTTGTTATGGATTTATTGATAATAATAATAATAATAATAATAATAATGCTATACTGTCCTTGAATCTCCTAATGAATTGGCCACACTTCCTTCACTGGCACTTTGTTCTGTTGCTAATTATCTTCAGAATTTCACCACCACCACCAAATAGCCCTATTTCAAAGTTAATATTAAACACATAAACTAATATGCATATGCATAAACTTATTTCTCATGCATTTTAATAACAAAAATTACAATAAAAAGATCAAAGCAGCCATATTAATACAAACTCTGGACTCATCCTGCATCTTAGTCCTCCTGGCAGTCTAGATGATTTTGATTGTAGAGGAACTCTTCATACTGGTGGCAAATCTAGCCTAGATACATGTCATTCTCAAGCACACTGAAGAAAAAGAAGTTGCAAGTTACCAACATTTTAACTAAAACACATTAAACATCAGATGTCAAATTCACTCTTCATCAGTGGGTGCAGCTCGTTCAGTATAGTAAAAGAACAGAGCTTTGCCAGACCAAACCTGGCTATGACTTGTTTATTTTTCAGAGGAATATGTTAAAACAGAAGAGTCAGGACAAAAACTATGTTCCAAACTTCCAGTTAATTATTCTTTTTCTATCTTGTATTATTATGTTTGTCCCTTTAATCTTCTCATTTCTTCTTTCCCTGTTTGCACCACTTCTGCTTTCAAGTAAAAATGCAAGGGAATCCTTTTACAGGTTCATTAATCAGTGATGAATGGGTGAGACAGGTCAGAAATTCTTGTAGTATTTTCTCTCACTTAAAATTTTTCTTACTCATCTTTCTCTGTCTGGGTGGTGTTTTTATTTTTCCTTTTCATCATAGAAAGATAAAAACTTAAAAAAAATCAGAATAGTTTATTTAACTCTGCTTTCTAATAGTCATTTTTTATACCCACTGCTCTATAGTATAAATGAGAAATTCTTTTCCTGAATTTTCATTGCAGCCACTAAAATCCTTCTTGCAACTTCAAAGTGTATTCCTTTATTTCCATTTCAATCAATTGTTTGCACCACTGCTGTTAGTTCCCTTCCAGGTTTTCATACATTCAATTTTTTTGTCTTTCAGTGATCCCAGATCTGTCTCCCTTTCTTCCATTTTCCTCAATGAACTGACACTTTGCTTTATGCAATATTTCACAGACAAAAAAGAGAGCGCTACAGTCAGCTTATATGAAACTGTGCTTCCTTGGAAGCAGCTGGAAAAAAATGAGGAAAGCTTACAAAAAACATAGGTCAAGCTCTGCGCAAAAGGAAGTCCTGGTTTTTAACGTGATTTTGCTTTTCTGTAAAACAAATTGGTTAATTAGAATCATCCTCTCTCAAAACTAGGCCCTATCACAGCAGGATGTTTTCTTAATGGACTTCCTGGACAACTGTATTGGATTTGTTCAGCTATAGTTTTCCTATTTAATTGAAACTAGGATAGAACAAAGTGAAGAGCATGTTGAAGTTGCTGCTTCCTCTGAAGTGTCTGTTTTAGGGTAATGGTTATTTAAACATGCAGCATGTCCTTTCCTCTCCTTTCACCTTACACACAGGTCATGTCACTGCTGCTCAGCCAGCAAAAAGCAGCTCTGATCCTTAGGAGCCCTCAACTGGGATAGCAGATATCGACACAGTGTAACACAGCCCCTTTTTCTTTCTTGAGGAGATGTAGAAAAGGGAGCATGGCCAGGCTGTCACCAAACCAACATCAAACAACTCCTGACCCCACTGGTAGTGGATCTGACTCCCAATGGGGCAACGAACCCTGGGTTCATAGGGGTGGTTCAGAGCAGGCTGATAAAACCTAAGCCAGGATTTATGGTCCCACTGCTCAGTCCCAGCTATTGACCTCACTTGCTGACACCGTAGCAGTAACAGCTGCACAATTTTGTTTTTAGCGCAAGGTAGGCCATGAAATTTTTAAGTCCTACTGGAGATCAGTACATAGTTGAATAGGACAGACTTTGTTATTGTCAATGGGATTTCATACAGTGTTAAACTGGCTATAGGAGAGCTCATCTATTATATCCTGAATGCCAAAACACATGCTTAGAGTTTCAAACAAAATAATAGCAAGAAAAATGAACTTGAAGTTCAATGGCATAGACATGGCAGTAATTCGTTTAATTAAAGCTAGTCTGAGTTCTGAATAGCTAGAATCCAAGTAAACACCCATTCTAACTTAGAAAAGGAAAAAATATTGTTAGTAGTTAAGAAGGACTGAATCTGATGTGGAGTTTTGGATAAAACCCAGAAACAAATAACACTATTTAACCTGACCACCACCCAAAGACAATTATAAACCTTCTGCATATCTGTTCACTGACTGGTATTTTATCAAATCTTGTGTCCTAGTTTCTTTCAGTATTTCTGTTTCTTTTTCAAGAAATATCCCCATTTCTGACACCCCATTGATTTTGCACACACTCTGAAGAAAATTTTCTTTTTTTTGACATTACCAACCAGTAATTCAGTCTATTAACCAGACAGTTTCTGTTTCTGACCTCTCATTCCATATACACTTTGTAAATTATACCTCAAACTCTCTCCACCTTTTTTCTTGGATTACAGTTTTCACTATTCCTAATGGTAAAAAGTGGCATGTTTTCACTCTAGAAATGCCATCACATTTTGAACATTTCAACCAGTTTTAGTGATTACCAGAAAAGTTGCAACAATTCTTGCCCAATGCTGCACATTTGTGCATAAGACAACACCAATTCTTCAGCTGGATATGGTTGTGATAATTGTTAGTGAGTACTAACTTTTTTAAAAGCTTCTTTTCATGTTCTCTACTTTATTTAGCTCTTTCTTGCAATTGTTTTACTTGTGATTACTCTGCTTTCTTACTCATCCCTACTATTTTTGCAGCATGTGCTCATTGGTCTTAGTCTGTCTACTCAATATTTCATCTACAGCTGTGGCCATTTAATGTTCTCATTCCTGCTAGTGTGTTCATTCCTCAAGTCTTTCCAACTTTTATTGCTTCTTCTAAATCATTTGAACTCCTTAATTTTATCTTGAACCATAATCAGCTGAAAACATTTTCAGACACCTGGGAAATTTCTACTTCAATTATTTACAGTCTTCTCCCTTTGTACACAAAGAATTTCTACTTCCCTTAAGCCACTGTTTCAGATTCTTAGTTTGTTCCTAAAGATTACAGTAGATCCTTCTTGGTGATGGTTGATATTCAGCCATCACTGATTTTCTCTTACCTGGACCATGCCTTCCCCTCACTTCCCCCCATAGCCTTCCACAACTCATGCACATGCACTGAGGATTTCAGTAGCAAAATTAGGTCTCGGAGAAGAAGCATCTGGGGGATTTCTTGTTTTAGCCCAGCTTGTTCATACCACTTGCTTTTTATCTTACATCTTTGTTTTCAAGTCAAAAAAGGAGGGCTTGCTATTCTTCCTTGATGTGCATGACAGAGCTGCGAGGGCCAGCTGCCCCGTAGGGCAGGGCTGCTGGGACCTGGGGCGACAGTGGGGCAGTGGCTTCCCTGATCAGGGGTGCAGCCCCACAGGACCCAAGTGGGAAGAGCAGAGCAGGTCCAGGGACGATAGCAAGGAGGGAGGCCAAGAGCTTCCGAGGGATGGGCTGCACACCCAGGTATTCATTACTGCTCTTAGCTACAACCTGCTGAAGCCCCCGACCCGCAAAAGAAACTTGGGCAAGTCAGGTCCTGGGCTTACTATATATATATTTCATACACTTGAAAGCAAGCCTTTACAAGCGTCATGCAGGCAATAATCATGTGCTTATGTTTTGTACAATTTTACAACATACTTTATTCACTTACTTATTTCTAGAGTTTGTTATTTAAGGGTAGGATTTTCAAAAGCAACTGATACAGTAGCCAAGTAGGAGGGATTTACAATCCAGTGTCACTTAATTGTTTTGAAAATCCAACCCTAAGGACTTCATAGCATCTGTTTACTTCTATAATTTTGTATTTTGAAAATGCTGAAAAGCTCAGTTAATGTTGCACAACACCAAAACCAGCAACAACAGAATTGCCTGGTGAAAAGTTTTGAGCAACAGTTAGAGCAAGAAGGTAAATTTCCGCCTGCAGCCAGAAAAAAAGAAAACCTATGGAAGAAGCCTATTTAATATATGTACATTCCCACAGCTCCACAGCTGTTATAAACTTGTGTAGCTCCAAGAACATCAGTTTAGTGAGGCTGATTTATACCCTCTGAGGAGCTGGCCCATATATCACCTGCTCCTCCTCCTCCTCTCTATATACACAGAAAGGAAAACTAGACATCTCCTGCATCACAACATTTTCTTACAGAGTTTTACAATTGTTCCAGTTGGGATTCGGAGCCTGTTATGCAGTGTTTTCTCTGTCTCCAAATAAATTTTGCAACCAAATTCAGCCTTTTTACTGAAACAAAGTTGCTAAGGTTCATGGAATTATTTGCATTAGGCAAGCAGAATTTACTCCTAGAATTTACACAGTCCATTTTCTTGTTTTTTCTTAATCTTTTAAAATGCCATATTTTAATCAGCAGGAGGTTAGTTAAACATTCAGTAACTCAAAAACTTACACTCTCTTTTAAGGCAAACCTAATTAGAAACAATCATGTTGTGATCTAAATCACACTATCATCTAAATTCCCCCAACAGAGCACCTCGCCTCACAGACGCAAGTCTCTCATCACAGCAGATCCTCCATCCCAGAAGTCCACTTAACAATACCAAATATTTTTGGCAACTTACACCCATCACCAGACCCTAAAATGCATAACAGTAAAAAGCATAATGAAAATATTTTCTGTAAAAAGCTCCCTTCTCTAAAGAACATTGTCTCCATGGCCAGTGTCACTGATCAATTGTAAAAATTACTTAAAAGTTAGAACAGTTGTAAATTAGTCCCCAAAGTAACAGAACATGTGTAAAGGAGGCAGTCAGTATATATCACACAAATCTGTAATTTTCTTAACCAAATAATAATAAAAAGCAAATACGAAGGTACATGGTAGGATGCATTCATGCACATATAAGACTGAGGTTGGCATATACAGTGTTTACATACAGCTGTTCTGGGATACCATGCAGTTTTCCTGAGACTATTACAGCCCCCCAAATGCATGCTGCCTGTATGTATTTGTGATTTTCTGCATGTGCATCTGTTTATATTTGTTCTCCTTGTTAACAGCTGTTGTGTTGCTTTTCCTTAATTTCCATATGTGTCCTGTGTCGGTGCGCACACATAAGCGACTTTCTAAAATTCAGAAACATATCAAGGAAAGAAAAGGCCAAGTAATGCCTTTCCACTGGGCAAAGAGCAGGTACGCCTTTGCTACAGGCAGAGTGCGCTGCCTTGCTCTAATTAGAGCTTCCTGAGAAGAGGCAGCTGTGGGAGGAGAGATGCCTTCCCGAAACATCTGCACAGCCTTGGTACTAGTGCTTCAGCAAGCTCTTAGCAGACCTCTGCTACATGTTTTCTGTGAACTAGATGTCTGTGTTACAATGAGGACCTCAGACTTGTCAGCCTTGAAACAGCTCCCCTGAAAATTTCAGCGAGAAACAGCATGTTCCTCAAGGCGCTGTCTGAAGTGTTTGGGCTAGTTATTTAGGCTTTTGTTTTGATTTGTTAGTTAGGTGCCCCAAATGAGATGCATGCATACAAAATCACATATTTCCAAGAGGTGCTTAAATGAAATCGTACTCAAACCTACTTGAATGTTAAATTGTTTGAGATATACACTACTCATTCGACTCAGGAAGGAAGGGGACAGCGGAAGCTGGTGGTTCTATAGGCTTGTGGCAATTTGCTTACTTATTCATTTATCTCTCTCTTTTCCTGAGAGACTTTAAATGAATTGTAATGTCTGGCCAGGCATCTGCCTGTGTATGTTTTTACTGGCTCAAAAGTAAAAGAGATAATACTGTATGACATCCTGAAAAGCTTCCTCTTCCTTGAGGCTTTAGCTTTTAAGCTAACCCTTAGCTTTTAAGGTGTTTTAACCTGTGTGCTCTCAGCATACTCATATCTTATAATTAATTTTTTAATTTTTTACTTCTATGGCTTTTTATATTAATAATTTAACTGCAGATACATTTATTGCATGCACTTTTTCTCATCTAGATCTCCAAATGGACTGTTCTCTTTTTCACAAGCTTTAAATTGCTGGCCTTTGTGAAAATGGATGCAGATGATAGTGGGGAATCAGCAAGGCATTATGAATATATTTTTATTTTGGTGCCAGTGGTGTCATCACTTTAACTTACTTCTGGGTTAATCCTTTCTATCAGTGTTATTTCAATGACATCAAGGAGCATGGCACTACTAATATATTCAGGATGAGGTATTGTTCCAATTCTAGACCATTCTGAATAAAAATTCGATTAGTTTTTAGGTCACTGCTTTGAACCAATGATTTCATTATACAGAGAAACAGCATGCTGCTACCTCTGAACGGGAACAAGCACAGGACTGAGATGAAGTTCCCAAAACACCAAGCCAAATCTGTCTTAGGACATTACATCTTCTCTTTGACAAAGCAGAAAAGCTCCAACTTAAAAGTCTTTCTGCTGCTAATGTTTCTTTATGARTGTTGTTCCAGAATATGATGGCTCCAGTGATTACAGAACTTCTAATTTCCATTCTTAACATGTATTCATCACACTTTACATACTTCCTCTGTGTGTCAAGCTCAGATTTTAGCTGAAATAATAGGTATTTCCACTTTTCAGCATGCATCTCGCTCATGTTTATAGGCAGAAGTCATGTTTACTGTAGGCTTCTGATCTGCTAGCATGAAATAAATAAATTTTTAAAAAAGCATTTTTTCAAGTTTTCTCTTGATATATTTCTTTTCTGTTTTCCTAGTTGGCTTAATATCCTCTCTCTATTATTTCTTTCAGGTTTTTCTTATCCTTTTGGAACGTGTGTATAGTGCTGCACTCACAGTATCTATAGCGTAAGTTTTCCCTTGCCTCTGTTGTTCCATTGTTGTATAGTGCCTAGTATTTATCATAAGGTCAACAAGAACAGTTAGGTCTTCCTCCTCCATACTATCCTCCCCAAGTTATAACAAAATTTTATAGTGCATGATCTTGCATTTATATCCCATTTCTAGACCAAATATATATGCAGGTGTATGTATGTATTCATATGAATGGGCACCTTATAGCTAATTTATATTTCCATATTTTTCATATTTTRTATTTCCACACACAAACATATACAGTAGCTTTATAGATTATATTTTGTCTTGTGAAAGAAATTAAATATTAAAAAGAAATTCACTTTTAGATCTGAAAAAGCATAATTTCTTTCTTAGTGCTTTTGCTATATATGTACCTATTTGCAGAATGCTGGCTTTTCTAATACATGCATCTATAGAATATGAATACCATCTTCATTGAAGGGCAGGTGGTGTCAAAATATGGATGAAACAAAATTGGATACATTCATCTAAAAGGAGACTATCAACGTAGCTTAACTTAGGACAGACACTGAACAAATATGAAATAATCTTTTACAGGGTAAACAGTTGGAAATGAAGTGAACATGCATGAATGAATGTTTTTGAAAATCTGTGTTTAATCAGTACAGCTAAAGCACAAGATCATCAATCATGAAAGGGACCTCAGAGTTTAAAAGAAAAACAAACAAATAATAAAAAAAAGGGATAAAAGGCAATATTTTAAAAGTTTGTGATAAAATAGAATTGTAAGTCCAGAATGATATCATATCATATGGGTGATAACAGGTGTCTGTTAGGCTACAATAATAGACTACTTATATAGGCTATCCATCAGGATATCAAGGACTTCATCTTTCATATCTTTTGAGCTTTATATGCTATTTAAATCATCCAGTAAACACAGGTTTCCCATCTATTCTCAAAACTAAAGATATGCAGCAATAGTGTAAGAGGATATAGAAGAGTTTCTATTTTCATACCAAAGCCAACTTAATTTTCAATATATCTCAAACTTCCAAAAAAAGGGCATCTTAGAAAAGATGACAAAAACATATCTCAAAGCCAAGAAAGAATTAAATAAAGCTGGATTCTGCTGTACACAGTATATTTTTAAATTCATATAAAATACTAAGTATATATGGCAAACATCCAAGAGACGTCTTTTATATTTACTAAGGAGAAAATTATTATGGTTTTGATGGATTAAGCAAAGATACTGAAAGCTCATTTTTAGTGAATAAGATAGTTAAAATTTGGAGGAGCCTGCCCTCACTACATTATTGCATGGGTGGAGTGTGTGTTTTGGGATCATTTCTCCTTCTTCCCTAATAAGACAACGATGTGATCCAGAGTGTAACTTTTATAGTCTTCAGTCTAGCATGAAAGAAATAATAGACACTTCAAATCTGCTTATATATTAAAAAAATATTATTTCTAGTGATTCTGATTTACTGTTCAAGGCTCTGTCAATACTGGGAGATGCATTCAATCAGAGAGGAGCCAGTGAAAGGATTTATTGAGGGGCTGGACATCATCATGCCAGTAGATAAAGTAGGTCATTGTGACACTTATTCGGGTGAACTAGAAAGAAAAAGGAAGGAAGTAGCCACAGAGGATGAAGAAATCAGTTGCAAAACCAATGCAGAAAAGCATTTGTACATGTACCACTTTGCCTATTGATTTAATTGCATCCTGCAGCTATTTCAGTAGTAARGTTTCTCCAGGAGATACCTAATTTTTGAGAACTAAGTCACAGGAACAAATGCTTCCATCAGACAACAAGGAAAATAGTATGCTAATACCATAATTGGTAGCTTTATGATATAAAAAAGTATAAGTCAAGATTAGCATGTCCACTGCACAGGCAATACACATTTAAGACTCACTAAACATCAAATTTTCCCAGTGTGGTATAATAAAAAGGTACATTTAGTAATAGTAGTAGTAGTAGTAGTAGTAGTAGTAGTAGTAGTAGTAGTAGTAGTAGTAGTAACTTTTGCAGGAACCTGTTCAAAAACTCAGTGTTAGTTGCTCCCAAATTTTCCCATTCCTTAGCTACAATGGGTTTTGCAGATGTTCACCAGGCTACGATGCATTAGCCGAAGGGTAACATTCAAGAGATGTAAACAATTCTGAAAATTTCAGCTGTGTCTCAGCGTATTTCTAGGCTTCTTTATTAACATTTAGAATAATGAAAGGCAAATCATCTGGATTTTCAAGTTAGCAAAATAGCTGGTTTTGTGTGCGCTCCCTTCAGCAACAGTTTCATAGGTCAGAGCTTCACAGCCCACAGACAATGCAGCGTTTTCTTGGAGCACAGTTCAATCTGACACATTCAGACCATTTTCTTTAAATTTACCTTGTGTTCAGAAGGTACTTTCTCTTCTATCTGGCTTCCAAACTGCAGTGTGTAATGCTCTACAATAAAGTTTGTTTGGAAAACACAATAGTTTCCTCAAAGGTCAAGTCCTGAAATCTTTTTTTTTCCCCCTTATTTGGCTTTTGGGCTGATATTTTCTAGTGTAGTAGAAAGAAAAAAAATAAAGGCTAAGTTCCTTTTCTCGCAACAGACACAAAAGCTACCTCCCTCTGTAACTCAATGAGCTACAAGATACTGCTCTAAGTGAATTACATATACATGAAAAATGCTCTCTTTTTTGTATAAAATGAGTCCTCAGTACTACCAGCTAAAGTAATTTAAAGACATTATGGAGACCTATGTACTCGTGCCTTAAGGTTTCAGTTTATTCCTCTCCTTCCTGAAACAAATGAGAAATCATTTAATTGACCTGAAACGTGTTTTATTTGCCAAAAATCCTCTCTTCACTATTGAAGATCCACAGGGGACTTAGTCACATTTCTTTAGGAAAGACTGGCAATTTTAAAGAAAAGAGGCAAGATTTCAGAATGTGCAAAAGTTTAATAGTAGGCTAACAAAGCTAAAAGTCATCACTCTCCTCTCTAATAGCCCTGAGCTGCTCTTTGGCAGTGCTGTGTCTGCAATCTAGAACATCAATTGTAACAATTTATTATTTTTATTGTTTCTTAGACAGTTTCAGTCAATAGAAACAAAGCAATTTACATAGGGGTTGCCAGTTGTTCAATTCTATCTGTAACAAATAGGTTGCACAACGATATATTCTTTTAACATTTTTATTTAGGGTTGACAGAATGTGCTGCACTGTATAACTGAAACAAAGACCATCTAATATAAAAACCTTGTAGCAGTACGGTCTCACTTCATAATTTTCTTGGTTGCTTAGTAAAAACAAGCAAAAAAAACCCCTTCAGATATTTTGCATCTTCTTATAGGAGATATTTTTTAAAAGGATATATCCACTAATTTATATATAAGAAAAAGGTTAGAATTAGACAGATTCAGCACTGAAATTTAGTTGGTAACTGTACCCCCTGATAACCATTCTGAGGATTATAAACCTCTGATTTGTCCTCTCTTTTTAAGTTTTGCCAAATACACTCTTGCCCTTTATTCACATTGGCTATAACTTTTCATAAATGAACCTTACTCTCTCATTTCCACTTGCTTTCATCTCTTCTGCATATTCTCCCATCCCCGAGTTTTGACCTTTCTCAATGGTAATTTTTTTTCTTCTATCTAAAAATGGTTATAATTACTCCTTACCCTGTGGACATCTCCTTCATTTGAAGTGCCTCTAATTGTTTTTACTGTTTTTGCCCTTTATTGCAAAACGCAACTGTTGCTGTATATACTGACACATTGGCAGAGCTGCAGTTAAAATTAAAGGTGTTAGGAGCCATAAATACTAAGATAGAGTACCAAAAATGTGCTCTTATACATGCAAACACATAAGCACATATACATGTGTGTGTTTCACTGAGTGTATATTGAAAAATTTATCCAATATTTGATTCATTTTAACTTTCTTCCGCTGTATTTAAGAATATTGCCTTTAACTGACCTCTAACAAGATTATTTGAGTAAGATTGTCTCCATCCCAGAACACAGGTAGGGGACAGCTCCCCTTCAAGAAAACAAAACTCTAAAAATGTTGGTGTTCGAATGATGTCAATTTAGTCTTGCGATGTGCTGTTCTCAAAGTCAGCGGGAGCTGAAATGCTAGCTGCATAAACCATACGCAGAGAAGCTGTGAAGTGCTCAAAGGGTTTTCTAAACAAGGAATGACATGATGGCCATCACTGCCCATCATGTTCTGCCCATTGCTCCGTTTTAGAAATCACCAAGTTAGAGTGCATTTATACTCTTGCTCTGTAATAAAATAACTTTTGAATCCTCTCCTGGCTTTCCAAATATTCACAGGGCCGCTTATAGGCAGAGGGCTGCCACAATAGCATTAAACAGAAAGAAGAAGGGAGCTCACGAAGGAGACTGAAGCTTTCTTGCCACTGATTTTCACATGAGGAGCAACACCCCTTCAAATTGCCACCCCTTAGAATATATTTCCCAGTCTTGCTGTTTGAAAAACGTCCATCATTACAGTAGTCAAGTACTGGCCTGCCAGGGTAAAAGTAAGCCGTGAGGGTCAGGCACAGCTCCAGAAGTTATAATGAAACCCAGCCTGGTGACAAATGGCAATAGAAGGGGGCTTTCACACCTCCTGCGGTAGTGCTTGGGTTAACTCCCTACCATTCACCCAGCTATTGCCACTGCTTCCGCAAGTGCAAAGGGGGAAGCATCCTCAGAAAGGGCATTTTTTACAGCAAGCCTTAAATTAGGCTTAGAATCACCCTGTGGAGTAGGTGCCTGTCCCCACCGAGAATCTGGAAGCTGGGTCCTAATGGAGGTACTTGAACTTAAATTTCCAAAGTAAACAGAGCTCTTGTTTAATTATAATATCCTTTGTTAACTACAGTCAGGTTTTCCTTTGCAGTTATTGGCTATGAAGGGAATGGAAGTCCCCATCTCCTATAGAAAAAAAATTTAACCCTTTTTTTTTTTTGTCATTTGAGTCTCATGAAACATGATTTTCCTAATTCGTCAGATATTTATTACTTATTTTAAAATCACTTAATGTGTCTTAATTTAATATGCATATAATTTACCTCTGTGTGATAATACAATGCTTATAGATTATTTTCTACCAATTAGGACCAGATAAAATTCTGTTCATTTTAAATGAGATATTTTTCSTACCAAGATTTGCATACAAATCTTCTCTTCACAAAAAGATTTTTCTGTCCTAAGAATTTTTATCAGAAGGGGGGGGGGAAGATTTTGAAATAGTTTGGTGCATAGCTTGGAGAAAATTAAGACAGTAATTAGAAAGAAAAATGGATCATTGCCACATGAAAAAGGATAGTCATTTTAAATGATGAATTTTGATTTGATTATCCAAGAAAAGTAATGAATTGGCGTCCTGGAAATAATCAGTGTTAATAGACTCTTATTTTTCATTATCAACGGGGGAAAAGAATTTCTATCAGTATATCAAAAGGACTTCATTTTAACTTTGCTTACTTTAAGTATCAAAGAACATCTTAGCTTTGAGAGTTTCTGGGTTTCTACAAGACACTGAAAATTTTGAAGTATAGTATAAAAGAGGAAGTATTCTGGTAGCTGATAAGACACAAGAAACCAAATTACCAAACACAAATTGAAAGCGTACATCTAAGAAAACTGTGTAATATATCATCAGAGAATGGTTTTATATATGACTGGCAATTTTTTTCCATAAAAAGCCTAACTGCAATGCACAGATAATGCCCCCCTCCTTTTTTAACATAGGTTTATAGTTCAAAGTAGGGAACAAGGAAAAATCAACCATGATTGAACCAAAGACTTCCTTTAACTCTGTTCAATTATGGTACTATATATGTATACATATATATATATATACATATGGAGAGAGAGAGAGCGAGCGCACGCTGTTCATTCAGGTTTTTCAAGTTTGCTGAAAGGTATTATAACTTTAAATTACTGTGTAATTGCTTGCATTTAAACTGAAATTCTGGCCAATGTGTTTAAAATATCTGATGAAAATGGGTTTTGTAAATTCTGTTAATTAATGACTCTTCCTATATTTTAAATATACAGGCATACCTTGGAGATATTGTGGGTTCGGTTCCAGACCACCACAATAAAGCGAATATTGCAATAAAGCGAGTCACACAATGTTTTTGTTTTCCCAGTGCGTAGAAAAGTTATGTTTACACTATACTGTAGTCTATGAAGTGTGCAACAGCATTATATCTAAAAAAACAATCTACATACCTTAATTAAAAAATACTTTATTGCTCAAAAATGCTAACGATCATATGAGCCTTCAGCAAGTCGTAATCTTTTTGCTGATGGAAGGTGCATGAGATTGCAGCAATTCAGTCACCTCTTCAGGCTCCACTTCCAATGCTAGTTCTCTTGCTGTCAGTTCTAGTTCTCTTGCTGTCAGCCTGTCCTTTGAAGCTTTGAAGTCAGGCATTGACTTCTCCTCTCTAGCTATGAAAGTCCTAGAGGGCAACTTCTGCCAATAGAAGGCTGTTTCATCTACACTGAAAATCTGTTGCTTATCATAGCCACCTTCATCAGTTATCTTAGCTAGATCTTCTGGATAACTTGCTGCAGCTTCTACATCAGCACTTGCTGCTTCCCCTTGCACTTCTATGTTATGGAGACGGCTCCTTGCCTTAAACCTCATGAACCAACCTCTGCCAGCTTTGAACTTTTCTTCTGAACCTTCCTCACCTCCCACAGCCTTCATAGAATTGAAGAGAGTTCGGGCCTTGCTCTGGATTAGGCTTTGGCTTAAGGGAACGTTGTGGCTGGTTTGATCTATCCAGACCACTACAACTTCCTCCATATCAACAATAAGGCTCTTTTGTTTTCTTAGCATTCGTGTGTTCACTGGAGTGAATTTCCTTCCAGAACTTTTCCTCTGCATTCACAACTTGGCTAACTGTTTGGCGCAAGAGGCCGAGCTTTCGGCTTGTCTCGGCTTTCGACATGCCTTCCTCACTACGCTTCATCATTTCTAGCCTTGGATTTAACGTGAGAGACGTGCGACTCTTCCTTTCACTGGAACACTTAGAGGCCATTGTCGGGTTATTAATTGCCCTAATTTCAATACTGTTGTGTCTCAGGGAACAGGGAGGCCCAAGGAGAGGGCAAGAGACAGGGGAACGGCCGGTCGGTGGAGCAGCCAGAACACACAGAACATTGATCGATTAAGTTCACCATCTTGTATGGGCACGGTTTGTGGCGCCCCAAAACAATTCCAATAGTAACATCAAAGGTCACTGATCACAGATCACCATAACAGATATAATAATAAAGTTTGAAATATTGCGAGAATTACCAAAATGTGACACAGAGACACAAGGTGAGCCCATGCTGTTGGAAAAATGGCGCCAGCAGACTTGCTCAATGGAGGGTTGCCACAAACCTTCAATTTGTAAAAAACACAGTATCTGCGAAGTGCAATAAAGCAAAGCATAACAAAACAAGGTATGCCTGTATAACCGAGCATGTTTATCAAAATGTTATTTCCCATAGCAGACTCGTGCATTCTTTTCTCAGTACTGTGAAATGCTAATGGATAATGAATATCACTAAGTTTTCGAAGAGTATTCAGTGGAATTTAAAAATAAATATTGTATTTCCTCTGTATTTCCCTTCCACAGCCATTTAAATGATTCGGCTTTCTCACTTCACTGCATACAGTAAATAGATAATAATCAGATATGCATAGTACTCAGACATACTAAATGCCTAGTATTCAGATGTACTAAATGTTGAACATGCAACAGAAACTGTATTTTTTTTGTTTAAAATCCTGACATACTGCTTGACAAGCATTCCTAAAGACAAGGTTCTTCAATCCTAAAATTTACTATAGTACACAGGCAGTTAAGTGAACCATACAAGGTTTTCTCTGAAAGTTTTGCAGTTAAGACCACATATATCCTTTGTGTTTTCTTCATCTCAGATGACAAGAAAAAAGTTAGTCTCCCCACTACCATGCATTCTGGCAAGGAGAATTGCTCACCAATGAACCAGCTGATGAAAAAAAAAAAAATCCTTTATTTTTTTTCCTAATTTTGTCTTCAAATATTGACTTTTTCTGGATAAATTCAAGAGTGTAAACAATTTTTGGTAACTCTTTCTTGACTGGGATCTCATTCCTGAAAGCACCACATGGGTGACTTCCCCCTTGAAGTTCCATGGTAAGAGCATACTAAGAGCATACTGGAGTGACCCCCTGATCCACAGAGTGAGATAAGGATGGCACAGTAGTCCTGCCCTAAGGTCCCTACTATAACTCTTTCAGAATAAGATGTCTACAAAAATACTCATTCTAGCAGCAGTAATATTACCAGTGATTCGATGGTATTAAAGACTAGAAAGAAAGTTTATGAAACAGATAATCCTGATTTCAGGAAGTCAAAAGAAAGCCTTTTGTACAAGTTTCATTTTAGTAGTCATAAATATAAACAAGATGATTTTTATTTAAATCAGCTATATGGCAAATATATTAGTAAAATTCACAGGCCTCTTAGAGGAAAACGCTTCATGTCTTTCACAGATAAGTAGAGTCCAGCATACTTGTCTTATTAACTTCACCCTATAGTTTCTATTGTATAGACATATTTTTGCCTTTAGATCACACAATTACATATATTCTGCTAAATCATTATTAAAGCTTATCCAACATGAGATAATTCTGAGACATTCCAGGCCATTTTGTAATGTAAACTCCACCCATTGTTCACTTGCCAGTCTTTGAGATTGTAAACCAGTCCTGCAAACAGGACCCAGTTCAAGAATTTGAAGAGATAGGTAATAGTGATTCTGCAATACTGATTCTACTTATCAGTGTAGACGGATATCTAAAGGGAGGGTGTCAATAGGATGGGGCCATACTCTTTTCAGTGGTGCCCAGCGACAGGACACGAGGCAACGGGCACAAACTGAAACACAGACACTTCCATCTGAACATGAGGAAAAACTTCTTCACTGTGAGGGTGACAGAGCACTGGCACAGGTTGCCCAGAGAGGTTGTGGAGTCTCCTTCTCTGGAGATATTCAAAACCCGCCTGGATGCGATCCTGTGCAACGTGCTCTAGGTGACCCTGCTTGAGCAGGGGGGTTGGACTAGATGATCTCCAGAGGTCCCTTCCAACCTCAGCGATTCTGTGATTCTGTGCAGATGTAAACTTGAACTTAGTGAGAAGAATTCTGCATTGATCTAAGGAGTGTTGCTGATCTGTAAACAGCAAACTATTTTGTGTGCAGCTGTAAAAGCTTCTGAGCAAAGAACCTCTTTGGGTTGGAAACTTTTGAAGACTGTGAAAACTGTGACCTAAGTGTCCCAGTGAAAGAATTATGACTATAGAAACTAGTTTTCAGCGGGTATTAACCAGAAAATGGAGAAATGTCAGCTCTATTTGTTCATGGAGTGTTACCGTTGCAATGGAGTATTCAAGATACTTCTTGTTTAACGAAGGGAAAATAAACATTTTGGTGTTGACTCACAAGTGATAGTAGGTAAAATGATAAATGCATGTTCTAGAGAAAGGACTAAATTAAATAAGCATACCCTTAAAAAATGTTCAAGGCAGCATACTGATGCCCTTCTTCATACAGTGAGATTTCAAAGACTATTTTAAAAGGCTCATTTCACTCAGAATGGTATGATTTACCACCTGCCTAAGATGATCTCAGGCAACCTGGTAAGGGGCATTCTTCTCCTTTTCCTTTGGAATTTTGAAGAGATAAATCAGCTGTTTCCTCACAGGACATGACTGTCAAAAGACATGAGTCTGGACACAGCTCATGTGCCTACACTATAGCTGGTCGACATCATTCCCCATCATAGTTACGGACACTGTCATTTTCATCAAGTGGTAGCTCAAGGCCTCCGAAACAGGGAGCTTTTTCACTCGACCTTGTCTGTGTCTTTGTACATTTACGGCTTCACAGTAATGCTCCGGGGACGCTAGTCTCTAACAGTTAAAGCACTCTTCTTTCCAGCTTGCTGTTGAAGAACATGTTGGAGCACCTGCTTTACTGATGCCATTCTGTAATTTGGCAGTGCTAAATAGAGACTGAAGTCTTTGCTGTCCTTTCTGTAGACGCTCTATTATTTTGACACTTATTAAATTGAGGATAAATGGAAATAACAGAACTCAGCCCCCATGCACTGAACCTATACTTCACTGTGAAACATTAACATTAATATCCACTAAATTACAGGTCAAAATCAGATGTTACTAAAACAGACTCATCATACCTGGCAAAAGTAGAAGAGAATCCACAATTGCCTGTTACGCTCCAGTATTTTCTGCTAAGGTCATCGCAGGGAAGTTGCTTTAATAATGCTTCCTTGGAGACTTTTTCCTGTGCCATCACCATGGGTTTTACTTTTCACTTGCATTATTGCATATGCAATGGGCTTTAACAGCTTCCTTATTGTTGTTCTTTATATGAGGCCACTACAAAACATTCTGATGATCTTACCGATTTTTCAGTCCCTTCAGTCCCAATCTGTTTCTTTATGACATATTCTGCTATCATTTTTAGTTAATTTCTTCTGTCTTGTATGTATATGTTTATATAATATGAAATCTCTTCATGGCTTTTGCTCCGCTTCTGTAAAACAGTCTAGAAAACGCATCTGCAGCTCCTAGATTTTACACTTTCCAAGCAAGCAGAGGGGAGAAGTTAGCCCTTGTTAGGATTGCCAAAGCTTTGCAGGCAGTTTCCGCTTCAGTGTCATTCCACAGGAGGGACATGAAAATTATTTGCACAGAATGTAAATAACTTCTGTTTAGCAAAATGCAAATAATTTCCATTTTGCAGGATTTTTTTTTTTTTTTTTTTTTTAGCATAGGGGATACATGAACTATTAGCAACTATGTTGAAACACTGGCCACTTATCAGAAATTTAAGTCTTGAACTATGTTAATTTTTCACTCAGCAAATTCTTACTCTGGTAATGGTCCACTGAAAGACCCTAAATTACACAGACACTCACGGTCAGTCCGCCTCTGTTTTCAGGTTGGGGGGGGGGGGGTTGGTTTGTTTTTTCTCTTCTGAGATCTCAAGCACAGTCTGGTTTTCTATCAGGATTCAGCGAGACCGAGGCTGGCTCTCAGCAGCAGCTGCCACAAACTCTCTGATAGCTCCATGTTCTTTCTAAACTCTTTGTTTAAAAAGCCCATTTTTGTGTGTCATTTTTTCATGGAGTGCAATACTTCACTCAGCCCACAATGACAGCCTGCACATCATACACCATAAATTTTAACTGCTTTCCGCTGCTTTTCGTGCAAACCAGCTCCATTGTTCTACCTCAGTTCATTCATTAAAACTCTTTTGGCTATTATGCCTACATAAAACTCAATTCTGTTTCCTTGTATCCCCCTGTGTATCTGTATTCATGGTCTGATTCTGGTCTTTTATTTAGAGTATAAGCTCTTTGGGGCTTTTCTTTCTGTCTTTGCAGAATTTCTGTGTTTTCACAGCCTGTAGCATTTTATTGATACTAGTGATTATATATTACACCTTTGGGGCATTGCCTGTACACATCAACATTATATATAAAGCCCCGTATAAATAAACAAACATACATGAAGATTTTAAGTAGCCTGCCACAACATCAAAATACTAACAGACAGAAAATTTCCTTGGTCCAATTGAAACACTTTACAATAAACTCAGAAATTTTATATCTAGATCATTTGAAAAAAACTGAACCCTAGCTCCAGTATCGGTTATTGCTGTAAGGTGTTTCCTTCTTTTTATTTTGCTCAAGGAGAAGGAACTTTGTGAAATTATGAAAAAATATTTTGATAATTCTGAATCTTGGAAAAACTATAGTTAAAACCTTTATTAATCTTTTTCCAGAAAAAAAGTTTTCATTTTAATGATTTCTTTTTTTTTCAGTAAGGTTTTTCTTTTTAATTCTCAGTAGGATCTACCTACTAACATTTTAACATGACTTCACATCACCTGCTATTTTAAATAGACAAAACATTGTCCCAGTCAACAAAAAAAATCAATAAACTCAGAAGTCCATGCTGGCCAACAGAACAAATAGTCTTACACCTTCAAGTGGTCTTCATATTTCTTATATGAAGATAAATAGCCTTCATACCTCAGTTACCCGTAGAGAGTTCACACATGTTGGGGATTGTGTCACAGATGCTGAGGTGCCGCAGTGCAGCCTCTGCACAGCTCAGCAGAGAGGCACTGGCACGCGAATATGGCGGCAGCGCCTTCTGCCAGCAGCACCGCGACCCTGCTCAGGCTCCTAACACCTATCAGTGTCAATACACAATATCAGTGTCAATACACAAATCTGGCATTTCATGTGAGCTAATAAATCCCAGCTGCTGCCCTGTCTCTTGTGTCTCCCCCTACATCGCAAGATCAGCAGAGGTCAGAGATGGAGGAACACCAAAGTCAGGAGAAGGAATGACTTCTTAGCTTTTGTTCACTGCTAGGCTAATCTGAGATGCATCCATACATCTGTATGGCCTGACAGAGAAAGGTGAAACATTCAGCATAGTTCCGGAATCATAAGAGAAGGTGGAAGGCAGAAATGAAGAAAAAAAGCCTAAAGAAAAACAAAAGGAAGTTGTATAAAGACTTTCTAAAAAATCCTCACTATCAGTTTGACTAAGAGAACTTCCTGCTGAATATATGAAAGTATATTATTATGTAAGATAGGATCAATACGCTCAAGATGAAGCTATAGTAAATCTAAAATCGTACGATGTGGTGCCACAGTAGTGTAAATGTATTGTTAGTTTAATATAACATTGTTCATTTAAAAACTATATGCTCTAGTGCATTTCAGCAAAGAGTCTTGGACCAGTTAGCACAAATCACATCTCTGCTGGTTTTACCCCAACCCAAGATGCAAAAGAGATATGATTCTATTCTCTTTACCAACTAATTAAGCAAATTTTAATATTGTATACACATTCTCTTTTATCTATGTACCATGACTGGGTGGACATGAGCAATAAAAGAGAGACTTGTAACTGTATATAATGCTTAGGGTATTACCTTACTGCACAATATGTGTTGAAAAAAAAATGGTTCCGAAAGTAATGAAATCAAGGCTAATGTGGCAATTGAGGTGTATTAAATGTGGGCACAGCTAATTGTGCATGTACTATGTGAATCAGTCTTCAGATAAAATTCATTAAGAATGAACATTAAAGAAATTGGCAAATACATTACCTTTTAGTGAAGTGTCTCCTTTTTAACAATACTGTTAGTATTGTGAGAATTCTGTTTAGTGAGTTCATTGCACAGGTGTATTGACAGCAATTCAATGAAGCAATCTGAAAATCTCTAGAAAGTATTTAAATGATTCAGCTTCAAGGCTATTTAATAAGGTGCAGCAGTTCATCAAATTCTCACTCCTCCCTTCATCTCTTTAAATATGACAGGTCACATAGTTGACAGAAGGAAATTGTGAAGTCTAGATTTGAATCTGTGCAAATTCCTATCATGTAATGGTTTGCAGAAGAYGAGGAAAATAGCAATGATGGCAGCAGCCACACTTAGAAGTGCTAGTTGTCTTTTTTCAGAATATGACTGAACAGATGGATGGTATGCAGGTCTTGCCACCTGCAAGTTCGGGAAGCAATATCAAAATAGTAATAATCCAATTTTATATCAGAAAAAGAAAACATGTCTATTAACAGACTGCATGTAAAGAAAGAGACTCATTTCCTGATAAATCAACTATTGGCCAATTTGAAATTCAGTACTAGAAAAGTAGCTCAGCAAACTGTTAAAAATATTCCCTCACATTTCTCCCCTATTAATTTTCTATCAGCATTCTCCTGACCTAAAAGCAGTTCATGTATCAAGTTAAACTGCATTTGCTGCAAGGATTTTTCAGAAAAAGGGAAGGACAGTGGTGGGGTGCTTGGTGCAGAACTTCATGACAGAGCACTGTAGAGATTATACAAAATGCTTGTACTTCAGAAAGAATGATTCATGCTCTAGAACATCTGGATATCAAAAATGATACAGAATTCTGGGCTTTGCTGATGCCTGAAAATTAAGAGACAATATCAGTAGAGCATTTTGAATGTAGACAAAATAAAGATTTGTTCACAGATCTTTAGGTTTCAAAGCTAGTTGAGGTATGTAAAGCTGGCCTAAGGCAAAATGGAAGAACTTGCATCTAAATCCAACCCCTCTCCACCCCCAAAATATTCCATGAACTTGCATAACATTAGAGGTGCCAACATTTAATACACATCACTATGTTTCACTTAAAAACCCACTGCAACTTACTTCTGTGCTTCTGAAGACCCCCATTACAGAGCAGCTCAACTCTTAGTTCCTGCAAAAGCCAACAACCAAAAACTTTTTTTGCCAGTCTTCTCCAGATATGCTGAACAGCAGCCCTCTGGGTCAAGGTTTCATTATCGATTATTTATTTATTAAATTCTACAGTGCTTGCTTTATTTGAAAGCAGAGGTGACAAAGGAGAAAAGAGCAGGAGACACAGTAGTTAAAGAATGCCCATATGGCAGCTAGAGGACTGGATAGAAGTAGAAATCTCCAGCTCAGTACCCTTCCTAGCCTGGGGGCCCTGAAGGCCATGTCTGCCACCTTCAAGTTAGGTGCCAGGCTATAAAGTAGGCCAGATGCGAACTTCCTCCCCTTAGTATTCACCCTCTCTATTGAAATTTCACCACTGTACAGAAAACAATGCAAAATTTACAGGGAGGGAGTGCAGAGTACAGCTCTGATCCTCCTGGTTAGCACAGTTGGGAAGAGGGRATGAGGGCTCTAGCCTCTGCTCAATAAATTATTTCTATGCTCTATCCAGTGATTGTACTGACTAAGGCAAAAGCTTGACAAGAATCATCATTTTTCTGGCCGATGCATTTCCACTTGTCTTGAGAAGAAAATATGTTAGATGGATAGTGAAAGATATATTAAATCAGAGCATCAAATGATACGTTTGTACAAGCTCAGGATCCTAACCATCAAGTAAATTCATTTACTTGAAGCATTTCAGTTCTGCATAATGCTGCGTTAACTATCTAATTGTCAATAACAACCACAATCAATTTGTGGAACTAAGATTTCATAAATAGCTTGAAAGGTAATTTCCTTTTCGGCAAGCTGATTTATACAATGTTACGTCTGGGAGACATGGGAAAGTGCTCTACCTTCGGGTCTTCTGTTACTCTCTTCTACTGTGTAGTTGAGAGAGAGCTGGAAGTTGAGGCTTTTAACTGTTGGCTTTCTGGTTTTTGGGAAATTCAGTTTGGTAACTGACCATTTTGCAACAGGTGCTGCTTTCACTTAGCAGTCAAAAATGCACTTTTATTAATGGAATGAAGTGTAGATGAAGACTGTGACTGCAAAGGAGGCAGAGCTTTTAGGTGCAACTGTTCCTCCCACCTTTTTGAAGAGAGGTCTCCAAAGAATACCAAAATACATCCAACCTCTAAGAATATATTTCATTAAAGGACAAAATTATGTGAATTGGGGATACAAGAACCCTATAAAAAACTTCCTTTGTCCATTGTATCTTCACAAAATGGCTCCTCTCCTCAAGCTCTGCTTTCTAGATCTTTCAGATCTAGAAGTTTTTAGGTTTTAAACAAACTCCATGCAGCCTCCTCCCAGTTCCCAGGAAAAATATCCTTCCTTGTTTTACATTTGAATTTGGGCTTGCTCTCAGGAATCTCCTCGTTTGCACTCTGGTTGTGGGATGCTACCTGTTTTGCCATCTGTCATAGGGAATTCTGAATCGCCATGCTGAGCATGTATACAAAGACTGCATTTTCATGGCAGAAAAGATTTTAATTGTTTTGTATAGGAAACTATACACAAAGAAGTGTTCAGTTTCAAATACTCCTTCTAAAACCTCCATTATTGATCGCAGTCAAAGTAAAATCGTGAGTCAGACACGCTTTTAGTCTTTCCCAGCATGGCAGTTCTGCTGTACAAGTGATCCTTTCAGAAAAGCTGAAGTATCGTTTCATCTCCATGGAAGCGAAGTGGATGCTGAGCCTGTATTTTGTCCCTGCTCTGAGACGCCAAGCAACAGTGCCTTCAGCCATCCCATGCAACGAGCCAGGCTCTTTTTTCTCCTTTACTTCTGCATTTTTTCTCCTTTACTTCTGCATTCTGTGCCCATATATGCTTCTAGGGCCTCTGAACTACTCTAATTCAATACAACAGTCTTTGGGCTATTAAGTACAATTGATTACCTTATCCTGAAGCGCTGTCACTTTCCTGGGAATTTACAATAAACCAGGATAAACAACACGTAATGAAATCCACAGCTGTGTGCATAAAAGATGCTTTTGAAAATGAATCCTTCCTTGTTAACACGGGACTTTATGTGTATTTACATCATAACAATCAGAGCTCTGGAAGTAAAAGTTATCATTTTACTTACCGAGATTTATATTTTACCTATTCATTTTCAACCATTTTCAACCTTTCCTGAAATCCCAATCCGTCAAACTGATTATTCCCAGAAGATACTCATTGCTTTTAATCGTAAACGTCAGCAAGTAGAATATAATTGAAATACTCTTTCCAGCCAAGTGCATATCACTAAAGTCTATTTTATGCTATGCTACATTAGGCAGCTTCTTGTGAAATGTCAAGGAAAAGAAAAAGAGGGGGAAAAAAAGAGGTAGAAGTTTTATAGTATGCAGGAAAACTTTCATTGCTAGTGTTCTGCCAATAATCTTAAACATCAACCTGTAGCACCAGCTCTGGGAACAAGAATAATCAAAGTTCATTGCCTGATCAAGCTATGGTCTATCTGCAAGACTTAATTATGGATGATAACTACTGAAATGAACACGAGTAGGTTGTTCTTATAACAGCTTATATTTATTAATCATTGAAATAAACCCTCAACTTAATGTCCAGGAAGTGACTGCAACAACTTTCAATCACCAATGGCAATTTGAATTAGTACTGCATAAATTTATTTTCACCAGCATTAAGGCCATTCATTATTTCCCTTAACTGAATAGCATTGCATATATTTGTTTTTCTAATTCTAATGTTGATTTAACAAGAATAAAAAAACACTAAACTAAAATTGTAGAAACTGGGTTTGTAGTATATTAGTCAGCATATTTTCCTGCTAATTCCTCATTCACACCTGGGACATGAACACAAGTAGTGTAGTCAGACTCACCATACGCTTTTCACCCACTGAACCTTCTCACAGTTTGCTTTTGGTTAGAAAATACTTCATATTATGGGAATACACACTTTTGCACTCCCTTTCAGATTTGCTCAAATTTTCAATTCAGCACAGTACAAAAGAACATATTTAAATTAATATAATTAGACCTAAGTTCAAAAGTTAAGCACATACTCAGATATTTCACAAAATCAGGTTTCAAAGTCAAGTTCATATAATAGCCCATGAGAAACTTTCAGATAAGTAGTTCCTCCATGTCTTTTTTACATTAGACTCAAAACAGAGTTTCACCACCATTCTTAGACTTCTAAAGTATCTGCTTCAAAATACACTCCATTATTATTAAGTCCTCCAAAGTACAATCTCTTCTACAACATCCTCTGTCTCCCTTTCTGTAACCAGCTTTGCAGTGTCCATATCCCCAGATGGTACTTTGGAGACACCAATCTACTCTTGCAGATAAGCACAGTGAATTTTATTATCAGAGGATCATTTTCACATGCCAGTCAATGGTTATAGTCTGATACTGTGTTCCAACCTGCTTTATGAAAATAAACTACTATGTTTGTTATATATGAATGATATATCATTAACACAATATAAACACATGATATGAATCATGTAATACTGCGACACATAAGAAGCACATAATCAACTTTCAACAATACTTGGCAAGTACTGTTGTACCTGTCAGATTTGTTGTCCCCTGCTAGCATGCAAGATGAACCAATGGGATAATAAGGTAGATAATTGCCATGCAGTTGGATTACTATACAGTATGTAATTATTATTTTTTCCTTCAAGCTTTAGACAGGGAAACAATTAAAATGAATAGAATATGCAGTAGTGCTTCTAGCAAAGAAAATACATCAGTTAATTAACTGTATTTTGTGACCTGAATATGTTTGAGGAAAGAAAGAGGGTGGGTAGAAAAACATATACCCGCAGTCCTCATTGTTCTTTAGCAGTTACCCCAAACCTTTATGTACATAAATTATCTTAGGTTAAACATTTGACTTTTTCATAATGACAGCATTGCCTTTGCCCAACAGGTAATTTTGAAAAATAAGCGCTTCTTAAAAAAATTTTCATATTTCTTAGGTGCAGTTGATGGCTACATTTACTTCTTTTTTTTTTAATAAATCGAAAAAGGAAGACATCCAGATTTCATTTATGTCCTGTCATGAATACAAGTACACTGGGTTGAACTTTTTAACACTACAAAGGTATACTGAAAAAGTGCCTGCAGTTTCTGTGTCCATTAACATTCGAACTGGGAAAAGGAGAATGAGAGGAAACGGGTGTCTATCCATTTAAGTTCTATCACATGTAAAAAATTATAACATACAGATAAATATGGACATATTTTATTGGAGAATGTTGCATACAACTCCACTGATTTCACTAGGAACATTCCACAGCTAAACAATGTCACCCACTCCATCATCAAGCAAAATACCCAGGGCCTTCACATTGAGCCCTAAGACATCCTAGCTCAATAAATACACCTGAAAATTTAACTTTTTATAGGAAGTTGACATATACAGTAAGTATTATCCCTAGATTGCAAAATCACTGAAATAATCCTATATTTCTGTGTGTCTACGCAATGCATTTACCTTGATGCAGAAGATGTGTTATTCTGAATGTCTTTAAAAGACACAGTGACACGATTACATTAAGTATTTGCTGACTGCAGTGGATTTTTTCATCCACAAAACAAAATATTTATGTTGATTTCCATTTTTCTAAGAGGTACTAATTCTTGATATTCCACTGAAAGTGTGCAGTAGCATACATCTGGACAAGCTAGGCATTGCTTTCATAGGAAATACTTGATGTCATTTTACTGCTTAATTTTTTACATCCTGACCATCTAGCATTGTTTGCGTTGGTATAGTATGTATAGTGTGGAGTAGAATGATTATTTTTCTGCTGGTAATCATTTTAATGCTTCATCTCTAGAAAATGCATGAGACATCTACAGGACAAACTATTTTAAGTCTACTTTCTATTTATTTTAGATTATATTTAAGGTGATTGTTGGACATTTCTAGTTTGATAAAGCATACAAATATCTACTTATTAAAAGTGAACTATGAGCTGTTTTTCATAAGCAATTGCAGGATACGAATTCAGAAAAGATTTAAATTATTCAGCAAATTTCTGATCCCTATTTGCATATAGATCTCTCTATAGAGAGAAAGACAATGCTTTCATTAGAATGAGGCATATACCATACCTTACACACCTGAAAAAACAAAAGGCCAAAAAGTTTTCAATTTGAGAGATACATTCCTTGGGGAATACACATAAAGCTTGCTGAAAAAAATAATTAATTGTTCTACCTTCTTCTGGAGCATAACTATTATTCTACAAAGGAAAATGGAGAAAGAGTGAATAATATGGAAGTAAGTCATTAATCTGAAAATCCAGGAGCCAGATTAATTACAACAATGTACAGACAGTCCTTCTCCAAAACTAGTTAACCCTCTTCTAACGGTATATTTCCAAAGTTCACACAGTGTCCTTTTCTTTGAAATGAGTGGAAAAAATCAAGACAAGAGGAATCCTCATGCAATTTAATCTGAAATATCTTGCCCCTTCAATTATGGGCTGGTTTTACACTGCTTCTAATCCCACTGTAGATTAGATCTCAGGACAGGAAAATTCTCACTTTGGGATACCTAAGGATGTTCTGTTCCGGAAATGTTACAGGATAAATTGTTAATGCCGAGTTCAGAAATTAACAGCATTTCCAATTTGTACTTAGCCTAGCTTCAGAACTTGAAATGTGWCATGTCAATACACGGTTTTTGCAAATAAGATGTAATATTTAAGAATTTTGACTCTTTATACTAGTACTGCATTACTTAAAAAAAAAAAGTTAAATATGTTGTGATCTGGCAAGTGTTGCTAATAAATCCTGCCTTCTCTAATGCAGCTGAGTCTCTTGACACAGTTTGAAAGTGCTGAATAAATGGGGGCAGGCGTAGAAAGTGCCTAGTAACAAACAAACGCATGGACAAGCCGTTGACCTTGCATTTGTCACCAAAAACTGGGTTAATTTCAGCCACAGGTTATTTACGCAACACATAGATCTGGAAAACAACGTACCACTGCAAAGACAGGCTAGAACTGGTGATGCATATGGTTCATATATGATATCAAATGAAGTTACAGTGAACTATATAATTTATAGAAGTCTCATTACAAGCAAACTGCATTGATTCCAAAGTGAATTCTACAATATATATTATTACTGTGCATAAGCATCTGAGTTAGAAGAAAGCAAGGCCTGGAAGCCTTGAAGTAAGGATGTTTATCTGAAGGTGGTACAGGGAACTGGGAACCCAATACTTTATATAGACTCATTATCCATAGAGTATCAATACTATTACTCTATGGTGTGTGAACATGCATAGACATTTCAGAAGGGATTGTCATCACTTCTGTGGTAAGCAAATCCCTCTGCTAGTTAGTATAGAGGCTGAAAATAAGAAACCCAGGTCTACATGAAAAGTTACCAGGGAAGAAAGCTTCTGTTTGTCTAAGAAATTATGCTTTATAGTTATACAGTAGTACCTGCCATGGGGGCAGAGAGAGAGAATAAATCCTCCAGAAATGTAAGATGGTTCCATAACTGTAAGGTCACAAGAGACGCCTGACTTAATTGTTGCTTCATATAAAGAAAAGTTTGTTTGATCTGAGCTTTTCTCCCCATTTAGGTCTCAAGTTGTTGTATCATTAAACAGATTATCCTAGAGACAAAAAATAAAAGAATCACTAAAATAGTGAAATGAACTGTTGGATTTCTTTACTGCATTTGCAGTTCAAACTGTATTTTGGGAGCTAACATCTGCACAACATCTCTTTTTAAATGTGTAGAGCTCTTCAGTACACAGCTACTATTGTCACTGACAAGAATATATGCCTAACCAAAGGCAATGTCAAGAGGCTGGCTGTCACTAAAATGAATAAATGTTGACTTCTGCAAGATTATATAATTCCAGGAAGCATCACAGAATAAGTAGCGGGAAATTATAGGACACAAGAACATAGAGTCTTTTAACACTAAAAATCTTTTTATCACACACTCTGTCATGAAGACCTAAGAGCATTTGGCTCATTTGCAAGGAAAATGCATGCTGTCTTTTCTCTGGAGATTTTTTTTTTTTCCAGTAGATTTCAGTTAATTAGTAAACAAGTGTAAGAAAAAAAGAAGAGGAAGAGCAAAACCCAGCAGATATAGCATTTCTCAGACACGCAGAACTTGGTGTAGTGTCAGGTCAACATGTCAGAACAGTGTGTCCCTCTCCCACAGTAGCCAACTGCATTACACAAACATTTTTGAAGAACAATAAAAGTGGAAAGCTAGTTCTTACAGAATACAGAAAAGCAAAGTAGCCAATTTGAGATACCTGTGAATCACCTAAACCTACTAAAAAGTCTTCTGTGTTTTTCATGGAAGTGGGCCATTAAGTACAGACAAGTTCTATATATGAATTTTGCAGAAAGGAAAAGGAAAAAGTGAAGGTACTTCTATGAAGCTGATATTTATTGCTGGTACACATAAGAAGCACATATGACAAATGGTTTTCTGTTACAGGTATTGAGGCATTACAGAATATGTTTGATGTGTACGGGTTACCTGAAGTAATCACTTCAGTTAATAGCCCAAACACTCCTCAAGGAAAATTCTGCTGAAGAACACTAGAACTGCTATTTTTTGCCCAAGATCAAACTGATTAGCAGAAGGCTTTGTGCACACAGAGCCTTGACTCAACATACAGGAGAATTTTGAATAGAAAGAGGAAATGCTATTTCCAATTTCATTTCAATGCTCTGTTTTGAGGCTACACTCGCTAGGATCTGGCTACAGGCAGGGGAGGAAGAGATGATCGTCCACAGAATGCTTTGCAATAGGAGCCTACTGCAGGTGCATTAAAGTCCCTCTGAATTCCCGTAATTTCTTCTGAGGTTCAGCCAGCTGCTGAACATATGCCCCAATTCCTGTCATGGAAGATCTCAGCTGCCGCTGCCTGGAAAAAAGCAGGTTGCAGTGTTGCCACAGGCTGCGAGGGTGGACACTGCATGTGCTGAGCTCTTGGCACAACTTGGGGACACTGGAAATGGTTGCTGCGGGGCAAGCAGCCAACCCTTCGCCTATGGACAGAAACTGCCAACTTCTGTCTCCCCAGTAGCCACAGCTTTCTGTCATCAGTCGTGGGCAAACAATAAGGCCACTGGGTTGTTTGAACCCTGTTTGCCCATTGAGTAGATGCAGCCTGTCTTTTCCCCTGAAGAGGAGGCATGGAAAAGTCATGCAAGCCRTAGCTGGTCTGTAGGCTGCCCTTGGTCAGGCTGCCCTGGTCATGCTGCTTTACAAATAACTCTGCATAAGAAACACATAATACTGGTTCACTCCGAGAGAAAAGATGAGGAGGAGTTCTCTCCTAAAACGTGTCATATTTTTCTATTGGTGCAGCCATACTGTTACTTAAACCATCAAGAAAGACATAATGAACAAAATTTCATCCTCTCTTTATCCTTTTCTTCCTCAGTGTTTCAGGTCAGCATTCCAGCAGACTGAAACGGCTTTAAACTGGTTGATCTGGTCAAGAAAAATATGAGAATGGTACAGCTCTACTGCTTCACATACCACTATTCATTTATTAGTCTTCCTCTGCTTCCACTCAGTAAGAGTAGGGTATTGGTAGTTGTCTCTGTACTGGTTCTCTGTATGTACATTAATGACCACAGCATTCTGGCTTCAGAACACCCATGTGGCCTTCCGGCATATGCTTATTATTTACTTATATTTACTCTGTCCACCAAACCTTGGGTTTTTTTCCTAGTGTGAAAAATATCGACTAGAAATACTTTAAAAACATGAGCACAACATTTATATTTACTCACGATTTCCTCAGTGCCCATTGTTTTATGCATGTATGCACCATGAACCACTGCACACTGATTTATGTTTGCAATTTGCACTAACCATAAAAGGAGGCAGTCGTTTATTTTTTTGCTTTAAGAAAAAACATGGTCATAAATAGAAATCTTAGAAAAGTCCTAAATACAATCCCATAAAATTAAATGCAAAAAGAAATGTCTACCCTCAATTAAGGTATTTCATAAAAGGGACAGCATATATAAAAACACAAGCATGTAAGACATTTTCCAAAGCTTTTTTTTTTTTTAAATAGGGAGAAATGCTGACCATGCAAATTGCTTATTTTATACAGATGTTTTCAGAGAGAAGTACCATTGAGAAAATTATACATTATATATAACAAGCATATGCATGCTCACATGTGCACACTCACCAGGACAAATGCCAAAGCAATTCATTATCTTTGACACTGTTAAAATTAAAAATGGACTTTAGAGATTTCATGATACTATCAAGGCTACCATATGAATGTTTTGGTCATACTTGAACTAATAGGTTACTTATACTCACAATATCATTTTTTGCAGTTATTAAAGCATATAATAAGCAAAAAATAACCTAAGTAAATGCACATATGTAAATATTACTTACTGCAATATTTACAGTTTAGTTTCCTATTGAACAAGTCTCATGTGATCACACACTTAAGTTAACACAGCTCCGTTGAACTTGTTGACCAGTGTCAGTAAACCTCCCAGGGGATACATGGGTAGGGTGTCCACCAAGTTCATGAAATCAGTAGTTAAACAATGGCAAGTACCAAAAGGAAGGAAGACACTCAGACCTGCAAGAAAAAAGGAATCATCCATTCTGTTTTTCACAGAACTATCTGTTTTATTACTATGTTCTTATTTCAGATGAAAGTCTTTCCTCTGCACATAAGATCATTCTCCTCTCCAAAATTAGAACTGTCGGCAAAAGAGTTTTAGACATGAGCAGTGCCCAAATCACTAAGTTTTGTTCARTGATGACAATCTACTTACATAATTTGAATTTATGCCTCCTTGACTGGGAGCAAACTTACTTCTCTTGCCAGATGCCTTTCAGATTATCTGCTGACCTAACTGTGCTCAATTTGAGCCTAAAGATTTGCTGCTGAAGTGATACAATTGCTTGATCGTCTGTCCTTTCCAGTGGGAAATTGGGTCATTTCATCATATCCATCTTGCTTTACTACAGGAACAAAGGAAACTAGCAGCATAATAGATTAACAGTAATATTAGACTGGCTACAGTCTATGTTTCCTCTGATAAGAAGCAGTTCAACCCCTGATGAAACATAATTTCATCCTGAAATCAGTAAAAAGCTAGGCAACTTTCCTCTAAATCTTCATGTTTAACTCAACAGGTGCATTTTAAATAAAAAAAACCACAGTTTGCCCCCTACTAGATTTCAAATCAGACTGTTCACTATGTGACAAAATTTAGAGATCAAAGATTATACCAAGAATTGTAGCATACAGCAGCACCTGCAGTGTTATAAAGGCAAGAGTCCCACCGCATGGCAGTGTAGTAAACACAGCACAGATGTGGGATGCCACTGATCAGGAAGACAGCTTTTCATCTCTGCTCTATGTTTCGCTATCAGATTCCCTGATTTATGGAAGAAAGGCAAGCATGAGTCTCTTGATAATGTTTATTGATTATTTGTGTCCTTCCAAAGATCAGTTCCTTACACCGTTTAGCTGAGGAGGATGCAAGAAGATATATAGCATGGCTTAATAACCACGAAAGAACCTAATGGCAAGCCAATAACTGAGCCATTAGTAAAACATCTGAAAACTGTTACTACTTGAATACAGTACGTGGTGTAGATTTTTTGTTTCATTAACTAATTTGCTGTAATAAGGAAGACAAACTACTTTGGTTTTGATTATCTATCCATGTTCATTTGCATTTGCAAAAGCCTAGGGATTATTTTTTAATGCAAATACTGTTCTAAATTTTTTTAAATCTCTTGGGGGAAATTCAGCCAATATTCAGTCAATGAAAGTTCTGTTGTTCATTTCAATGGCACTACAATTTTATCTCGAATGATAGTCTATAAAATTGCTACTATTATTTATTTTTAAATTTTGAGAGGCCAGAACATTCAACAACTCATACCAGCATGAAAAGATGAAGCTTTTACAGTTAATTCATCCATCTTACATGTTTTTAATTTAGTTTTCAAAAGCTACAAGTAAAAGCCCCCATATTCTTCTCATTTTCAAAATATGAGACACCAAAATATCAGGCAGGTTGTAATAAACTAATAAAATATAAATGCATTAATAAATAGAAAATAAATCAATTCAAGTCAGAAGTATAAGGGCAAAAATACTTTTTACTTGCCTGTTTTGCATTTTCAGGTCTCGGCAAATGATTGTGAAGTAGGAAGTTTCCATCTCAGAATGACTGAGCAGAAACTTTCTCTAATCAATGTAACACCTTTTGTGAATTGATGAAATCTAAAGGACCACTCAGAATTTACTTCCCATTTTATTTAGATATTGAAAATGCCCTGTAACATCTTAATATAATATATTGGAAGCATGGAACATAGATTGGAAAGCCAGAGAACAAATACAAAAACTTCACTTCTCTATGTCGGTCACATAGTTCTCATCCTTGAGAACCCGTATGTTCTATTATATAGGTATATGCCTCTTTTCAAAGGAATTGGGAATCTCACAGTTCAAGTTCAAAGGTCCAAACTAAAATAAGCACTGATAGTGGGGAAATAAAAGTATAGCATGAGTCAAAACCTCTCCAGTGAAAATCTTATTCTATGTGAAACATTCAAGATATCAGAAATCTTGGGCTATAGTTTGAATATGTAGATAGGAATCTTGAGCTATTGTGCATCTTAAATGGAAGGTGATGATTCATGTCCTACCTCAGTATGCATCCRCCAGAAAGCTACATATGTGCAGAAATCTAAGGAGGAGTGGTGATGAATAAATGGGTGAAACTGGAGAAGTAAAAATGTGATTAGTAAGTCAGATTCAGCTTTAACCTCATAAAGCAATGTATATCCTTCTGACTGAAGTTACAGAACAGATGCCCACTCCGATAACATCCACAGTGTCTAAGGCTATTTCACAGCAAATCCACCTTCCTTTAATGCTTCTGTCACCACCGGACAGTAGTATTCACATGAGGACTATTAGCCCTTCAAAGCATTGTATTGGATTGTATGCAAGTCCAACATGATCACACACTTCCACTTCCATGTGGAAGAGACAAGTGTTGTCCAGGTCTCATTTTTTTCTTTAGTTCATGCAATTATCCAGTTTGAGTGCATAAATATTCAAACTGGCAGATGGAAGGTTATGCATAACCCTTTTCTTCTGTATCACAAAAGTTGGGCCTGTGGGTTCTGCACTATGAACAATGCAAGTATGGTAATTAATGGTCAGGTCTGTCATCCAGTGCTTTATACAACATTACTTGGAATAAAATATTGAAATACATTGCAAAGAACTGTTTTCATTGGTATAAGAATTTTTGGATTGTCTGACTAAGCTTTATCATCTCTCAAAGCTTTATTAAACTCATATATTTGCCTGAGTCTTTTCTTCCATCCTTTGAATGGAAGGCACATGTAAGGATTTAATGGTGATGCTTTATAATAATTGTCTCACCAACCACGAATGAGTATATAAATATCAATACTTTGCCACTGTATTGTAATTACCAATGTGGGTAATGTTACATTCTTCCATTCTGGACCATTTTATGAAGCTTTATCATACATTAACACTTGCTTGAGATTTAGTGTTCTTTTAATCCCTACCCATTCCCTACCCATCATTACCTCAACCCAATCACCATAAAAGCCAATGATACAGCTATGTTTATAATGCATATATTACGTAATGGTACAAAGTGTGGTACAATGTTTTGTAAAACCAGAAGGAGAGAAGTCAGCCCACTGCTTATCCATCAGATAATACAGTCTTCCCAGCAGCATATGCTTTGAGCATGACTACTTAGGGAAATCTGCTAAGAAACCAGATGTTCCACTGCAAGTACATCTTCTGTGAATTAGTATCTTGGTCCTGAAATTACTGTCAGACAGGAGAAGGGGTTGATAAAATGTTTTAAATCACTTTATTAATTCACTTCTGTGATACCAATGATCACTATTATTATTTATTTTTACAGCTCCCAAACATATGCTACGTGTTTCAGAGCTCGTATTTCACAAACATATTGTAATCAACTGGCTAGCACAGGGATTTGCAAACTTTTTTTATACTGTAGACCACAGCCTGAGACAAGGTTGCTTCCTAGACCACTTCCTCTGCTATTCATGACACTAATGTATTGTACTAATGGTCCCTGTGCTCACTGCAGAAATTACTTAGAAAGAAAAAAAAATAACAAGGAAAGTATTCAATGGATATTTTCTGCCTTTTTAAAATGCAGCCTATCTGGAAAAGTAAAAGAGTCAAAATACATTATCAACCAGCTTACCACAGACCACCAACAAACTTTTCCCACACCACAGCAGAAAAGCCTTTAGCCTAGTGAGTACATGACGACATTTTTTCTGCTCTGAGTAGGGTTGGAATTCACTTTTTTTTTTTGCCAAATACCTGCCATAGCCTTCCATTGGTAGTAAGGAAAAATTCACAGAAAGACAAAAAGTAGCATATGGCCTTCATACACTAATTATATTTTTCAAGCCAGTAAAAGTTACTGTTGCATTTATCATTGCTGATCTGAGACCAAATGAAATAGGGCAGTTTAACTTATTACTTTGTCTTACGTTCTTTTTTTTTTTTTTTTTTGCTTACGCCCAAGCCACTTATCTCCTGAAATTTGTTTGATAAGGATATTTGAAACTTTTCAGGTTAGTAATTCATATAATTAGGCTTTGGCAATAACAGCTCTCATGGCTAACAGTCAGGAGAAGAAAAGAAATCACAGCAAGAAATATGAGGACTACTTGTATACTTTACCAGAGCTTTTCCCTATGCAAATTGTTCATGACATTAGATAACTTCATAAGCCATTGTCAAGATGTTTGCCACCAATGGCAAATTTTAAACGATGCATTAAAACTGATTGCATTCTAAAAATTTTTGACACACTCCTGCATTTAAGTGAAAAGCTTCATTTTCTGTATCTTAAACTATATAAACAGCCAAAACTTTGTCCTGATAACCAAAATAGCTGTTAAAATAGCAATTGTCATCAAAAAGTAGCAGCATTAGTTTAATACAGCTCCCTTGAATTAGGGTGGAGAGCTTTATAAATTCCAAGCACATAGTATTAAAATGAAAACAAGGAGTCATTTGCATTAGCAACCATCATTTTTCATAACATTGCCAAAGTATTGTAATCATCCAAGGTCATGCACTTTTCTTTTCTTGCCTTGGGAAACCCATATGGTATAGATTTTATCCATTTTAACTATAAAGTAATTTAAAATTTATGCACACAAACATATGTATGTACATAGRTGTCGCAGACTACATGAAAACAACCTTCTCTTCTACAAACCTCAGCTAAAAAAAGTGCCTGAATGCCTGGGTACAATTTACCTCAAGAATTTATTCTCATGAGAGAAATTAAAAAAAAAAAAAAAAGTCTGCTGATTACATAGTTACACCTGATGAGGCAAAACTAACACTTAACTGACTATGTATTTATTGAGAAAACAAATGTGAAAAACTGAACAGTACCAACAGGTCACTTGTGCTATAATAAGCTTACAGTTTTTCAGGGCACTTTTGGCATGTTTTTTTATTGCCATTGAACAGAGCATTGTTGCTTTTTCTTAACTAGACTTAACAATCCATGCCACAAAACCCCTCAAGTTTTATGGAACAGAAGGGCCCGGATGCTGTTACAGCATATTTTATATGATTACAGATGGAAAGTAGTTAGCATCAATTATATTCTTCACACCAGTTCCCAAATGGAAAAAACAGTGGTTCTGTCTCCTTCATAAGGCACTTACCTGGACTTTGTCTGTATAACCTGGAGCAAGCCATCTTTTGGTAAACAAATTCAGTAAGAAGCAAAGGTCAGAGGACAACATGATAAATCTATGCAGAGTGTGTCTACAGGCTAGATGGATCCTGAATCATGGGTAGTAGAGAGTCAAGAAGAGAAGATTTTACAGAAATGTTGAAGATGCATGGAAACCTAGTGCGTAAAGGCAGCTGTTCCTGGTAGCAGTTCACGCTGACTGAAAACTTCAAGGATCTGCCTTGCAGTTGGATATAGCATAACAAACAGGGACACAATTGTATGGGAAACTAAAAACTGAATGCATGGGAATAAAAAGAACATTAAACTTGACTCTGAGACATCATAGTCTCTCCAGCATGAAAACTCCTGTGCTGCAAGACCCATCCCTCCCACACCCATCTGCCAAGAGCCTGACAATAGGTTAAAATAAAAACATAAATAAATCACTGGGCTGTATAAGGGGCTGTAACACCAGAAATGGCATTTGCAGCTTGAATGAAAGTCAAATAGTTACAGGTTTTGAGATGAAATCAAGCAAAATTTTTGCTTTTTTTTTTTTTTTTTTTTTTGTCATTTGAATTAAGTGGTAGATAATTAAATGAAAGGTAGCATGCTTCAAAAATTTCATTTTTGGTCTTTCCTAAAATTGAATACATAAAACAAAAAAGAAAATCTGAGTGAAGCTTAGAGAAATTTGGTTATAATTAATCAGTGCTTATTTGGTAATCAACGCAGTGCTTATAGCTTTGAAATGAACATTACAGTAAGCAGTGCTTACTGCTTTGAAAGGAACATTTTGTCTCCTGAGAAATGCAACCTGCACCAATAGTGTCAATCTTATTTTCCAGTTTATCAAAGTTGAGCAAGTTTTGTGAGCCTTTTTGCATTGCATAATGGAACACGACAATGTGGTATGAGTGACATAATATAATGTGACTCATTATATACCTGATGGAATATTAGCAGTAATATCATTTTCAGAACTATGGTATTCTTAATGATGGATCTATAACACATAGCTGAGATCAATTTTTTTTCAAGGTAAAATAGGAACTTATTTTTTAAAAAAATTACTTTTTCATTTATAATCATCCTTATTTTCTTAGCTAATTTTCCTCTAAACATGGCTAGGAGTAGGCAGCAATTAGCAATTGATCATATCATCATTAAAGTGCTGCAGAACTGCCATAAAGGCAATGACAAGAGCACTGACCTCAGAGCTAAGTCAAAAAGTGCCAGCTAATGGGATCTGCTATGCTAGAAGCAAGCACCTCAGACATACCTTTCCACAGACCTGCGCTGATTTTGCCTCAGACAGAAAAAGGTCAACATCCTGGCTGGTAGTTATTGACAGATACTTATTTAGGTTCAGGGTAATAGCTTTGAAAGTAAAATCACAAAGCTATTTTCAATGATTGCTTAGAGCCTTGGCACATAAATTGAAAATGCCTTTAGCTTGCATTTACTGGGATTTTTATGAAGTCATTTTGTCATTTTCCTTTATGGTGACTTGAATGTTGTTACTCACTATTCACTAAGATCTCATTTTGAAGAGTTTAAAATCTAAACCACATTAAAAAGCTAACATACAAAACCAAAGAAATGCTCTGGTTAACTAAAATGTAACTCTTGCAAATTTTACTGCTCACTTATTTCTTAAGTTTGTTCCAAAATAGTTACTTGCAATATCCCTTTAGAAGGAGAGATTACCAAAAAACTATGAAGAGAAATTTTGAAATTATACAGGACGCATCTTAATAAAACTATGTCTGCTTCTAATATCTTTGTACAACCGTCATTGCCACAGACTAATCTCCTGAGGTCAGCCAAAGCAGTGGACAACTTACCAGTGGAGCATCAGGACTACTCCAGTTTCTTCCAGTGTCGTACTGGGTGAAAAGTAGTATCCCAATAGAATTATCTGAATAAGGAATAGGATGTAAAATGTATTAAATTATATATTATTATATTATGCATTAGAAGCCTGAAGGAAAGCACTGAAGGACAGAGAGTGGAGCCAGAAATTTAATTCTGAAAGGGAGACTTGAATATCAATAGTTGCCAGTAGTATGGATAAGCTAAAAGACATTCTGAAGAGTCTGGGTGATCAATATCTTCCTGACTTTACTGTTTGACTGATAATGAGAATTGTAGTATGAAATGAAGTGAAAAAATGGAGCTTAAATTAAAAACTCATCAGAGCCCTGTAATTTCATTAAAGTGTACAGAGCTATTCCTACATCTGTATTTTTAATAGCTCCATAAGATTGTAAATGTTTAACAAAGATTTGAATTTGGGAGAAAGTAAGAGACTCCCACACATCCCTAAGCAACTGTTTCTAGTGGTTAGGTACAACCACCCAAAAAGTGTCTTATTTACAGCATAAAGTCTTCTAGCTTTAGCTTTTAGTCTTTATGTCTTATCATGACTCTGACTGCAAGAGTCTACTATCAGAAATCTTCTCCCTGGTTAGGTACTCAGAGATCATGATCAGGCCATGTAATCTTTTTTTCAGATAACAGAACAGATTAAATTCCTTGAGTCGCTCACTGTGAGACAGAGCTTTCGTGCCTTGTAAGCAGGACTTCATCCTGCTTCTCTCAATTTTTCTTATGTGATCAGCACTCTTAAAATTAGGAGCACATTGTGCCGGATCTGTAGTTTCAATCTGGCTATATCTGTGTATGGTCAAGTGTAGACAAGGCTAGGAAGGGCAGAAAAAACACAAGGGAATTTGCAGATGCTATCATGCACTTTGGGACAATCCACAGTCCTGCGCAGGAGACAGGGAGCAGCTTGGGGTGGGAGGGGTCACACACTAGATATGGCACTGTATGAGATGGAGTTCAGTACCCAGCTCTCCATTCACAGAAGAGTCTGCAATAAACTTCTCCTCAGTGATAATTGTTGCTTCCTACTTCTAGTGATATTTTCCTGTTTAAGCAGCTGCTCTAGCCCAGTGTAGTCCAAGCCACCATTTTGCTCTCCTAGGTTATACTGAATTGTTTTCCAAACCAAGATACAAGCTCTCTCTTAAGTATCTGCTTTTCAGAATATGATCTCCTGTATTATTAGCACAATCTCCATTTTTTTATTCTTAGTTATACACAGCTGTGCAACCTAGAAAGCAGTGTGTAATTTACTTGTACTTATCTTTAAACACTTCATCAAATTTGGAATCATTTACACATTTGATTAAAAACATGTTTCTATTTTCATCCAGATAATTGGGACAAACAAATTTTTTTGAATAGCATTAGGCCATTCCTTTTGGAATCTTGCCAGAAACATCTCCTTTAGATAAGGATTCCCCACATGCTTTTACTTTTGGAAGTCTCCTAGCACACTTTTAATCATTTTGTATTCCCTAATTTGTTTTATAGTCCTAGGAAAGGTATATAATGGCCTTTCCTCCTAACTAAAATTATTAATTCTTAACTCAACCATGTTTAGCTTAGCTTGATTCATTACATAAAGGTAGTAGATGCAATATACTGAAGGTTCAGCCAGGCATTTCAGACTTTTCCATGTAACATAAGGACTGAGGAGTAAGAATGGTACAAAGTCAGCATGACATACAAGATGTGATTGAAATCCAGGTAACTGAAAGCTGGGGATTGTCGTAGAACAAGTGTACAACAAGGGAGAGCTACAGGGACTGATGATCAGGGATAGTGGACAAATTAGCAGATGATGGAAAAATTGGTTGATGATGAAGAGAATAATCTAGATCATTTAGTAAACAAGATACAAGTTAACAATGTCTTAACATGAGGAAACAGATGACTGAATGTCTAAGAAAACAGAGCATAAACTACCCTACCTAAATAAGGGTCCTGTTAAACAGTGGCATTGAGCATGATCAAGTGAGCAATGCAAACCTGTACCAGAAAAGGTTATCATGATCTTTGGTGCATAAGTAAAAGACAATGGAAAAGTAGATACGCCACATGATATATATGGCAAATGCATATTACCAACATACAACACAGAGGACCCACTAGAAGTGGAAAAAATATTCCTGAAACAGCTACAGTTCAAGAATGTTGAAAATGGTAAAGGATCCAAAGAATAGTCACAAAAATGATCAACAGTTTGGAAAATAAACATTGCCAACAGAGTCACACCTCAGTTTATCAGTTTACGTAGTCTAATAAAGTGAACTCAGTGGGTGCTCAAGCACAAACACATAAGTATTTCTGGGAAGAATATAAATTCAACAGAAGATTTTGGAACAGAAGACAAAATTTTAGCATTCTCCAATAGCTGAAAGTTGAAGCTGGACAAATTCAGATTCAATCCAAGGCACACATTTTTTAACATCATGGTCTTAGAATTGTAAATAAGATTATCTCTCTAGAAAGAATCATTCATGAGTTGCTTCTCTGATATGAAGGCCAGAACTGATGGAGGAAGCATTGCATTTCAAAAGCCTCCCAGTGAAAATCCGATATGATTAGTAAAAATTAAATATTTAGACATGGCACCTTGAGCTTCTTCCAGTTTTCCTAGAAAAAAAAGTCCTCCCTTAGATACACTTTCCAGAACCTACACTAAAAATAAAACTAATGTTAGAAAATGTATGACAGCAATACAAAGCATTTATGACAGGTTTTAAGAATGCCCCCAAATGAGTATCTAAGCAACCCATCAGGCAGTTCCTGAGTTCATGCAGCAACCCTTCCTGTGTTGTGAATTATATGTCTTCATCTTTGACTCATGTTCACACAGGATTATTACATCTGAATATAAAAGACCCAAAAGAAAGAAGCTCTGGATAAAGGTGACAGTTTGTCTTCTGCGTTACATATCTAAAAAATACAGAMAGATTTTCAGAACAATTTACCAAAGATCGTAGTGGTTTCTCTTCCTTTACAGCTCTTAAATCAAGATGGGAGATTGTTATAGAAGAAACACTGCTGTTCAATCAGAGCTACTAGCCATATACCAAGAAATAATTTGTTCTTTTGAAGGTCAGACAAGATGAATGGAGCAGTCATATCAGTTTTTAAATCCATCTCCTCTCCTAAACATGACACACACTTCCTTTTTAACACTGATACTATCCTTTGCAAATAGTCAAAATGCAACTGCTATAGCTAAAATATCTATTATACTGAATGATATTTTAAGTAACCCTATTTTAAAGAAATGTGTTTATTTCCAGACACATGATATTTAATAACCTGTCTCCTCGGTTATATAGTTCAGGATCACATGACTAATTTGGACATAATCCTCTGCACTGAGCCCTCTCACATGATAAAAGGGAAGGCCCTGAGCATGTACCCATCACACACCTGCGTATGTGCTTTATGGTCTCCACTGAGCAGCCAAACTGTTGACAGTAACTGAAAATAAGCTTTTGTGTAAGTCTTTTCTTGCTTATGGTAAGATTTCATACAGCTGGGCACTTTTCAACAATTATGTCTCTAGGAAACAGAATTTTTATTAAAAATGTCTGAATAGAAACAAACTACCTAGTATTCAGTTTCAGAAGAGTGCTAGCGCCCACAGCTATTCCATAAACCCCTAAATAGCTATTCTGTATAGAAACATTTTGGAAATCATCAAAAGATTTTATTGAATATTCAGTAAATAAAAGCAGAAGACACAACCTATATTTCATCAGATCTCTGGTAATTCAATTATCTCTTCATTTTCACTGACTGTGAGGAATATGTTAGACCTTGATCTAAATTACTGAGCTAAACTGGAACAATACATGTGTGATATAGTTCTAATTAAAGATATCCCAGCATATTTTAACAGTCGGTAGACACATTGACAAGCCCTAAATTTATCCTCCTCAAGCATCTTTTCAAATTTAACTCGATTGCTTAACCTAAAGGCTTTGTCATGCAAGTTTTTAAGTAGAGAAAATACATCCTACCTGGCCAAACAGCCTGCCAAAACCAAATCCAGAGTATAGGGTTTCCTTCATGCTCATTTACCTAATACTTTTTCATTTCTATGCTATAATTACCAGGTGCAGTTCATATGTTCAGAATTAGGTATGAGGAATTTTGATGATAATGAAGTACAGGCATAACTCATTTTATTGCGCTTCACTTTACTGCGCTTCGCAGATATTGCCTTTTTTACAAATTGAAGGTTTGTGGCAACCCTCCATTGAGCAAGTCTGCTGGCGCCATTTTTCCAACAGCATGGGCTCACCTTGTGTCTCTGTGTCACATTTTGGTAATTCTCGCAATATTTCAAACTTTATTATTATATCTGTTATGGTGATCTGTGATCAGTGACCTTTGATGTTACTATTGGAATTGTTTTGGGGCGCCACAAACCGTGCCCATACAAGATGGTGAACTTAATCGATCAATGTTCTGTGTGTTCTGGCTGCTCCACCGACCGGCCGTTCCCCTGTCTCTTGCCCTCTCCTTGGGCCTCCCTGTTCCCTGAGACACAACAGTATTGAAATTAGGGCAATTAATAACCCGACAATGGCCTCTAAGTGTTCCAGTGAAAGGAAGAGTCGCACGTCTCTCACGTTAAATCCAAGGCTAGAAATGATGAAGCGTAGTGAGGAAGGCATGTCGAAAGCCGAGACAAGCCGAAAGCTCGGCCTCTTGCGCCAAACAGTTAGCCAAGTTGTGAATGCAGAGGAAAAGTTCTGGAAGGAAATTCACTCCAGTGAACACACGAATGCTAAGAAAACAAAAGAGCCTTATTGTTGATATGGAGGAAGTTGTAGTGGTCTGGATAGATCAAACCAGCCACAACGTTCCCTTAAGCCAAAGCCTAATCCAGAGCAAGGCCCGAACTCTCTTCAATTCTATGAAGGCTGTGGGAGGTGAGGAAGGTTCAGAAGAAAAGTTCAAAGCTGGCAGAGGTTGGTTCATGAGGTTTAAGGCAAGGAGCCGTCTCCATAACATARAAGTGCAAGGGGAAGCAGCAAGTGCTGATGTAGAAGCTGCAGCAAGTTATCCAGAAGATCTAGCTAAGATAACTGATGAAGGTGGCTATGATAAGCAACAGATTTTCAGTGTAGATGAAACAGCCTTCTATTGGCAGAAGTTGCCCTCTAGGACTTTCATAGCTAGAGAGGAGAAGTCAATGCCTGACTTCAAAGCTTCAAAGGACAGGCTGACAGCAAGAGAACTAGAACTGACAGCAAGAGAACTAGCATTGGAAGTGGAGCCTGAAGAGGTGACTGAATTGCTGCAATCTCAYGCTAAAACTTGAACGGATGAGGASTTGCTTCTTATGGATGAGCAAAGAAAGTGGTTTCTTGAGCTGGAAGCTACTCCTGGTGAAGATGCTGTGAACATTGTTGAAATGACAACAAAAGATTTAGAATATTACATGAACTTAGTTGATAAAGCAGCAGCAGGGTTTGAGAGGATTGACTCTGCTTTGGAAAGAAGTTCTGTTGTGGGTAAAATGCTATCAAACAGCATCGCATGCTACAGAGAAATCCTTCATGAAAGGAAGAGTCAATCGATGCGGCAAACTTCATTGCTGTCTTATTTTAAGAACTTGCCACAGCCACCCCAGCCTTCAGCAGCCACCACCCTGATCAGTCAGCAGCCATCACCATCGAGGCAAGACCTTCCATCAACAAAATGATTACGACTTGGTGAAGGCTCAGATGATGGTTAGCATTTTTGAGCAATGAAGTATTTTTTAATTAAGGTATGTACACTGTTTTTTTAGACATAATGCTATTGCACACTTCATAGACTACAGTATAGTGTAAACATAACTTTTCTACGCACTGGGAAAACAAAAAATCCATGTGACTTCCTTTATTACAATATTCGCTTTATTGTGGTGGTCTGGAACCAAACTCACAGTACCTCCGAGGTATGCCTGTATATTTTTAATCCCGTGAGTGGAAGTAGGCATATAATGTTCAGAGGTCATAGTTTCTGTGATAATTTAGCTCCTATTTGTTTGAACCATGTTCTGGTTGCAAGTTGGCTGTTTCCTATCAAGTGCTGGCTGTGCATCAGTTCACAGTGATATATAGCAGAAATTTTGCCAACAACATGAAGGTACAAGAATTGCTACGCCAATGCTGTGTTGTGTAATGACCGCAGTGTGCCAGCCAGAGAAATCCTCTGCAGGGCTCTTACACTAAAACTTACACAGGAACAGAAGAGGTACAGGCCATTAGGGAAAGAGCACAACAAAATGTTTAAATCTTCCACAGTTCTTAAAATGTCAACGTGCCCTTTCACCAGCACAGTGTAGCCTTCTGACTGCTATTTAGTAAGCCTGATTGAGTAACGCTTGCTGAATGTAAAAGCCAGTGAATATTACTGCTTTTCATAAAATATTTTGTTCAATTAACAGGGATTTTTTTGTATTCAAGTAGCTCTATAGCAGACCATCTACTATTTGTCACATAAATTATTTGGTGAACACCAGCAATACTTGTCAAGTGATTTATTTATGGAAGTACTTCTCTGGTATTCAGCCAACTCTTCTTTTCAGACACTCTCCCTCTCTTGCTTGTTTGTAATGCCTAAATTGGAAAGTGTTCAATATATGGGAAACAAACTGCTTCCTTATTTTACACCATGTTTCCACCAGATTTTCTGATGACCACAGTCCCCATGGACACAAATTTCTACCCAACCACAGGCAATATCCATGACTGTATGGCAGAGGGGTCGTGGGTTTTTTTTTTGAAGGAAATAATTACAAAACAATGAAACTATTTCAGAATGTTTCCTTTGCAAATGTTATTAAGCACTGTCCCCAAAAAGTTATATAGAAAACTTAATTATCATCTTGAGATTTATTGTGCCAAATTTGAAGATTAAATTTAATCAGTAAGAGTGAAAAACAGCATTTTTTTCCCTGTATTCAGTACTAATTCCCTGTATACCCTGATGGTACGGCTACTATTAAAGCAGAGAATTTACAAAAATGTGTTAATTATATAGCCCCAATAAAAGCTTGGGGAAATAAGCAAATTAATTTGCATATTTCCCTGGTGTACAAGGGGTTAATTAAAGTGCTTTAAAATATTTCTGTGATGCCATTCAGTTGAGTTCTGATAGTCGGTTGATTTTTCAATTAGTTCTCTTAACGTGGGCTTTGATGACATGAATGGAGGAGAGACAAAGAAGTTATATAGAAGGCAGACATTACTATAACCAGGACTGGTATCCTAGAGCAGCTTTTGCTTTTGGTTGTATTTTCACACACTCAGGCTGTCATTCTTAGAAGCTTTGGATCTCTGTGAAGAGTGGAATATCAAAACAATGGGGGGAAAAATGATAATTTCTTATAAAAACAAGTTAACAGCATTATAAAAACCATTATTGATTGGCTAGTTCAGTGATAGTGCAATTTTTATTTGTAGCTACACTATAAAAGCTGGAAGGAAAGTGGTCCATTTTCCTCTAAAATTTTCTTTAGAGTTCTTTCCTAAGTTCTGAGTTTATAGTAATCATACAGAAGTGTTTCCATCCAGGATTATTATTTTTCCCCTAGTTCAATTGGACATATCAGTGCATGGATAAGCAGTCAGAAGTGAAAATAGGACTTGCGGGAGACAAAAATTAAACAAATTACAAATCTATAGGCAAAATCAATAATATGAGTGTTGCCTAGCTGCACATGAATGCAAACAGAATGAATAATTTGAACAACAGATTTCTTAAAACTAGATGCATATCCTCCAAATTTTAAATTGCAAAAAATTATGCCAGAAAAAGGCATGTACCATGGAAAACAACATAACCATATTTAAAAAGAAAACAAAAAACATATAAGGCTGGGTCTCTCATTTTCCACTGCAGTGTCAGACACAATCAAAAAACTCCACATAAAAGAGGACATTTATTTAGCCACATTAATTCCATTTCCCCATCTCCCTTCTAGTCATATAGAGACAAAGAGCTAGATTCCCAAAAGCACAGACTACTGTTCCTATTAGACCTATAATATTGCACCAAATATATGCGACAAAGCCAGCAAATGCTGGTGATAATCAGGATATGTAAAGCCAGAAGAGGTTTACAGGCACCTCTCACATATACCTCAGATTTGATGAATTTTGCACAACTATGCAATATCATACCAAAATTAACCTAGAGGATTCTCCCTTCCATGAGGCATATTTCAGACTGATAACAGAAAATTATGTTAACTCTTTGCACTTAGAAAGTATTCACTCCCATTCTTCTCATCATACATGTCACATATACAGTCACATAAGATGTGCAACTTTTTTAGTTCCTTCAAAAGAAGGACTATCTTGGGCATATTCCATTACTGACCCAGTGCGAATGATGCCAGCTAGCCCTCAAGAAAACTGTTCTGGAGAGCATGAATAGGAAGTCATGAGGAAAGCTGATAAATAGGGAACGGGACTGGGAGTACTTAGCTCTTAACCCTATGTATGAAATGAAAACTGCACATGAGTTTTGCAAGGGAACAGAATGCTTAAGTGGGTTTAGAAAACATGAAATGAAAATAGAAGAACATTACTGAGAGAAGTTTAATGAAAATGGGATTAAAAGCTGTCAGAAAAAGAAGTGATTAAGCCCGTTGGGTGATAAGGTGACACTCACAGGACAGAAGTATAGACCTGGTTTCATCATTTATATATACTTCAGGCACATGCTTTGAAATTTTAATACAAAGACATATTGTAATTATTCTGTAAAAAAGAACAATTTATTTCTCTGTGAATATGGTCCAGTTCCTCAGCTAAGATAGGTCAGTGTAATCTCAATAAAGCCAACCAAGTTATTCTAATTTACAGTGAATAAAGATCTGGACCATCTGAGCTATCTATCCCAGAGGAGAGAACAGCAAGGGTTAAATGAAAGATCATGGTATATATCAGAAGACAAACTCTGGGAAGGTGAAAGAATAAGTCCACACTAGTTTTCTAGCTGTTGGATAGAGATTTCCTCCACAAATGATTTATTAATGGCTGTAAAATCAATTTTATAAACCTTATGAGGCTTGACTTCAAGATAACAGCTAGTATCTACCCTTTAAGTGCCTGTAAGGTGGAAAAACAGTAAGAAGAAGATGACATTGAAGAAAAATCAGAAAAAAAGACAGTCTCAGAATAGATCGTTCTGGGATCAGATTATTACCTCAGCTATTAGCTGAATTTTTAAATTATTATCTGAAACTTTTAATCAGAAAAATAAGTAAATGAAGAATATAATATATATTTTTTCAAACAACATTTGGAGTCCATCTCAAAATTATCAGCCAAAGAGAAAAGTCAATCTCAGCCTATTTTCAGACTATATACCATGATCAATTCCCAGTAGTGCTTCCCAGCTGTTTGCAACTTCTCAGACACCTTTCAAGTAAAAATACTAATAGCAATAGCAATTCTTATAAAACTAATGTAAATAATTAATAAGAAGTGAATTAGAACAAAATAACAGACATTTAGAAAGGACAGGTTCACATGCTTCAACCAATACTTGCAGTTATTGCAATTTGTCAGCCTCAACCTTTTCAGGGTGAGAAGCACTGCCCCCCCAAGTTTCACTTTTTTCTCTATTAACTATAGCATTTAAAAAACAGTAATCCTATTTTGTGAATATTTCAAGTAGCTGACAAAAATTCCTTCACCTTTAAGTGTAAAGATACAATAGCAAAAGGAGCAAAATGGGAGATAGTAACCTTGTTTGTGTCCTTGTGGGGACACAAACCTTGAAGGATTTGGCTACTAGAAAAATTTCAGAATAATTTTATTTGTTAAATAACTGTAGTATCTTTTTGAGGTCCTCACAACCATCTAACCATCCTTCAGGTGCCTTTTGTCAATCTGAAGAGGTGCTCTGCCCTACCATTACAATAATAGTGTTACGTTCTTTCAGTTAACCCCTTTTATTTTGAAACTTTCAGTAATACACATCCACATTCTACACTAAGATTATATTACATTACATTATATTGTACTACAGACTGATATTCAAAAGCACTCTGAGCTTTCCTAACTTCTATAAGGATTTGCTAGCTTCCCTGGGAGTTGTCATGCCCAAGCAGCTAAGCTGACGTTGTAATACTTTGAAAGTAAAAGCTTTTGCAGGACCCTACCAAGAGGGTAAGCCTGAAAGAGAGTAAATGCAACATACTTTCTGGTCACTGCATCACTCCTTTCATTTCATGTCTTATACAGGCTGCTTGCACTCAGTCACACCTTGCTTCCAAAATTGTCAGAAATTTAAATTTCATTTCACTGAATGATGCAATATCAAAACAGGAATGCTCTAAATCTAATATTTCAATATAAACTGTTTCTAAAGTCATGCAGGCACTAGCCAACCCATTCACAAACTTGTATAATCACCAGGACCCACTCGGTCATCAAAATGCTCAGGGACAATCTTCACTCTCACTGTTTCACTTTCTCAGTCAACCACCCCTCCATTCTCCTTTGATGCATTAGACAGTCAAACGCTGTCACTGCCTCTGTTACGTGGCTCTACGCATATTTACTTAGTGGTGTTGCTTTTCACATCTCCAGCTTCGTGCTCCATAGCTGCTAGTTCTTCAAGGTGCTTTTTTGTTATTCTAGTCAAGAACTAGACAGTAGTAAAATGTACCAAATCTAAAAGAAATCTTAAAAAAAAAAAAAACCCTGTAACTAGAAATAAACAGTTTTTTTGTTGTTGTTGTTGTTTTTTTTTTTTTATGTGCCAAGCTGTGATCTTTCTGGTTTAAACCTTATCGTAGTTTTAGGCCCATAAATCACTGAAAGGATTTCACCTTCTCATCTTCTAAACTAACTTATTTTGTTTACAGAATAATGTCACTTTCCAAAGTAATTAAAGCATTAACTGGAAGCCTCATGTTGAGGTGCTTGCATGACATTGTTCAATACTGGGTCAAAACTCTTAGGGGTGGATCTATTTTGAGAGCAGAATCGCTCTTGGGAATATGGAAATAGGACATGCACACCAGTAACACTGATGTGACTATGAGGCAAACACACAATAGAAATGAATAAATATTTTAGTCTCAAGACATTCTAATTCATATAGCAAAATACATAATACACACATATAGCAAAAGTTATCTTGAATATTTTATCTTTCACAACTATGAGTTCCCCAGGGATGCAAATTGGCTTGCCCATTAAATGAAACTCTTGCCTACATAGCAAAATTGCAAAATATAACGTTGCCTATCCTTCATATATTTACCTTTTTTACTGTGGGACTGCTTACTGTGATTATACTAGTGGTTTTACTGGTGTTGTATGATCAAGCAGCACAGGAGGTTCACGGCTTCAAAAAAAAAAAAAAAACCCAACAACAACTCCAGAAAAAAAACAAGAAAAAAATATTTTGAAAGCATTTTGCTTTCATTTACTCCAATTTTACAATAAAATAATATAAACTGTCAGTGTCTGACTTTCTACAATGTGGAATCAGACTCTAACCCTAAGCACTGAAATTATACAAAAGGAAGCTGTGCCATTAGAAGAAAAGGAGAGCAACAAAGTCTTCATAGTTCCATGCATAAATAAAGGTCCCTCTTTATTTAGAATCTGTTAATATTTATAGTAGAATTACAAGGGTAACCATCAAGCAAATCTGGGGGGAGTTTTTTTTTTTTAATTAAACAAATTTTTAAAATTAACAAAATAATTTCAGCCAAAGGAAGATGGGAAAAGCAGGATGATATTTAAGAAGTTGTTTCCATAATTTCAAAATGGTATGCTTCATTTCAGAGTTGACCATTGTACTCCACATTAGTTCCTGGTCAAACTATACAGTAAGGCACATCTGTGTAGGGAAACTCATGGAGATTTTAATGTCTTAAAAGGTATCATTTTGTAGAGGTAAAAGTTATTAGACCTAGATATCTCAACCTCCCTCAACTTTCATAAACCCATCCATTATCTTTTGTTCATCTTACAAAGCGAGGAAAGTCTTATCTGATTTTCGGTCTTGAAGCAGAAGTTGCTCAAAGTACTAATGGAATTTTCCCACTTTGGATATCTAAATGAAATATTGAATTTTTCCTCTGAGGTCTAAACCAATTCTTGTTCCTCAGTGTATAAGCTTTTCATCATTACTTCATTCATGATTACTATTCTGTGTAAAATGAAAAAATTGCAAATATTACACTGAACATTTTTTGATTAAAACGAGCTCAGAGTGCTTGGCTGGGATTCATTTAGGTCTGCTTTCTATACCTAACAGGACTTGCTCACAGATGAGTGGATTTGTTCATCATTAGGCCATAGTGAGAAAGGTAATTGGTACAAAACTTTAATCTATTTTCCTTTTGGTGCAATACTGGATCATCTGCTTTTGATTTGGTTGTCTTGTAACAGTAATAACATGACTACAGGAACACATTTAAATATAAATTGCAAGCAGTGAGCAATACATTTTCTAAGTGTTGGTGAACAAAACACAAGCCCAGCTCATCCTCAGAAAGCTAAACATTTTCCTGTATTTCAGGTAGACAGAATGAAGCTTAGTATGAGAAATAAAAAGTCACAACCATTATCAATGTCGCTACAGCTAGTGAGTAAAATATTTGTAAAATTAACAGGAAAAAAAGAGAAAGACTTTCTTCATAGTTAAAGGTATTCTCCAAATAGTTGCAATGTTTAAAATAATTGTAATAATTTATTTGCTGACACATCAGTACTTTCAAATCAAAGCTGCTTTCCAGTTCTTAAATAAGAGTTGAAAGAGCTTGAGCCAAACCCTTCTGAAGATAAAGAAGAGCCTGCTACCAGACTCTCTTGCTTTGGATCAGGCCTTAACTGCCCAAACATGCAGAAGTAACAGTAAGGTGACTGAGAGGTCTCCATTTCTCTAGGTGGAAGTTAAGACAGGCTTTTTTTTAAATGCATTTTTCTTTTTTATTTATTTAGTTTGTAACTAATGCAGCCTGCTGTTTCTGGCCTCTTTGGTCCCTCCTTAAGGAGGTTTCGCCAATGATAACTGCGAATGCTACTATTCTGCTCATCTACTTTAGTAACTTTATCTCAAAAAGCAATTTGTGAAACTCCCAAGATTCATTCATGAATGACCTGAAGAACCATGAAAGCTGTCATCCTCATCCTCCCCCTCCACCTGAGCACTCTTTAGCCCTTCCCCCCATCCCTCTCCCTTGGCTTTTCAAAGTGAAATGGGCTCTGCTTTCATATAGGAGTGATACAACATTGAAACGTGATTGCTCTATCCTAAGCCAGATCTGTACACCTCAATGGCAGAAAAAATACTGTGTTGGTTACAAGTAAGTGAGTACCTCTTTCTTCTTTTAAAATATATCTATGAAATGGTTATATGTATGATGAACAAACCCTGGCACAGGTTCCTGCTGCTATTCAGGCAGTTGCAACTTTAAGACATTAAAACAAGCAGTTCCTTCAGAGATTGATGATAACAAAATGGCCAGGCTCCTTGAGATTACTTGATCAGGGCATACAGGATATGACAAACCATCTCAGTCTTTGGGAGCAAAATGAAGGAAAAGGGAAGTGCACAAAGGCAAAGTTCTTTGTCCTTTTCCTCGTCCACCTACACAAAGGTCGGGCACGGTCTGGTCCAGAAACATGCAAGTCTTTTCAAAATGTTTACAGAGAGGTAAAAGAAACCATGCATTATGAAAAATGAACACCAGGTCTCCCAGGCTTGCAATCAAAGCCTGGCTACAAAGTTGACTGCAAGTCTTGTGGCAGTATTTGAATGGGAAAAGCAGTCTGTAAAGCAAGTGGAGCTCCAAAACCACTTCATGTGTGAATGGCAGCTGGTTAATTTTCCTATTGCTGATTTCCCACCGCCATTAGAACACTGAAATAATTTATAGACAAAACCTCAAAACCTCAGATTTCCCAGAATTACAAACGAAGCATGCTTCTTTTAGTCTATCTTGACTTTTTCAATGTGCTTGTGCTTCGCATGTTAAGGATAAAGTTAATACAGGTTCACAGCCATCTGCGGGATCTCTTGATCTCTTGATCCTGCAGTGCTGCTTGGTAAGTCTGAGCTCACTACTCCCCAACTTCTTCACTGTGCCCAGCTTTCAGGGGAGACATTAGGTCTAAACAAAACACAAAAGTCCTATTGCATCCAAATCCACTCACATCCAAAAGGGTCAACTTGTAGCCAGTTAACCCTGTTTAGGACAACAGTCATTAAGTGAAATAGGGAATGGTCCAGCTGCATATAAGGAAAAAAATGAGTATTATTAAGTATTGGAAAATGTTGCCCAGAGAGACTTCCGGTGTCTGGAGATTCTCAAGACCTGACTGGACAAATCCCTGAGCAACCTGGTCTGAATTCAGCGTAGACCCTGCTTTAAGCAGGCTGGAGTAGATGACTTCTGGAGGTCCCTACCAACCTGAACCTATGATTCTGTGCTGGCAAAACAATCTGAATGTCCTAATGCTCTAAAGAGCTTAAACCTACAGTTCTGTTCTCTTCTACAAGTGAAAAAGGACATTATTTTTTCTTTAAAAAAGGGGGCTGGGGGTAATAAATTAACAGGCACAAAATCAAATCACATAGGTCAGGTTAACAATTCCAAACCTGTTTGAACCCCCACTCTTTTACACCAAAAGATGCACACCAAAATAATCTATAAAAATGCTGTACCTGTTCAGCAGGAAAATATCTTCTGCTTTTTCTTTAAACCATGCCTAATAGATTCATTCTATTGTAGAGGTATCTACTTTCTGCTGGAGAATCAGGTGCGGTATGGGTTATTACTGATGAAAAGGTAAGAGCTCTGATGAACAGGTCCTCTGATCTGGAATGGCAGTATCTGAGCAGGCTAGATAGCTGCAAGAGAAGAGCTCCAAAACTAGACTTTGTCCTAGGAATACCCCACTAAAGTAGTCTTTTGAATGTTCTCTGTCATAAACATAGATAAGCAGACCAGTGAACCAGGAGTAAAAAGCATTGTCAATATAAGCCAGCTACAGGCTGAAAATAACTTTCAGCCAATCTGGAAACATATGTAAACAAACGCAAATTCATTCCATTGGTCATAAAATAATCTACCCTAAAAGCATGGAAAGAAAACCTTCAAAGAATCCAGAACAAAGCAGAAGATGCCCAAACCAGTGCTTTTATGTTGATCATCTACCTTTGATATTGCTGTGGACCATGAAGGATCAATACAATTATTCTTTTACAAGCTTCAGTACAATCTTGACTGCCATTCATGTTATCAGTTGCGTGGACAGGTGTTTAAAGGATATTTGGACTACTCTATTTGGGGTGTTACAGTTTATAAATTACACTAGTACCTAAATATATATATCTCAAAAATAAGTCTTCTTTCTTATAGGATCTCAAACATTTAGTGAATCTCAGACTTGAAAAGGAGATTGCTGACTGGAAGACAAAGACTAAAGCAAAAAATATTTCCACATAAATAAGTTAGGAACTAATGATTCAGGCACAAGTAATCAAAAAGTTCTTAAAGAAAACCTGCACACACACATCATCCAGAAGGTGGCCTTGACACATAAGGGATCTGTGGTGGCTTCTACCATTCCTTCCATTCAAACATTAATAGACATCAGAGAGAGCATGGAAGAAAGGAGTAAAGGAAGCAAATTAATTCCATGATGATTAATACTCTGTTTTCAGTTTTGCAAACCATGCTTTGAACAAATTTCCATAGTCAGTTTAAAGGCTTTACAGTTAATGGTAATGGTAAATACATGGCCTTCTTTGATAAGCCAATTCAACATTGAATTTCTAAAACATACACTTCTGGATTTCAAAACTGGATTTCTACCTTCTCTCTAGGACTTTGGACCCTGTTACAACGTTATTAGTTGGGTTAACCCTAAGTTATCACACCTTCTCTCACTGCACCAGAAAACATAACCATTGCACCAGTCATATTGCAGCCTTTGGCACAACATACAAGATGTGCTGAGCTCATTAAACTTTGCATCTTAAGGCTTATTTTGCATCTGCAGATATTTGTTTGACTCTCTCTACAGTTTATATATTGTTCTTAAGGAGAACATGAAGAGCAAGAACTGAACACAATGAACTGAACACAATATTCACCAATATTATTTCCAGTATAATTCACCAATATAATTTCCTATCCTTCTGGGCATCTTTGCTCCTAGACATGTATTTAAAAACATTAAAATGCACCTGTTACATTCCAATGACTTACCCAGTCTTACTTACTATTTGTTACCATACCATCTTTGTGTCATCTGTAAGCTTTAAGGGCAAAAATCTTCTATTGGATCTGCACTGGCTAAATATCATTGGACCAAAAATAGATATCTAAGGAACTCAATTGGAAACAGCTCCATTAACTAGTATTACCAAAAATGACTTAATTTTAAGATCAGTCAGTGAACTAGTTTTTATCAGACATATATCCTTTTTGCTCCATACAATTCTGATCAAACTATTAAGCCATTTTAATACAGAGGTCAATAATAATTTAATTCTAGCAATGTCAGAACTGAAAATATAATTGAACTTCAATACCACTTATTTTCCAGCACATGCATTTCTTAAATCAAATTAAAATTCCTTCTATAAGTAACTCAAGTTTTTCTTTAAGATTCTTGCATTCTCCCATTTTCTATTCACACCTATTCTACTTGTTTTTTCCCTCTATTAATTTCCACAATATGTTTATTTAGTTGCCATGTTCTTTGAAGCAGTTTCCTTCAGAAATCCCTCCCTATGATATTTTGGTTCATTCACATTCTGACTTCAAAGGAAGGTCTGAGCAGAGTCTACTCAGACATCTACTGAGTTTGCAGAATTGACAGCAGTTACTATTCTATCAGAGCAGAATAAATCACTTTCTTCTTTGTTTCTCCCCACACACACCCTTTTTTAAAAAAAAAAAAAAAGATGATTCTGCTAAGTTTTTTTCCTGAACTTTTATTCAAGGAGTCAGTTGCAAAGATATTACATTTCAAAATATCAAAAAGTAGACCTTTATGAACTGAAGAACTGCTATGGCTCACACGTTTTTATTAGACAGTTAATGTTGCCTGAGCCACACCAGGTAAGTCAGCATACAATGCTTCCTGCTTTCTTTTTCAAAAGATAAAGTTTGTGTCTTCTGTAATGTCACTGAGATTCAACAAGTTATCAGACCTGCTTTGTGTAAGGCATTGTTCAGACCTATGTTCCAGATATTTCAGAACGGCAAAGAAACTCAGTGCAACGTATCCCTCATCTCTCATTGCTTCCCAGTTGGACCTTTTCTATTTGTTCTGTTATGTAAGGAATTCCCATTGGCAACAACAGAAGTTCGGAGCAAAATGAGTAGGGAATATGCAGTGAAAATCTGCAGTGCAGAGAGGAGTGTAGAGTTTTCTCTTAGGATGATAAGGCTAAATCAACAGCTGTACATGTCTCATAGGAATATAGTGAAAATTTCATTTCTGGAACTTCCTGTGAGGCAGGCAATCTGTGCAACCTCTGTGAAATCAGGAGAAGCTTTATAGGATGTGACTGTCCCTCATATTTCCATAGGCCTAATACTGAAAGAGTTTTTTTCTGTGAAAAAAACATTACATTTGAAATGTTGAACCAACTACAAAATAGCCTCTTGCAATACCAGAAGATAGAAGTTTCTAGTTAACGTTATCCTCAACTTGTTTTTTGTGTGTCTAAAAGTCTTGAAAGTCAAGTGAAAAATTTGCACAAATTCTTCTATATAAAAGGTATTTAATGGCACTTTTCATCTTTTTTTCTCCTTAGCTTGCAAGTTATTTCATATGGAGCAGCACTACAAAAAATCATTAAAAATCCCGGAAAATATTCAAGCAAACCCAAAGGTCTGTAAGCTTTGGCTTACAGCTGCATCCAAGTAAAATATCAGTTTGGTTATTTCAGAGATTACTCAACACAAGTCATGATTTAAACATTTGACTATTATGAGTTTTTTGCAAGACTGTCAAACATACATCTTCAAGTGCTCATGAAATCTGAGGTCTAAGATAGTCAGTCCCTGGGAAGACTAAAGTCTTTGTAGTTGTTAGCTGCCAATGTGAAGAGATAAACTAAGATTCATTGAATACTGTATGAATTATTGAGAATAGAATAATTGTAAAACTTCTTTAATATATATAACTACCTTTTTGTTCATGTTGGTGGACAAAGGGCTTTTAATAATATGACACAAAGAAACTATCAATGTGCTTTCATATTGGAATGGTACAGGCACAAGAGAAACTACCTATGTGCAGATAAATGACACATTAAAACTGCAACATAGTCTTCAGCTGTTTTTCATTATTGACAGATGGCTTTCCACGCACGTCATTCATTCAAAAAATATTTTACTAAGATTGTACTTTGAAAAAAATATCTATAGTTGCCTCACCTTTAATTTCATATAAGACCTGCTAAATTCAAACTCCTATTGAAGTCAATGCAACAAATCTGAACACTTATTAAAGTGGAACCTTCCAGTTCATTAGTGATTACAAAAGTATCTGTTAAGTTCAATTGCTAATGACTTACCCTACATGAGAGGAAAATGAAAAAGCAGGAATCTTTCATTCTTAAAAATGGCTTTGTACAAAAGTTTTATTCAACAAATGAAAAGCAAGGTCATATCTGAGAAAGGAGTGTATTTCTGTTTCAAAAATTGTATCTTTTTGATAGAGTTGATAAGTTTTCAAAAACTGAAACCTCTGACTGAAATTGTTCCACCTCTGGGGTGCCGCCCGGATGAACACAACCTGTTCACCTGGGCTGAAGACATGGAAACCTACAACCCCAAAGCAAGCTTGGAAGCACGGTTTCATCCCCCTCCCAGCCATAGGTAAGGTCACAAACCTATTTGTGCACCAAATGGGAGTATTTAGATCAGGAGGAAATTCTGCTGGCTCTCACTAAAGGAATCTCGATGTTTAGCAGGCAGGTAATATGTAAAATGAAAAAAGTCATTTTGCATGAAATGCGAGGGCAGAAATTAATAGTTTCAGATCATGAATAGTAGTTTCATGATACTGGGCATTTCTGATAATCAAGCAGGAGAGCAGATTTAGATGATTAGATAACTGAACCATGACAGGGCATACTAAATTCTTATTTCCAGCAACTCTCAGGCTGTTACAGTAACCTGGCCAGATGAGTTAAGAGAATTGTTTCTCAAATTCAGAAACTTACTGGAACAATGCTTAGCTGCCCAAACAGAAAGCTTCAAAATATATACATCCAAGTATGCCTCCTCTCAGTCACTCAGTAAAGGCCAACTTACTCCTGGGATGGCTTCACTGACTTCAGCTGAAGTCACTCAGCCCCCTTAAATGTGAACTGTCAAACAGCCTCCTGTTTCTGTGCATTTCAGTTATTATGAAAGCTCCAGAGAAATGTCAGGTAGTCAAGAAAGAAAGAAAGAAAGAAAGAGAAAGAAAGAAAAAGAAAGAAAGAAAGAAAGAAAGAAAGAAAGAAAGAAAGAAAGAGAAAGAAAGAAAGGAAAGAAAGAGAAAGAATCCACAGAGCTATCATAAAATGAAGACTACATTTAGTTCTACCTGCTTAAAATTAGTTAGAATGCCTCTGGTATGTGTTTAAATGAGTTCTGAAATGATGCCTTAATGCTCAAATACTTTGAAAATGAAGCTCCATTAGAATCTCACTCAACAATATTCAGGTATTAGCATCCCACTTAGCTTCATTCAACAAAAGCTGCTTGCTTAAACTTTTTAGTTCTTGAATGTGTGCTTGAACAAATTTATTCACTGACATCCTTCCCCAAAAGTGGTTCAAAAAAGCATATTCCAGAGTTATAATGTTTCATAAACGTCAAGTTCAGAAAGGGCTATAAAATCTCTTATTTAATCTCCTGTATATCACATTTCATTTCCCCCCACTCCCCTTTATTAGACTCAATACTTTATTAAGATGAAGCAATTCCTCTGAAGATAACTTATTATTTGCCAGAGGAAGGAAAGGGGGGGGGGCCAGAATGCTATCTGTTCTCAGAAACTGGTTAGGTGAGAAGTACTCAGATGATCTCTACATACACTTGGTGCTACAAAAGGACTTATAAAACCTGGTTTTCCCAGGTCAGCCTGTTGAATATCATTTTCTGACATAAAATTTCATGATCATTTGACCCTAAACACCTGAACAAAACCTACCAGCCAAGCATCTGAGAAGAAAGATTCTCTATGCTATCTTAGAGTATTAGTCCAAATCATTTGGTTTCCTACCTCACGTATTGGCAAATCCCAGAATGCTTCAGAACAAGTATTGGAGAGGGAAGGAGAGAGAGAATGCTTAGAAAAAGAAGTGAAGCTGTATTAAATTAAACATTCAGCTTCATACATCGGAGTTTGAACTCATTGCTACACGCAACCTGCAAGTGGAGCAGATGATTCTGTAGATGACTAACTGGAATTTCTTGAAATCTCTGGTTTCATATCAATTTAATGATATGAAACAGGACACAAGGCCAGAGGGCCACAAGTCTGACCAAGCATAAGAATTTCAATAAGTGCAAGCAACAAAAATGTATTAGTCATCCAGTGATAAATCTTCTCTATGTAAAACAAGGATAATAGGGTAACAGCATATGGTCCCCAAATACAACTTGTGCCTGTTCTTTCTTTTGTCATGTATTTACCAATCTAAAATCTTATATTTCCTTATACATTCCTTTGCCATTATATATTATACTTAAATTAAGTCTTTAGCTCTGTATTAATCTTCAGAAGACTTCATAAACAACTGTTGTTTTATATGGTTTTATATGCATTTAGACAATTTTATGTCATCTGAACAAAGCTCATAATTCAATGTATAAATATAAAAATTTAAATAACAGTTTGCATCATAACAGACTGCTAACCCACAAACATTAAAAGACATGCTTCAATGAATAATATGATCAAACACATAATTTAACTTCAAATACAGCTGACAATGGGCAAAACAAAATTGACAATGCAAGACAAACATATATTATATATCTTATGCATTTTTCTAAACAAAAGGAAAATAATGTGCTACGAACAGAATCAACTGATGCCTAAAAAAGCCCTAAATTAAAACAAAAAATACCAGTTTTCTGTTCCAACAATCATCCAATAATCAAAACCTCACTGTTCATCAGTAAGGAAAATAACAGGATGAGCTGTATTTCACATGTTGATTATTCTTCATCTGAGGTCAAATCCTACATTTCTTACTTGGCTCTTAGTTAGTCTAAACTCTGACTGACTTGCACATATTCCCCCCTTCAGCTCCTGCCCTCAGCCAGGACTGCCCCACCCCTCTGCAATGAATAATATTTAAGGGCAGAAACACAGAAATACAGGTTTTTTGCTTTGTGCATTTACCTGAGATAAAGACTATTCTCACAAGCTATCTATCTTTCTTCTTAATGAAACAAAATTATAAGCCAAGAAATCAATACAGGATAATAGCAACCATGTGGAGTCAAATCCATCTGTATTTTACTTTTCAAAGATTTGGTCAACTGAAGCATCAAGATTATAGAGGCAAAATAAAAGAAAGTACTTACAAACCACTGATTCTAAAATATTATTGTGAATACTCTAAAGTGGAACTAAAACATTGGCAAGAGAAAATAAAATAATTATTGGAATATTAAGACTGAAACACTGAGGTCTCATTGACTAGAAACAACTAATTTATATCTTGGGCTTTCATAATTTTGGGGGGATAAATTTGAATTTGGATGTTCACAGGGATGGAAAGATAGGGAAATTAAATAGATTAAATAGCCACAAGCAAATATAAAAGCATGGAGAAAATATTGGTTGGGTCCCCGGATAGCCTGAAATAGTGTAACATCTCTGAATGAAGTTACAACATCTTGAACTCTATCACATATGTGAAATCATAGTACTTCATGCTGCGATACTGTAAATACATTTTAACTTGTCTAATATCTACAGTCGTCCATCCCTTTTTTCAGGGATAGGACATCAAACACTGATGCTTCAAGGTATGGAGGTGACATGATCATGCACAGTACTTACATTTAGCCACACAATTCATACTTCAACACATCAGTAACTATTTTTCTTTTTTAATCAGCAAAAAATAAGATATACCTAAATGTTTCACCTACCTTCTTTCTAACCACCTTGGTGTTCCAGATCATTAAAAATGATAACAACAAAATGCCATTGTAATACATTTTCTTTTCTCCTTTTCTTTCTCTACGACTGTAAAGAGGATGAATCTTGTGCACATTGTGAAGGCAATGACATTATTAAAGTTTTTCTTTATAATTTAATAATGTATTCCTCATTCTTCTTCCTCTCCTCAGTCAGYAGGAACAATGGCCTATATAACTGAACAGCTGTCTAGTTATTTGTACACAAAAGCATAAGAGTTACAGGAAATATAATTTAAAGTTGAAAAACAAAACCACAAGAAACCCCCTTGCAAGTAGATAAAAGATTTACCCAGAGGAGTTATCTGAATAATTCAAACACCTCACATGCCAACAATGTCTCTGCAGCTTCTTTCTGTAGTCCATGTAAGAGCAGAATGTTAAAGGAAGAAGTAAAACAGAAAAAAATCCACAGGAAAAAAAAATCCACAGAACCTTTCCATAATGTATAGAACCCAATTAATTACATAAAGATGTAGAAAAGTGTCTATTTAAGTACATAACTGGTATTTACTTAATTTTTCACTACTCAGCAATGTTAAAGATAAGGTAAGGGAGAAATATTTGAAGCCAGACATTTCTCTATGTTTGTAAGTATGGGCAACGGTACTTACCAAAACGCTAGGAAAAAATATATATATACTTTTATTTGTTGTACACTGCTTCCACAGACTGCCATTTCAATGATATTTAACATCCCACACCACGAGGTAGTTATAAAAAAAATACGACAGATGTTTGATGGCATGAAGGGCAACAGGGTCTAGAAAAATGATGGGTTTTGATCTGGAGAAAAAAACAGAAGACAAAGGAATCCTTTACTCACCAGTAGCAACTATGAAAAGAAGCAATTTGTTGAAAGTGCTTTAGACAATATCTAAACTATCAAAAGTAAAGAAAAAAATAAAGTCTTTAAAAAAATAACTAGAGAATAATGCAGACAGTTTATCCCTCAGAGCTGGAGAAAAATCCACCAGTTGGGTAGTTCTGTTCTTTAAACATAGAGTGTGAGGCTAAACTCCTTACAGATCTGGAGATGTAATGAGAGGGCTATTTTAAACAAACTGTTTAGGAAGACAAAACAGAAAACAAAGAGGAAAAAAATCCTGAGAGAAGTAAAAAAGAAAATCCATAAGATCAAATCAGTGCTCAGACCTGCAAATGCAAGCTTGCAAATGCAGGACTAGAAGCAGATTCTTCCTCTAGAGCTCATGCTAGCTATGATTGTGATGTTTTAACCATCTTTCAAACTATTGGATTCATAACTAGATGACAAAAGTGAGGCTGAATATCTATTTTGAATCCAGGAGAAAAAGGGTAGCCAGATTTGAGGACTGTAACCTGATTTAAACTACTTTAAAGATTTATCGCAGTAAGCCTTTACAGATTAAGTAGCTTCAGGATGCCAAACTATATTAAATAAAGATCCTTTAAGACTTCAAGTCATCTTAACTATTGAAACTATTTGCAACAGTTGAGCTGGTTTATAAAACAGTTAAGCTTTTTATAAAATGCTTGATATATGGATTCTTAATGGATAAAGGAGCATCTGCAATTCCCGCTTATTTCAACAAATTTGAGACCATGAATTCCTTAAAGTAACTCAGACTTGTGGACCCAGTTTAAATTTTCTTAGATGTTTAAAAATAATCTGAGCTTTGTACTTTTTAATCTCCTTTTTCGAAATTTGCCAAATTAGTTGTATATAAATCAAACCCATTCTAAATAGATGTTATATCCCAAATAGGAACAGTAAAGGGAATAGCTCTATTTTGCCATGCTTTTCTGTCTTTGAAACTTTGCTTGTCTGCCCAATGGGAGCCAATGTTATGTTTGATTCAAATACATGAAAAAAAGAAGACCAAATACATAGTGGAAAATTTCTTCCAAAGCATCAGATATCAGGCAGCAACCACACAGGCAGGGTGTCAGCTAGCTAGATGGATCATCTAGTATTTCATAATAATTTTGGTATTTACACATTCCAAAAACATGTGTTTCAGCATTCTAAAATGAAATTCTCAGAAAAAATTCACAAGAATATGGTACATTACTATTGATTTCTAATACAGCTAGCTCTAAGAAGCAGGATGATCTATTCCCCCAAAGAGATCAAATAGGCTGCTAGAATTAAAGCCATTTGTGCCCTGAAATGATCAGAAAGCAGTAATCAGGAATATTTGAGTGTATTATTTCAATATTCTTTGCATTTTTTCTTACTGTCTTGTCATATCAGGCATATAAAGCACATAATGATGTGCTTTAACAGGATCTGATAGCGTGTGGCTAACATCCTACAAGAAGAGAGGGCGGGATGGGAGACAAGCATAGCTCCCACGGTCTCCCTGCCCAGTCCTCTCTGCACGTTTCTTGTGCAAATGAGAAACCAGAAGCTTACTTAGCAAAAGCAACCCATCCCAAATACCAAGTGACCAAAATTTCAGCCACCATGATTTTCACAACAGACAGTTCAAACAAACAAAAATTTGCTTCATTTACATAAGAATTCAAAAAAATCTTAATAGGGACTCTTTGTCATATTAGTAGCTATTGGATATATAAACATAATTCAAAATCTTTGTGAATACACATTACGGTACACTATTATATTAACAGACTCATATTTTTCCTTCTTCACAGAACCTTGCTTCATTTAGTAGGCAAAATGGATGGTGCTCATTTAGGGAACAGTTATTTGGTATGCTGTTCTTTCTTCATCATTAATTGGATAGCCCTGGGCCTTAGACATCCCATATTATTCAAATGCTGTTCTGATGACAAAGCTATTAATTTCCTCATGTGATTTTCTATGCCACTTTTCAGTAAAATATCAGCCAAAATTTCTGTTGACTTCAGTTGCAACTGTGTATTAGTCTTCAGAGTATCATCAGAAAATGACAAACAGATGAATGAATCTCAGTTGAAAAAATGAAAAAAAGAACTGGCTTCAGCAGCATTCTTAGCATCACACAGGAAACCTATGGCCCAGGAGGATCAGTTGTATCCCTGCTTCTGCCATGGCTCATTGTGAAATAGCTTTTTCTGCTCCCATAATTATCACCCACCACAACTGGGCAGCTACCGTCAAGAGGAGAGGGAGTCATGCCTGTAAACAGCTTAGGTGAATGGGTATTGGGGAAACCCTTCCTTTCTTTTAAACTGGCTCACATCATTCTGCAACTCCTCTCCCACAAAAAGGTGGAAGAGATTTGAGATTTCCCATTCTTAAAAGAGTCCAAATTTTTCATACTGATTCTACCTAAAAGTCAGAAATTCATATAGCGTGAAACATCTCATTGTTAATGAGCCTAAGGTATGTTTTTTTCACTTTCTTATTGCCTGGTGGGATGGAGTATCAAGATGTTAAATGCTGCTCATAGTTATAAACACAATTATAGACAAAAGGATAAAATTAGTGTAACAAGTAATATTAGCTTTTCCTATAAACCTCACATCTGATAGACACCGAGACAGACTTAAGAGTCTGGTAAGCAGTCAAGTCTATGTAAAAACCAATCACTCGGAATTTTTTTTATCCACATTCCTTAGAGGTCTTCCTATATAAGCTTGAAGACCTCTGAGTTTGAAAAGTGGACAAAAAAAGAATGAAAAAATACCTGAATTAGGTTCTTGATTGTCCAAATGAAGAATCTGGCACAAATTACATCTGAAGAATATCTGAAATTACAGCATGTTGTGCTGCAACTTCCATTACTTCCCTTTAACCTCCACACTTCATTCATTTAGTTTTTGGTTGGCTGTTTCTGAAGATAATTATTATTAAACAGTTCTAGATAAACACATTCTATAGAACCAATCTTATTCTATGTGGGCTGCTAGCAACCCTAAGGATCTCAAAGGATATACATATAACCTAAAAAGAAGGATTTCAACAAGACTAATAATGGCCTTAAAGTTGTTTAAGGAAGGATTTAGCAGTCTCACATCTAAAGTGGCTACAGTAAGATCATTAATGAGAAGAATTTTCTCTATTTACCTTATAAATGTCAGCTTATTTTTGTTGACAATTATTTTAATTGCTCCTGAAATTAATTACATCTATTTTTATATTATCATGAGGCAGCATGATACAAATTGTTTTATAATGTGAAATCAATATTTAATGAGCACTATTTTATTACAAGTGTGGAAATATTTTTGCTGGAGTTATTATATCACGTTTATAATTTCCCCCTATTGCCAGCCATATCTTTCCAATTCAAGTAAAGTTCTGTATTGCAGATTCAGTGTCCAGAATCTGCACTACCCATTTCAAATTAAAAGCTACCATTCTGAAAGGAAAGCCAAAGTCAGCCTCTTTGACTGTCTGGAGACAGCAGAAGAAGGTGGACTCACCCATAAATGGTGTTTCTGATTTTTAGTGTTCTTCTTAGTCTATGTGGAAAGTAGTTTTCAGACTGCTTTATTAACTGTGTGCTGTCCTGTTTGCCAGGGTTGCAGGAAACTATATCATTAGTCTGTGTTAGCTGCAGCCCAGGATTGCAGCTGTGGGTCTCAGACTGGATTTCAAGGTGTAACAAGCTACAGTTTGCTTATTTAACTAAAATACAGTCTGGCAGACCTAACTCCGCCTGGCACTTCTACACTTTATTTCTCTGTGGACTTGACATTCCATGAAGCAAGGAGTGAACGCTTTGCAAGACATGAAGACACCGTCTTGCAAAATAACAGTGATGAAGAGACTGAGACTTCAGAACTTGCCAGAGGACAGGAATAAAACAGCTCATTGGCCTCTACTACAGTATTTTTTAAGAAAGGACATTTAATTTTTTTTGTCAATCTAAATATGCAGTGACTGAAGGCTGACTTGAAAGACAGAGTCTTTAAAATTAGTGTGGACCTTGCTTTTTGTGTTAACTTTAAACACTGTTCTCTGGCAGGGAGAAACAAGGCAAGAGGCATTCAAGTGCTCCAAGATACGAGTCCCATTCTTTGCTGGACAGAAATAGTAAGCAAATACTGTAGTCCAGGCAACCTCATATGTTTTATTTTTTCAGTTGTTCTGGCTTGCTCAATGACCGAGTGTGTCATATGCAACACATTGATTGCTCAAAGCTAGAATTTGAGCACCACCATGCTCTTCCTGCTTTCCATTTATTGACTATCTTTAATAGTCAACGGGGAATATAGAATCTACAGATAATACAGGAGATAGAAATAGCTCTTCTACCACATTAACATATTTATGAGATATCTGAGTCATTTCTGTTTCATTATTAGTTCAATACTACTCTAATAAGGAATATTGTTGTTTAAATATGATGTATGCTTGAGGACTGCCACAGGAAACCACTACAACATAATATTAGCCTTATTCTAGAAGGAGCACTGTAACACAGTGGGAAATGTTTAAAAGAGACTGCGTAAAGCTACCAGCAGAGATTTTTCTTTTTGGATTTTCTCACAAAGTTGAGAATCAGCTTAACTGTTAACAGTTGCCTAAAACTAGCAGTGCCTGCTGCCTTGAATGACTAGAGAGGAAACAAATAAATGACATTCCAGAGACAGACAACAGTTGCATCTGATGTCAGGAGAAACAGCAAAATAAAATTAAAATAATAAAACTTTCAAAAAGGTAAAGCAGTCTCTTGACTATAAGTGCACAGTAGCTAATAACACTCTATATGTGCAAAGCAGACCAAATTAAGAAAACTGAAAATGCATTTGGCTGTTCCAGCAGGATCCTCATTTTCTGCAACATAAAACCACAATTTTGTACAATTTAGCATGTCTGGCAGGCATCTCGGCTCACGAGCAGCCTAGGAATAAACTAGAAAGTTGGTATTACAGAACAGGATTGAAGTACATTGGCAGAGCTGTGTTGGAGATGAGTGTGAAGCACCTGCTTGCACTGTGACTTGCCCAAACCAATGCTGTTTGCCTCTTCCTAAACTGGCTGCTAAATCCCTGCACAACATTTGGAGCAGGCAAAGAAGGAAAGCGAGAGTGATCTGTATATGAACTTCCAAATACAGTACAATCTGCAGCCAGCAACTATTACTGGGGCACTTTAACTACTCTGAAATGCAAATTCACAGCATTCATAAAGATGCCAAAGAAAAAGGAATTATGCAAACAAACAGGCGCTTTACTGCACACACATTTGGAGCTAACCATTATTGCATTATTATTATGTACTATTCCTTTTGAGTTAGGGTGGGAGTTGCATGCCTTAGCGTGTATGTGCCCTCTGAGATGCCCGGGGAGATGCCTTACCTCGTGCTGTCACTCCAGAAGAGAGCAGGTTTCTCAGAAATCCTGTGTCAGTCCTGTGGTGCTTCAGCTGTGGTGGGGACAGAGGGTCTAAAATGGCCCTAAGCATCTACGCTTAAGTAAATGAATCCTACCCATAGATACTCCTCTAGTGAAACTCTATCTGTTTGAGGTTTTTATTGTTTTTTTACCCACTTTGCATTGCTGTTAAGTGCTCTTGGTGTTGGAGAAACTCAATGAAAAGGTGCGGCCAGACTGCACGTGTGTGTAACCACCAATAAGGCAAAACCTTCTAACTTTGCGAAAGTCTGCAGAGAAAAGAGGTTTTTACAAAGAGAACCCTCACTAGAGTCCCAGTCAAAGTCCACTTGAAGAAAACAGGAATCTTCTCAAAAACTCAGTGGGTTTGCACTTGGCAAGTTAGTAAAATGGTAGAAACTAATTAAAATTTAACTGCATGAGTGTATTACTCATGACTTTGTAGAGACAGAAACAACTGAGATATGATATGGAACAAACACAATACTGGTAACAAAAAAATTAAGCAGCATTTTGGTGTCCCATAGTTTAACAGATTTTAATTCCACAGATACGCATAGCAGACCACATAGCCTCAGTATGGAAGTAAGTATCCAGCTCTACTCAAGACTTCATCAGTTAGCAAATTAATCACCCTGCTTACTTCTGCACTAATAATAAACCTGGATGTACCATACCATCCAGATAGAGGTAACTCCTGTCTGACAGAAATGCTAATCTTGCCCGAGTTCAAGCATTCTAATTAATGACAAATCATTTAAAAAAATCCTCTCATTTAAGACTTTTGCTTCCTGAGGCTTCCATTAGAGGTAAAGCAACCTGAAAGTTTTAGCACCATTTGAACTCAATTCAAACCAAGCTTTTTCTGAACTTTGTATTAATGGATGAATCTATGCAGAAAAGCAAAAGGCTGGGTAAAAATAAATGCTTATTGTGGATACTGTTTACTAATGTTGGCTGAAAATATCTCCACTTTTTAGCTACGTGGAGCCAACTCCATGTAATATTGTCTTATGTTCTCAACAGTGGTTGCACTTACTGCTTAACAGCTGTTCTTTAAGAGACATACGTAAATATAGTCAATGCGCCAGGCAACTCTGACTCAACTATTAATCCTTTTTCATGTGGCAACAGGTATATGTTGCTATGAACAGCAAAAGCTGCACACACAGATAGTTTACAGTCAAATAATAATAAAATAAAGTGCTTTTCTATAGAATTCATAAACTCATCTCTGTACGATTAAACAATATGAAATGTTCAGGCCTGTGAATAGAATGTACCTCATTACACTAAGTCATCTGATGAAATAACTGAATTTGATTATTTCATGAAATAGCACCCTTTACTGCCTTAAATTAGGCTTTTGATGCTAATCTTAGAGTTGGAAAAGATATCATATTTCTTCCCATAATTCTGCAAAGCCTATTTCAAAACCTCCTTGCTCACTTTCATGTTTGATGTCTGCTATCTGACAGTCTTCAATACAAGAATATTATTGCATTTTGCAAGTGCAAGATACTTCAATGCAACTAACACTGATTTATTAAATCTCCACAGAACACACAGTTCAAACGAAGAATCAGGTTTTTGTGTCAATAGTGAATAGAGCTATAGGTGTGAACTCGTGATCAATTCCAGGTGAAAACAGTGTTACTAGAAGTGAAACTGGGAACACTGCTCAGAACCTGAGGTGGCTTTGAGGAGGTAACTGTTTTTCACTTAAAATTCAGCAAACACTGATTGACTGTTTTATTTTAGAAAAATCAATATTGTTATTGAAGGAAAAAGAAAGACAAAATAGTTGTCCATTTGAACAAGTCAATAAAAGCAGAAAAGCTTAAAAAATTCCTGAGGAGGAATAATTACATCAAGAGGATTTTATTACTGTGGAGATTACCTTGAAGTAAATTTCAGTATCAGAAGTCAATAGCTACCCTGAGCATTTTGTCATCGTTTTGCCAGTTTCCACTTCTGTGCTAAAGACAAGATAAGGTAAATTACTAAAATCTGCTACAGTATTCTGAATAGAAGAATAATTCTGTTTCTAAATGGACATATTTTTGTTTGCTTACACCTTCTCTTGAGAGTTAACCCAAGAGAGAAATTTTCATGTCCACAAAAAGTTCTCATTCAGTACTGTATTCAACCATCTGTTTAATATCAACTATTAAATATTGAGCACATGCTCATCATTGTTCAAACTTTTTAAAAACCTGAATAAAGTGTCAACCCTACAAGAAAACAAGGTGTGTGTGTGKGGGGGGGTTATCAGAATTATTCTCCTGCTTGATTTTTGGCCTGATAAAAGCCTACGGGGCTAATATTCATATTTAATACTTGGCTCTATTTCAAGTTCTTTTTCAAGTCAGGAAGCATTAGAATATTTCATTGCTTTTTTGCTTATATCTTATTAAATATAATATAAATTGGAATGGACAAAGACAGTGAAGGGATTGTGGCCAAAGGAAAGCAACCTCATTTGTGTTCTAATTAACAACCTGGAGATTCTCACCATTCAGCAATATTATATATGTATATATATGTACATATTTTTTTGTTCAGTCCAGGTTTTTCAATCTGTGCTTAAATTCTTTGGTGACTAGGATCACATATATATTTAAGAAAGGCAGGAAGAACATACATGAAAAATTAACTAGGAAACTCACTTGAATTTTAATATTGCATTCATTTATAGCTAGAGGTACTGGTAATAAGCACACAAGTTTATAGGACTATTTCAGGCAGTATCTCTAAGCTACATGCAGAAATCTCTCATGGATATATTTGGAGACTAATCACCTCACCAATACATGCTCCTATAAAGCTGTTTCTTTACCCAAGGATGGAACTGCTTTTGAATGCAAAAACAACACTACAATTTAAGGGTCCACCCAATAGAAACAGTGAGAATTATGAGGGTATTTGTCTATAAAACATAATTTAGTCAGGTTACGAGGAGCTTCATATACCACTGTCAGTGTTTCTATGGAAGTTGGCCAGAGTAGCAATAATAGAATAGCTCCTCATGTAGATATTGTACAAAATAATGATTGTTTCAAAGATTACACCACTTTCACAATCAAAGCATGGAACTGAATACATTTTCCCCCTAGATGAGAATGCCTATATAAGTACTTAAAGTCATTCCACTAATCCAATTAAGTTCCGTCTTTAGTTAATCCGTATAAGTTTCCACAGTTATTGAGCCCCCTAAATGGGGATATATGTCATTCCATGAAGTCACAACAATATGAAGTTCTGTACACTGAAGCCAACCAGTAGGCAGGATATTTATCCCCCACAACACTGACATTTAGAAATGTGACTAAAAGCTTTTGAAGTATTATAAAATTAATTTTAAGTGTTCAGTTGTTTTCATTTAAGTTTTGCTGCAGTCAAAATTCAGATGGTTCCATGTCACAATTCTTATCTTGAGAGACACACTTGTATTGACAGCACTGAAACCTTAAATTGTCTGGGCTCAACGTTCARTAATAATTGTTCTGCCCTTACTTCTCTATATCTAGGAACACTTATTCTGTTGAATTCCTTAGTCAATCACTAAATCTCTCTGAACGACACACCTAATCTCATCACTGAAGCTTGTAGCTGGCAAACATACTCAGCAAACATCCTCTGAAGATTCACACTCTTTTCTCATTCAGTATCTTTTTTAACTGCTCCCTAATGTTAAGGTGATTTGCTTTCCTTGAAAATCTTTTTTGTAACAACATGTTATTATGGTACTGAAGGGTGATAGGATGAGCTATCAGACTTCTTTGTGGGTATAGTTTTGGAGGAAGGTATCTAGACACTCCAAAATCTTTCTGAACAACAGCCATTTCAAAACTGAGAAACCATCTGATTTATATTGGATACTGAATTATACTGGATCTCTACAGCGTGCCTCTGGAAAATCAGTCAGTTAATATTGTGTCTCTTCTTCAAATCTAAGATCCATCTTCTTGTCACGTGTGCCAATTCAGGGACCACTCCTTTAAGCAGTTGAGAAATACTATCATAGCAGTAGATGAGTTGTCTTTTCCCTAGAAAACAGAGTTCTGTGCCCTAAAATTTCATTTAGCAAAGAAATAACTTAGAGAAGTATCACACCAACTTTATCTACTCTCCTACTCTAGTCAATAGAGAGAGATTCAATTACCAAAAGGTAATTCATAGCATCTCTATTAGGCTCTTGCTCTAAATTACTCCTTAGAGGAGCTCACACTTTTCTTGTAGCCTCTAAAGGAGGTTAGAGAGGAGAAAAAAAAAGCTAAGTTGACTAAATTCATTACCTAACAGTGGATGGTATGAAAATAACATATTATTCTTCCTTTTCCCTGCCCATTCTAGTCAGTCTTCTAGATCAAATATTATATGTCACCCAAATACTGATGTATAAAATTTGGTAACTTGTTTTTAGCTAATTCATACCTCCCAGAATGCAGAGAGTGTTCATTTGAAGAAATGAAGGATCCACTAATGCTTGTTTCAGGGCTTAATCACTCTCACTGTTAAAAATGCATGCATTAGTTTGATTCCAGTTTCTGTCTCTGGATTTTGTTATGTCTTTCTCTGTCTGTAAAATTACAAGGTACTTTAGCAACTGGCATTTTCTCCCTATGAAGGTACTTATAAACTGTAATCAAGTCACTTCTCAGCCTCTCTCTGAAATGTAAATAGTGTGAGCTTTTTATGCATCTCACTAAAAACCATTTACTCCTGCTTCTTGAATCATTCTGTGATTCTTTTTTGCACCTTGTCTAATCCCTTAAGCTGATTTTTAAAATGTGAGCATGTGATCTGTTCATAGCATTCTGGCTTTGATAATGCCTATGTTGTACTCAAAGAAGTAATCATATCTCTTTTCCAAGTTCTTCTCTATTTATACATGCACATCACAAGGACACAGATCAGGGCTAAAGAGAGATTTAAAATAAAGTATGCAACATCTGTGATCTCTGGAAACTGCTTAACATGTACCGTTTCATTGCTATAGCAACTTTAGAGTTCATATCTGTCTAATTTCATATAGTGTCTCTTTTTTACAATATTTTAATGTACAGTGAAAATGTGCCCAAAGCTGAGCCATCACCACTATGACCCAATAGACCTTCATTCATTGTAAGATCAGAACCTTAAGAACTTTTATGTGGAACAAACTGAAAATTCTTGCTCAGAAAAACTCCCAATGATAAAATTATTCACATAATGAGAAACATAACCACAAACTGTCCTTGCATCTTTATACAGACTGTACTACTCCTTCCATCTTATGTGCAAGGGGCTCTTTTTTTTCGGTTTAACAAAATATATAACATATCATTTCAAAGAAATAAGGGAAACCCTGATTTATCTTTCATTTAATATAATTTAGCTAACATTGTTACAATATCCATTGCTGTCAATTATACATTCTGCACCGTGTGGTTGAAGCAATTTGCATAGAATAAATTACTAGTTATTCTGAAACCATTTTCTCTTAGCATAGCACTCTAAATGTGCTATAATTGCATCCGATATCTCTCTGACAGGTCGTGGTATTTCATACCCATTGAATGATCAAAACATGCACTCTATCCAGTAAGATGCATTATGAATAAAATGAAATCTGGCATTTACATGCCATTTCCATTGATATTCATGCAAGAAAATGCTATAGTTTGGCAATTCAGCCTAACTCTCCTCGAAGTCAATGGGAAGACTCACGGCACCATCAATGACAGCTGGATCATCAGCAAAAGCCCCACAGAGGCAGACTGCCCATGGCATCTGAAAACAAGCCACCTGGCCAAGCATCCAAACTGGATGGCAAACAGCAAGCCTGCTCCGTAACAGTGTCACTCTCTCTTGCACTGAATATACAATAGCTTTCTGGTTGAGTTCAGTCCAGTAATTCAGTCCACCAACAAATTATTCCAGTACTTATAGGCTACAATTATAGTCCATATACATTTCTTTGATTGTCAGCATTCTTGTAGCAACTTTCTCCTTTAAAATGAGACCCAAAGTCCATTTCATTTCTACTTTTTTTTTTTTTTTTGTCTTAGTGCCATGGTAATGTCAGATCCCACTCAAGAGCAAGAAGACAACAGCAAAAGTTCATGCTACCAAATAAAAGGGATTTGTTAATGAATTTTGCAGCCATATAAAAAGTTACCAGTATTAGCAATAATCTCCCTTTGAAACTATTTCTGGTCTTTCAGGAATATTGGCTTTGTGAGTGGGCTTTTATTTATATAGAATATGTCTGCTTTGGAAAAGGTCAAATTTGGGAAAAAATACTCCAAATCCAAAAAGGTTTTGCAGTGTAACAGTCACCTTTACTTCTGTATGCATTTATATTTCATTTTTTTCCAACAAATAAGGCGAGTCCTCAGAATTTAGGGACATCCCTATTTTACTACGGGCATGGCTGTTGACTCATGTAAACATACCACCTGGTAAGCTGGCTCCGAGACATTAGCAAGGTAGTTCATAAGAATCACTCCAGTTTCAGTGCTTCCCTCAAAATATTACCCATTTTATTAATTTAGTAGGATCATTCGTATATTTAAAGTTAGGCGTGCACTTAGATTACTGAATGAGGACCCAATTATTTGGTCCAGCTTTCTGTGCAATTAATAGGAGCTTTCCAGTTGATTTAACTGGGAGTTGGTTTCATCCTTCTGAAGAGCACTGATCCTCCTCCTTATTGTTATCTCTTTGATCTATGATCTACGTACGATTTGTCTGAAGTTCCTGAACTGTTAGTGTTTTGTCTCCAGGCCCTCTCCAGAAGCACAGATTACATCTAAGTCATTATGTTGAATCACCCTAGCTGAATATCTTCATTTGGTTACAGAATAGTTTTTTGGAATTGCCAGTAGTATAAAATTTTCATACATTTTTTTATAAAACAAACATTTTGACAATACTTGAGGCTTCTTCAATATGCAACTATCTGCTTGTAAAATCAGAGAAAAAAAGCTTCAGTCTTGTTTGCTTTAGGTTACGTTCTGTTCTCCAAAGCTGCTAACCTTTCTTTATATTAAAATTCAAAGCTAAGGATAGTAGGTGTTTGGCTAAACTGTTTACACAATTATTGCAGTGTAAATTTCAAATAACCAGGAAGAAATATAAACATAAATATACTCTTTCAATAAAGGTTCATTTCTGCATATTATATGCAACCCACAAACCAGCCAATTAAAATATTTCTATATTTACCTACTCCTAAATTCTTAATATGTGTAATCACTACACAAGTGATTAAATAGGTCATTAAATCATCATATGGATGATGTTATTGGCAAGACCAGTTCATGCTTCACATTGTATTGAAGGTATTTACAAAGTCTGAATGCAGAGTTTAATTTCTTTGATTAATTTCCCCAAGAATATTGCTTAATACCTGGCTTAGAGAATAATGCTTTGATATATATGATATATATATATTTTTTATAATATATATGTTTATATATATATACACACATACACACACACTAGTGTGTTAATGCTTTGAGATAAACGGGCATTAAGCACAAAATATTTATGAAGCTATGCTGACTGCCAGTTTGGAGGCAGTTCAGAAACTGCCAGAAAACCAGAAGTTTTGGTGACACACGGCTTCTTTCCGGTACTACTCAATAACCTAACACTACATTTGCAAATTTCCAACAAAGAGAATTTTTTGCTAGATAACAGTGATTTTGCAAAATTGGAATAGACTTCAGCAAAGTCCAGCTGTAATTCCTTGTCAAAACAGAAAGGACATTTAAGTTAATCTCACTTACAATTTTTTTTTTTGAAATAACCATAAAAATCTATTACAAGCCAATTCGATATACCCAAATCTACATTTTCTATGACATCATCGCCCTCTTCTCAGATGGCAGAGAAGCTGTGTGACCTCACAGGCGTTACATTACTGCACGTTTCAAGGAAGTGGCAGCTCTGCCAGGAAGTATAAGACCAAGAGGAAAAACTGACTTCAGATTCTCTGTGATTTCAGTCACGCAATTCTCCATTAGGCAAAAAAGCAATCCATGTTGAACTAACTCAAAATGTTTTAATTGGTTCAAACTGAAATTTTAGATTAGAAACAAAGGTCTGAATGAAAATATTGCTGAAAGTTTTGTTCTCAGAAAAAGGTTTTCAATGTTTTATCTTAACTAAAGATAAGAGTACAATCCAGAAATATTGTCATTTCCCTAAGGAGAAGAAAATCTAACTTTCTTTCACCTCTACTAGATGCTTGAAAATGTTGAGGAAGAGTAATATTATTATTTATAGCTTCATGGCCCCAAAGAGTTCTATATGCTCTGGAAAAGGAAATGTATATTTTGTGTTCAAAAAGGCCTGTACAGCAAGTGAGCAGGAGAAACTAAAAGTAGTGGAAGTGTTTTGTGGTCCTTTCTGGAAATCAGTGACAGCCAAATACCCCTCATCCTGTCTTATACATGCATTTTCCCTCAGTGTAGTGTTTACCTGAACACAAACGTGAGGATACATGATTTTATTCTTCATGCACAAGAAAATAACATTCAGAGAAACTGCAGAGTGAAAGTCAAGCAGCAGACATGGTAGAAAACAAGACACTCTTCCACACACAGACAGAAAAGATACCAAAAAGCCTCAAGAGCATGAAAGAGCACAAATAACTCCTTGAAAAGTGTTGTAAGCATCACTTTTCTCAGATGATTAAAACTTATTCCTTATAGGGCTACAGTAACTATGGGAACTCCAAGTTAATAAGTTAGTCAAAACTCGTCATATATGAGTTTACAATTGCTTAATTACCCCTGTAATCCCCCTGTGTTCCAGTGGCTTCATTTTAATATTCTGTATACCTCTTTTAATATTCTCTCACAACTTGTGAATAACTTCTGCTTTTTTATAGCAAAATATGGCCGTCTGCTCAGTGGCTTTTAATTTCATCCTTCCATTCTACACATTTGTGCCTCAGCATTCACCATGTTATCCAAATGCCATCCACCTCTATGATGTTTTGAAAATAAACCTTTTGACTCTATCCCTTGAATAATGGCAAAGGATTTGACAAGTTTCTTATAAAACATCTCCAGACTTCCTAWTCATCCACTAAAGGGCAAAGATAGCTTTTGTTTCTCAGTATCTTTTCTAAGTTTTTCAGGTTTATCACATAATACTCATGATAAAAATTGCACAGCAAAGACCCTGGGACAAAGACAAGAGAAGTTGTGTTCTGTATAACATCATTTTACATCAACATGTTGAATCTAGCAGGAGCTCTGCACTCTCTCACTTTTATAAGACAAAAACATTAGATTCACAAAGCTTGTAGGAGTCCTAGAATCAAAATATGGCAAATCAATAACTCTGTATAACCAAAAATCAGGAAAGATGAGAGTAGAGGGAATATTAGGAGGGGTGGGGTTTTTTGCCTTGTACAGGCCTGTGGCCTCGACTTTTGTTTTGTCCAGGTAATAAAACACGGCATAGACTTTCTTGACAGCACAGCATATACCACTAGCTAGTCACCAGCATATGAGCTATTATTTCATGCCTATCCTACAGCTTTGGCAAGGAGTCCTGAGCAGAATACCTCAGTAAAAAACAAAAACTAAATATAAGGTGCTCCTGAGAGACTGCTAGTATTTGCAGTGGGCAGTAGTTGGTCTGGAGCATGAGCACAGGCTACCAGTGACCATCTCCCAACCCAGCAGTTTCAGTACAACAAGACTGCAGTTCAGACCATCAGAGGAAAGTTCCTTCAAACTCAGATCAGTTACCGAGCTAAAGATATCCACAAAGCAAGAGTTGGTCTTTGACTAGTGCATCCCAAGAGAAAGAAATATCACAAACAGTATAACTCTTGCAAGTTCAGTTGACCAAACCATACCTGAACTGCACTGAACCTGATGGCAGAAAAGGCAAGTAGGAGAGACACCTCTCTCTTCCTGAAAACCTTGCTTTAAAGGGCTATGCCAAGTGTGATACGGCCTGGGGCTAAATAACAGCACATGCAGAAATGAATGACAGCTCTCTTTGTTTCAGTTTTTCAACCTTCTTCTCAAAGTTATCATTCAATATGTTTTGAAAGTTGAAAAAAATGCTGCAGCAAAAATTGCAAGATCTGTAGAAAAATATGATGCACAGAAAGGCATGCAGATATAAAATGCAAGACTTCAACACTGTATATGTATTGCTCTGGTTTTATACGATCACACAGTTTGAATTGAAAGGGAAAGCATAGGTAGACTTCAGCTTATATATAGACAAAAAGGAGTGCCATGAAGCTCATATGAAGCATTAGTCAAAATAGTCTTTTTCAAACTCAGCTGGAAAGTATACATATATGTATGTATATATGCACACTCATACTGCAAGTGAAATTAGAACTAATGGTAGACAGTTTTGTACTGCATGATGTTTTGCAGATATGATGAACTTACAGAAGGAACTAGCCCCACTTGAGCTCTGTATTTACCTTCAAATAAATAACTGCTTTTTGATTTAGGTATGAGCAACAGGGGCTTAAATTTCAGATAGGACCTTCATTTTTCATGTTGATCTAGCCTATAGCTTTAAAAACTCACTGACAGTGCCAGGGTTATCGACGTACATCATATAGATATGAAGATGGGAATCTTCTTGAGATATAGTTTATAAAATACATATTGGATTTGTTCAGATTTCAGAATATGCATATCCTCTAGAGCTCGACAGACTGGTGAACTGAATCTAAATCGAATGTTTGGAAACAGCTCCTTTAACAATGTTTGTAATGGCAGTATGTTTGACATTTCTTAAAAAAATTGATTGCTCACAAAGTCTCCATGCATGATCAGGGTCATATTCTGTGTCTGGTTTAGAAAAAGGACACACCACTCTTACTGACAACTGTTTTTGGAGGATTCGTGGAAAGGCCTTTTCATCAATATACCAAATAAAGGCATTTATATTCCTTTTAAGAACTTTCTTCATAACAGGAATCTTTCAGTGCTGACAATCTCCCAGCCCAATTAACATCACTGTTCACTCCCATGTTAGAATAGTAACAACCGCTTCTTTTACTAAAAGTAAACTATTAGTTAAGTCTAAGTATCAAGACCAATATTAGACAATGCTTAAGAGATCACAGAGATTTCTTTGGTGCCTTAGCAGACATAAGCATGGATTCCTTTTTGACCATGATAGGTGTGCTTTAATAGTTACTACTGATAGAAAATAGGGAAAGTGTTCCTTGTGCAGCAGCAAGAATGTCTAAAGTTTTCTTGTGCACATGTGTCAGATAGACATTTCAGCTCTCAGATAACAGCTGGGGCTTTATATTGTAAATTTTTTTTGCTATTGCTGTTTTATAACAACCCTGGATCTTCTGGTTTGCTCATATTTCCTCTTTGAATATTATTTCTTTCTGCTTAATTTATGCTTGTTAGTCCTCATAGATATCCCGCATTTTGTGTTTGGTTCTGCTGTCCACTACACAGAATCTAAATTGTCAAGGTGAACAGGCCAGCATATAACATTGCATTGATGTTTTGATCTATGTTGATTTTTTTTTTTTTTTAATAGCTGTCCTGTGTATCACATTTTGTATGCAACTGAACATGGATTCTCTGAGAACTCATCTTTACCCAGCCTGGTCATCACAGATTTTGTGGGTGCTACAATCTATGGGTTTTCCTTGATAATTCACATGATGCATCAAAGGTCAATATAAATTACCAAAGGCCTGTAATTTAAACATTTGCTGGCTTTCTGCTTCACAGGTTTGATGGACATCTTAATGGTATGACTAAGATTACTGAGGAACATAAAAATCACCCTTTGTAAAGAGCTCGCAGTTGCAAACACTCTCACAATAAGCTTCAAACTACATTTGTATTTTCTGTCAGATATTCTTAATACTTGCAGAACGCTTCTGCCACATGTGCCATTAACTTCACCTGAAATGTAATGATCCATCCCTTGTAATATTAAGTGGAATGGGCTGACAGTGAATTCCTGCAATGAACTCCTGATATTACAATGGTTTTACTTTATTGAAGCTTTTCATCAGGATTTCTATAAAGTAAAACAGGAGAGACTATCGATATTTTAAAATGAAATGCATTGCATAAACAACGACAAATTTTTGATTAAATAATCTGGCAACCAATCTTCATAAAATTGAGAGGCTACTAAATTATACATGATTACTCTGCTTTAGCACTTGGATTGCAATCTACATTTAATAGTTGATAAGCATTCTTCTGATGTCTAAACAATTTCTAGACAGAAACAGGATGGGTTTTGTAATAAAAGTAGAATTAAAGATAATAGACTAATAGGAATCTATTAATTTTTATTCACTTTATTGTGCACCATCTGTATGCTACGTGGTCTGCAAATGGTATAGTAAACAAGTACACATATGGACAGGAATACATGCCAAAAAAAATCTCTAACAAACTGAGAGGTTATAYGTGTAGAATGAAAGGTAAGTAGATATCTTGCTGCTGTTAGCATGTGACAGGAACTCTATTACTGGTGCATTTAGAGGTTGGGGAGTGGGGGCTTTTTAAAGTAATGCCATCCTCTATTTCAGCCCCTTAACAATCCTTTAATTCTACCCCAAGAATGCAAACAGAGCAGAAGTAGCACCAAAAGCTGCCATTTCAAGAAAGGGCTCTGATTCATGACTGTCAGCTGCATTAGTAATTCTATTTGACTATGCTTTGCAAGTTATGAACTACAGTGATAGGCACTCCATATCTATACTTTGTTGGAACTGCTTTCCACAGCATCCAAATGATGTTAGCATTATTTGGCATATATATGATGGTAGGCTTTTCCTTATTCTTATTATGCTGCACAGCGCAGCCAGGTTTACACACCCACACCCTCTCTCTCCCACATAGCAGCCTTTTTTTGCCTCAGATGAGGACTAATGCCCCCAAGGCACTAGCAGTTTCAAKGGGGTGTTGGGCTAACATTGATACGTCATAACCAAAAGAGGAAACAGAGTTACCTTTCCTTCCAGCATCACTTTGTGCAATTTCTGTCATGGGATGAAGTCCCTCAAGGACGAGTGTTGGACTGTGAGGGAGATCAGAATGCCTACTTGTGAGATAAAAAAGTTGGTAAAAGTAGAAGAACCCTCCTGTCTTCACTCACTGCTCCTTTAAAGTCGAAAAGCCCATGTCCTGATGGCGTAATAGCATTATTACCTTCTCAAACTGCATCTCTGTTACTGCTTGCACTGTCGATGCTAGCTTTTAAGGTGGTCAGGGCTTGTCCTCAAAACTTTGTACAAAATATTTCCTCAGCTCTTTGGCATTGACTGTGACTATCCAACAAAACTTGGAGTGTAAAAATTCAACTGCACAGGAGAGAGCAAAACTCTGCTCTGTCCCTGATCCTTCCTCTGCCCATACTGCTTGTGCCAGAGCATGAGTGCAGGCTTCAGAAGGGTCATTTATAGCCCTGAAAGACACTTGTATTAGAAGTCAAAATGCTCTTGGCAATTCCTGTGGAACTATCACAGAATCACAGAATCGCTGAGGTTGGAAGGGACCTCTGGAGATCATCTAGTCCAACCCCCCTGCTCAAGCAGGGTCACCTAGAGCACATTGCACAGGATCGCGTCCAGGCATGTTTTGAATATCTCCAGAGAAGGAGACTCCACAAYCTCTCTGGGCAACCTGTKCCAGTGCTCTGTCACCCTCACAGTGAAAAAGTTTTTCCTCATGTTCAGATGGAAGTGTCTGTGCTTCAGTTTGTGCCCGTTGCCTCGCGTCCTGCCGCTGGGCACCACTGAAAAGAGTCTGGTCCCATCCTCTCGACACCCTCCCTTCAGATACTTGTACATGTTGATAAGATCTCCTCTCAACCTTCTCTTCTCCAGGCTAAACAGGCCCAGCTCTCTCAGCCTTTCCTCATAAGAGAGATGCTCCAGTCTCCTAATCATCCTAGTAGCCCTTCGCTGGACTTGCTCCAGTAGTGCCACATCCCTCTTGTACTGGGGAACCCAGAATTGGACGCAGTACTCCAGATGTGGCCTCACCAGGGCTGAGTAGAGGGGGAGAATCACCTCCCTCGACCTGCTGGCAACACTCTTCCTGATGCAACCCAGGATACCATTGGTCTTCTTGGCCACAAGGGCACATTGCTGGCCCATGCTTAACTTGGTGTCCACCAGCACTCCCAGATCCTTCTTGGCAGAGCTGCTTTCCAGCAGGTCAACCCCCAACCTGTCCTGGTGCATGGGGTGATTCCTCCCCAGGTGCAGGACCCTGCACTTGCCTTTGTTGAACTTCATGAGGTTCCTCTTTGCCCACCTCTCCAGCCTGTCCAGGTCTCTCTGAATGGCAGCACAGCCCTCTCGTGTATCAGCCACTCCTCCCAGTTTTGTATCGTCAGCAAACTTGCTGAGGGTGCACTCTGTCCCTTCATCCAGGTCATTGATGAAGAAGTTGAACAAGACTGGACCCAGGACTGACCCCTGGGGGACACTGCTAGCTACAGGCCTCCAACTAGAGTCTGCGCCACTGATCACAACCCTCTGAGCTCTGCCTTTCAGCCAGTAATAAACAGTTCGCAGGGCATCTACAAAGTGATAACAATGTGTTTAGGCTCAAGGAAATATTGACAGTTTTGGACTGGTTCTGAGTCCTGTGTGACAGCACTCAGGTCTTCAATCCACTCCACAAAGCTATCACAGTAGCACCACGCACTACTGCTGTGATGGCAGTRAGCCAGAAAAATCAAAGCTTTTTACTAGCCTTAGATTACCAGAAACAATCTTCCCCATCCTTCCCTTGTGCAGTGCTCCTTCCTCGCCCAAATTTGCAAGCAGGGAACAGCCATGGTGACACAAGCACTGGCAAACCTCAACTCTACCCCCAGCACGTTCAACAGAGGCACTAAGGTAGAGCAGCTAGAGAGCCATTTTTCAGCTAGTAAAGAAACAGGAACATGCATTTTCTCTTTCTCTCTCTGTCTTACCAATGTCAGAAAAAAATGGGGAAGCAACAAGCTTCATGTGTTTCCTCTACATTTTAGTGTTGCAGTTTATTCCCCAGGTTGCTCCTGAGGAAGTAAAGTGATGTACTGCTTTACCTTCAGGGGAAAGGGAAACTCATAGCACAGACCCTTCTTAAATGGCCTTTCACAAACACTTTTTCTGTTGGTGTAGCTCCTTTAAAAAATACCAGCTTCTTGTTTCTTAACTTTTTAATTTAAAAAAAAGTATCATATCATATCAAAAAAAGTTTATAAATGTCCTTGTTATCTTCAGGACAAAGTACCTAAATGAATTTAATCCAAGAAATATATTTTAAGCTGTGCAAGTTCAGCCCAAGTAAAATAAGTAGGAAAACGCAGACTATGGTTAGTAAATTTAATTGTGTGTTTTAGTATAGCCACAACCTACAATCCCCTTTCAATGCTGCTGGTGGCATAAGCACAGCCAAGGACTAGACAGGTTGCTCTATCTCCACTAATGAAACTGTGCCATGTCTGTTTAGATATGTGTTCCTCAAGAATTTATTATCCTCAAGACAGTACAGCAAGTCACAATCCAGAAACTATGAAAGTAAAAGAGAATTTTTAAAGAAGAAATAGTCAAAGAATCTAAAAAGATATATTGTTACGTATATTGACAAGAAGAAATCTACTGATTTTTCCCATGCCCATTCACCTGTCTGCAAGGAAAATAATAAAGAAGGCAGAAGAAACTCATACATTGTTTGCTTTGTTTCTCTTCAAAAGATAAGCAAAATCGAATGTGGGATTGGATTCTCAGAACCTGGATAGGCTCTGGCAGAGGGATAAGTTATCAAAGAAAGGAGTGATGGAACAGCTTGACTCTATTACCTTCATTACTAGGTGTCCCCCACCCTGCCTTGCTAAATGCTTTGCTTTTACCTCCTAATAGGTCATTTAGCAGCATTCTCTCTTCCTGCTGTTCACAGACACAACTTTCCTGTAATCTTTCTCCACACTGAGTGCCTGATGACAACGTGTATGTTGTTTTCTAGCCAGAAATCTCCTGCATGCTAACATGTCATTCACAGATTTGAGATAAAATACTGAAGAAATGTTAACAAAATGAATTCTATTCATAGAAGTTAAATTGTTCATGCTTCAACATATCTACATTAACCCTCAGTAACCGACCCCAGAAGATTTTGTTCAGCTTAACACATTTTCAGGTGACACTCAGTACATTATACCAATAGCTAACATTTAAAATGTATCATCTAGCTGCCCTGTACCCGACATTTCTCTCCTTCTATGCATTTTTAATGTTATCCTCCTATGTGGACAATTATAAATATCACTTAGCTGCAAAGTTTCCCGTACTGTATTTGCTGTGACCTATTCATACACCAAATGACGTTAAATCTTTACCCAACAAGACAGTTTTTCTACTTAAATCTCTTCAGCTGAAAACCTAGAGGACAAGAAGAGAAGCAGTTACGAGGGATTTCAGACACAACAAAAATTTCCATAAAATGGAATAAGAAAATCTAGTAACTAAAGTAGGCTATATACTATGACATACCATTTTTCAACAGTTGACAGGATTATGGCACTGAGAAAAATACCTGTGGAAGTTTAGCTCATATTTTAAAATGTTGTTTAGCAAATCATCAAATCTCAGTGCAAATTAGGACACAGCCTTTTCTGAACCACCATGATCTTTCACCAAATGAACAACCAAATCTTACAAGAGAAGATAGTGTCTTGGCCTGTCTGCCAACCTATGTCTTGATTACAGTGATTTTTATCATCCTAAATTTCATGTTAATGCCAAAGTAGAACTTTAATTATCCAAACAGCAAGGGGAAAAAGAGATGAAAGGACAGGAATGTGAGAGGTCAATAAAATAATTGGGATAAGAAAGATACAGTTTAATTAGGGATTTAATTTCCATGAGTCCAAAAGCACTGCTTAAACACTTGCATGTAAAGCTTGATCTATATCTCACTGAAGCCTACTAAAGCCTGTACAGCTTTAAAGAGCTTTGGATCAGCCCCATAAATATTAACATTACATTATGCAAGTCTTTTGAGTATGAGAGCACAGAGTAAGGCTGATCTACTAAAAATCCTTGGCAGCTTTGAGACTGTGCAGGTTTCCTGCTGAAGCATTGCCTGACCCAGGCCAGCTTCACATTTATATGCCTTCTCCTGAAATGCCACACTGTCTCACAGGAGTTACCAAAAAGGTGCACAACATGCCTCCACCCTCCTTTATGAGAAGCCTCTTTTTAAATGGCAGTGATGTCAATTTATAGCAGTCTCTTACCTGACTGAGCACGTGCAGTGCATTGCAGGAGATAAAAATCTCATCAGTGGTATGAGGACACAGGAGATGTAGGAGCATGAGCTATCTAAATATCTCTCTGAGAAGGCTGGTGTAGTCCGAAGCAYTTCCTAAACACATAGCATAGCAATGATCTGCTACAGCAGTACTTTGACCTTTCATGTCGTGCTTAATCAAAAACCCTAAGAGAATGGAACATAGTAAACAAATCCTCCCCCCAAAAAAACAGAGGTGGCTATTGCATTATTTTCCTTCTCCTATGATCCTTTCTTCTCTATTAGTCAACAGGACTTTCCTAAGAGAGAAAATAGGGGAGGAAAACTCAAATTTGATGAAAACATGAAATGCAGAGTTCCAAGCAGCTTAGGGTTTAGTATTTTTCTTTTTATTTAAATTCCTCCCACTCATCCATTCTTCCACAAAATGCCAAAAGTGGAATATTGTCCCTATTTGAAGGCACACATATCTCGGAAGTTTTCCCACTCTCCTGCTTCTATCTGATTCTGTCCTATTCTTCCTAAAGTCTCCTCAGGTGCACTTCTGCAGAAGTGCACTACACACTCCTCAGGTGTAACAGAAAAGGAGTGAGTTCTCATGTTTTGTTCATCCTCCTCTTAGCTAAGGAAGAGTTTACAGCATAAAAGCATCCCAGAGGAGTTAAGCAAGTTCAGGTAGTCACAGTTCAATTTTCAGCTGAAGGAAATAAATATTTTTTCCTGGTCTCCAGTTCTACAGGAGAGCTTAATATTCCAATTGTGACCTGATTTGGAATGAAAACAAAAGTAATGAAACACTGGCATTTTCTTAAATTCTGAAATTATTTATTTGATTAGATCTAGATCTCTAATTCTTCTTCATCTGTTCTCCAGAAAAAACAAGTTTTCTCTGGAACTATTTTTCTCTTTATGAAGCAAGGTATGCCATTCCCATCAGTTTCCTGCTACTTTTGACTTCTCTTCCAGCAAACAAAGACCTAAAATTCTGGCCAGGCTGAAAACTGTGGAGGAATCACTTTTGCAAATGCCTGCAGATCTGAGCCAAAAAGAATTCTGTACAATTTAACTACACCTCTTTTCCACTCTTCAAGACAACCTTCTTCATAACTGCAGGTGAAAGCATTTAGGTAATGTCTATTTAAATATACCATGGCAGCAAGCAAGCTTTGCTTTTCAGCTTCTGCTTTGGTGTGATTATGTCACACGCATTCAGTCTGGTGTACAAAACTTGATCAGAGCTCCTAAAAACTCTGCATTTCCTCTTCCGCAAAAAAAAAAAAATGTAACGAAATTCATTGTCAGCTGGAATACAGAGCCTAAAATATCTAAAAACACACTTTACCAAGCTTTTTAAAAAATGAAGAATTTTAGTACATTTATTTTGCATACATACATTTATTTTTTAATGTTGCACCCTACTAAGCAAGATTTCACCTTCAACTCAGCAGTATTTTCCTTTCTTAAAATAACAAAGTAAAACCCAAATAACCAGTGGTCATTTCAGGAAATATTCTGACTAGCCCTTATATGTATAGCTTAAAGGTATGAAAATGTTCTCCAACAACATAGTTCCTTGTCAGTAATGCTTCTATCTTTGAAAAGTAGCCAAATGATGGCAGGTTGATGATGCCCTTCTGTGCTGCTCAGCACAGCTGCCTGGGTGAGCATCAAGGACCACTCGGCACTCTCCAAAGCGGTGAGCTATTGATCCAGAGCAGGCTCCCTTCCAGCTCATTGGATTTCCTCCCGTGTATGCCAAAATACTGCCGGCCTCCTGAATTTCTTGTAGCATAACTGAGGGAACCTGGACAGAATTAGAATTACTTCAAAATGAAATGTATCTTATGCGTTTTTAAACTACATGGAAATAGGATACAAAGGGACACGTAATCAGATTCAGGGAGAAAGTAGTGAAGTAAAACTCATGATTCATCCATTAGAGCTTCTCTCTATAGGTAATAAATGAGACATTTCTAGAGCAACTGAATAATTTGTACATTTTCACAGTAGACCAGACTCATATAGCAAAACCTGGTTTTGTAGCTGTGACACACTGAGGGAAATTCAGTGACTCACTGTTAAGTGAGTTTCATTTCCACCTGGATGGTATGCTATTGCAATACAGTTAAGCAAGTCTTGTAATATAAGCCATGTAGAGACACTTGTTACCTAGAGGCTTTTATTTTTTCTTTATACTGCCTGTGAATCTTTATCTGTATTTCTTTGTGCAAACCTAAAGCTTATAAAAAGCAACAAAGGAATTTTTATTAGTTTTGACAAATCTTTAAAGTCTTTAAAAAAGATTCACTTTGTACCCAAAGTCATTTTGACCAGTGATGTACCCCTATACCAGTAAAGAAATGAAAGAATTCAGCACTACTACTTTCTAAGCAGAAAAACTCTATAACCTTTGAATTAGAATAACAAATATCAATATTAATTTATATAGACTAATTACCCCAGAAAGGTTACTGCATACATATTGATAATGTAGTAAAACAAGTAATTGTTTTTGCTCCTTCTGCACTCCAGATATTGCCTCCTGACATCAAAGAATGATATGGCTTACCAAATTATTCATGTTCATTAAAAAGCAAGAAAATAAGTCTCTTTTAAATGTTCCAAGAAAAGAAAAAGGTCATTAAAAAAAAAAAGCATGAACACACAAGCCTCTCTGTTATACATTTTCCTGTCTGGAATACCAGGAATGCACTGTTGAGTAACGGAGCAATTCAATGGATTAACATGATTTAAAGCCAGCCATGAGGAAGACCCTGCATATTTCAAGAGGAACCCAAACTATATCCATTCACAATCCCAAACTATATCTATTCACAATCCCAAACTATATCTATTCACAACATGGCTGATTGACAAAATCTCTTTATTTCTGTATCATAGGTAAGGTCAAGTGTCAAGGCTCTTGGAAGAGAGCCCTTCTTTTTGTACCCGGTTATACTGAGTGGTGTCAGAATACAATTAACTCGCATCAAAAGGAAGGTAAAAAAATCTATTTCAGAAAATAAAACAACCAGCTGATAAAAAGATACTACAGCCTAGATGGGTTGGGTTTTTTTCCCTAAATAGTTTTATCTGTCTTTCACTTTCTTACAAACATGCATAAACTAATCCTCTCCCTTATTTCACTACAGCTATCATTATAGCTGTTCCTCACCAGTTACAGATCTGAGGTGTGGGAAATTAACCRCTGCACACACTTTCCTCTTCACCTCCTACCACCTAAGACAGAATCAGCTGTTGTGGGGTGCTCGTCCGGCCAGTCCTCAGCAAACTGACCCAGGTAACAGCAGTTCAGATAGGAACACGAGTGTAACACTGTGTGCCAATGGAGCACCCAAAACTGAGTTTGCCCCAAACCAATCACTTTAAAGAGGAAGGCAACCATCAGTGGGATTAAACAACAATCAAAGAATTAGAGAGACTCCTGAAGCAAAGGAGGAGTCAGCCTAAGAAAAAGTATAGAAGAATCCCAAAAACTTGTAACAGTGGGAAGTGACCCAGGAGTGGCAGCAGCAGCCTGTGGGTCAGTGGGTGGTAGGGAGCCTGGTGGATCCTCCCAAAGCTGGAGCACCCCGTCTTCCCCAGGAGGGGGAAGCCGGGGGTCCCGCATGCCCAGGGGACAGGTGCGAACATGCAGGGCATCACACTGCTTGGGATTCGTTATGGAAGGGTGCTTAAGAAATGTGTAGATGTTCATTAACACTATGTAAGGGGCTTGTACTGTGGTTTATCTGTTGCAATACTGATGTTGATCTTGAATATATAGTTCACTGATTGCTAGTTAAATACATGTTGTTAATAAATCCATAAACCACTTTGGTCCTGATTTGGTTTAACGGCATGAATTGGGTGGGTTTTTTTCCCCAGTGACAACTTGTCATTCTGTATCTTTCAGGATCATGAAATGGATTCCTTGATGTTTCATAACATGTCAGATTTTAAGGAATATTGCAGAAATTACCTTTGTTGCACAGGTACAAAGCCATCATGGCCAACAAAGTTACCCTCAGTTCACACCAGTATAATTAAGATCAGAATCTAATGCTGTCTGCTTCTGGCTTTTAAACTTCTAATTAATACTTTTTCCATATGTTGCACAGGGATTCACTCAGTTAAGAGACTTCTCTTCCTGTTTCTTTCATTCATTGCTGGCTACATCCTTCTCCCAATTTCTTTTCCTTTTTTCTTTTACAGTATCTATCTAATTTTAGAAATGGAAAGTAATGTATACTATTAAAGAGATTGCATTTGCCCTTTTCAGAGAATTTTTCCTCCATTTCCATGAACGCTCCAGATTATATAGCCTCTTGATCTTTTATAGTCACTTCAAGAGCAGGTGGGAAAACAGCTAGGTGTAGAGACATACTTTATGAACAGCACACAGATAAATATGTTGTTTTGGCACACTTATTTTCTACAATTAAAGCGGTGCTACATTTAAGGTCTTGCAAAAAAAAATACAGTCATAAAGAAACCACTCACATATACAGAGTGAAGGTTTTAGTTCACAAGTGCAGTAGGAAAATTATTTTAATGAAGGCACAAAAGTTTTATGAATTAGACCCTGCATATTCTCAAGGCTTCTATACCAAAATTACTGTCTCACTCTTCACATAACAAACTATTTAATAAGATCTCATTTAGGAGGCATCCCCAAGTGGCTCTGTTCTGCTGTACAAGAATCTTTTAATGCTTTTCATATTAAAACATTTGAATCATTCTTGGAGTTAAGCCTTGGGTCTATTATGAAATAATTACTCTTGGGGAAGGAAGAGGGGCTGGTTCCAAGATATTTAAGGCCCTTTAAAAAAAATTCCCCTTACAACAGAGAACTTGTTTTCAATCCTATAGTTTCTTGTTCATAAAGGAATGCAGTTGATATTCTATTTATTGAGAGCCTGGACAGTTCCTGAAGCATAGAAAATCCAGACATCATAAAAGGTGATTGAAAGCAGTTTGAAAAAATAATTGGCTCGAGCCTGTTAGACTGACAGATCCCTCAGACAGAGATGTTGCCCTTACTTTAAATCTCAACAGTGCTCAGGCAAATCAGAGATGCTTCATTCATTATGTGGTCTCGTGAGAGTGGGACTAAAAGGCCTGCTTGTATGTTCGTACTTGCTGCTGGATGACATAGCAGCATCGCGTCTAGAAACCCCTGAAATTATAAGCATCAGGTACAAACACAAACCGTAGTAGCGTGAGATCCAACTCTGAAAGCCACATGGCTTTACCAGTGCAAAAAATGTCCACTATCTTTTAATGAAGCCACGCACCTCCCTTACAAGGGGCGGCTGGTACATCTGAGATGTCATCTGTCATGTTCAACCGGTGGCAAAATGTGGTATCTTCTGTTGGTATGGTAAAACGACTTACAGCGTCCTCTACCTGCACCCACAGACTTATCCCTGGCTTAAAATAAGTAAGCAAAAAAGTAGATTAAAATGTTAGAGCCTGATAGATCACAGTATTTTCTGTTGATCTTTTGCAGAGAAAACAAAAAAACAGTTTTCTATTCTGTGTCTTGTACCAGCACAGTAAAAGAAATCCTTATAGTTTGTGTGTAAGGTTCACCTGAACTAAACTGTAAACAACTAGAAGAGGTCCTCCAGCAAGGTAAGAAACCTCCCATTCTACATYAGTATTGTAGAATTCACGGCATAAGGAGAATATAGTCTCCCTGTACCTAAGCTAAACGTGCTGTAAATTGGGTAGTCTCATTGCCAACAGTCGTCAACAACACATACTAGTGTCTTGCTGTACAGTCAGAATTTCAACCCACAAGTCTGCTTGAGAAATAAGAGACAAAAATCTAATATCAGCCTTTCCTTTAAATTCTCCTGTCAATTCGGAGTGTAGGGAATCTGAAAGATTTAATTAAATTTGGGCTGATGAGTGACCAGAATTGTGTATATGGCAATTGGCTCTGATATTCAAAGTGTCTTGAGGAAGGCAGAATTTCCCAAGTATTCTCTTTTAGCTCTACAACAACGAAACTCTCTGAGATAGATTGAAAGGGGAACTTACAAGGGAAACAAAGAATCACTAGCTGGGGGGGGAGGGGGGGGAAGGAAGTAAGACGCTTTAGAAATTTTTTAGGAATTGTAAAATTCCTGCATAAATAAAACTTTAAATTGAATCTTATTTTAAGAGTATTGTCATGTATCTACGCTATAAAATACATTCTCCAATACTGCTACAGCATACTGTGATTTTAGAAAATAAAGCCCTGATATGATAGTGTTTCAAAGTCTGAACCAGTAAAAAACAGATAACCAAAGCAATTTTAGAGTGCTGTTATAACCTCAAATGCTAAGCTATTTTTACCTTTCTCCCTGCTGAATCACTGATATCAGAAATATTATTTCATAGGTCTTATACACCTGTTAATATACAGGATTTGGAATTTTACCAAGGCATCTAAAATATTAATAATAATAGTTATGCTATATCTTTTGAATTAAGATACTTCTAATGTGGGAGTACCAATAAAACACTTCAGTGGAAATAGGCAACCTCTGTTAGAAAGTGTTTTGAACCTTTGTTCTCAGGTGTTTTCATTTAAGTGATATATCCCTTGGCTCCCCAGAATGTAAGAATACCTATCAACAAAATGGACACAAATCAAATATCTCCAGAAGGCTGGAACTCATTTCAGAAACCTAATGCAGGGTTCAGGAGTTTCAAACATCTTCCTCCATTTCCTTTACCTCCAGCTGAGCTATATTGCTATTCGGGCAGTCCAAAGTAAGCCATTCTCAAAGTTTACAGAATGACTATTGTTATTGAAATGTGTCACACTTTGAGAGATTTTTGAAATTTAAAAAATATAATGGCCATAAGGGCTTTGTTTTTGTTTTTTTACCACCACATTGATATGAGTTCCAAGCAGTCTAGCCAAGTTGAATGTGACTTTGCTTTCAGTTTTGCAGCCTGGGCCTTCAGCATGATAACTTGTATACTTGACATTATCAAAAAGGCAATATCTAGAGTCATAGGAGTATTGTGGAAAATATTTCCAAGAGCTTTATTCCTTAGGATGATAATAAGCATCCTTCAAATAATCTGTAAATGTAGCTTGAAGCCATTCCCAACATATCAGCAGAGTTTAGTCTCCTTTCTTTGCCTCAGCCATGGGGTGTTTTGCTTTATTTATTCAGCTTTTTAAAAACAGAAGATATACTTAAGTCCCCCTTTGCTCCTTTTATTCTAATACGAATAGGTATTCAAGACACTTCTGGTATTATGCCCCTTTTTGTACCCAAGTTATCTTCGTTATAATATGTGTTACTGTTAAAGGCTAATCATATAAGGACACCATGGCAACTCCTTAGAACACAATATTTTGATATAATCTAATAATTCTGCCCTTTCTTACACATTTCAATAAGCATTTTTTGTGACAATGTCAGCTGCAGGAAAAGAACCATCTCCACATTAAGCAGCTACTGAAACAAACTGGACGATTTGTCCCGTCTGTTGTTTTTGTCTCTCTGAAAACTCAGGTGGGTACCTAATCATTTAAATTCTCCTAAGAAACAAGAACAGTCAAAGAACACTTTCAGAAGTATCTAAAATACCTCAATATGTATGGGGAGCTTATGAATTTTGAGAATACCAATTATACAGGTAAGTGTATTTCTAGCCACCTAAATATTGTTAGAAAGCTGGCCCTTCTCTGTTTAACAGTATAAAACTTTTAACATTCAGCTAACTCAGACTCTGGCAAACCTAAAGAAGAAGAAGTAAATACTAATTCTGAAAAAAGTTTAAATGATAATGCAGTCACTAGCCTTCTCAATTTTTATTGTCTCAGGTTCCTCAGGAGCTTGCAATTACCATATTTTTTATGCATGGGGACATGGTCTGTAAGGTAAAGATAATTAAAAAAGCAATTACATAGCAGCTTTTTGGCTGCCCAGTGTGGGTATGCTCATGCCTGGAGCATACTCCAGGATGGTACAGCAGGAGCTAAAATATTTTATGCATACCCATATTCCCAACACCTTGCTACAAGTATTAAGTATCTGTCAGGGTAACAGACCTACAATAACCATTTGCTCTACAATTTATTTTCTTTTAAATGATAGTTCGAGCTTCTCCAATGTATAGGTCTGCAATTATTTCCATAAAAGTTTTGTTCTCTTCCTTCATTATCCAGAAATGCTACTCATCTCACATTACAGTGTGACTTCAGTTGCATTCCTGTAATAAAAGTGATGGGCACAAAGATATGTACATTTTTCTGTTTATTTATTTGTTAAGCTGTTTCAAGCAAAATCAGTCTTCTGTCAGTTTGTTAAAGGTCAGGTTTCAACACAAGAGTCCTACCGTGCTACTGTCCATCACAGTTAATAATAAAACAGATAAACAAGTCGCAAAGTGCCTACAGCGTAATTGCACAAACATTGGTTTACCTTCTGTTGGCATAAACACTTACTAACCTTCTGATGATCCTTTGCTACATTTTTCCATTATATATGTTCTATTATATCACTTACCTGATGGCCAGCAATCCAGCACAAAACCATAAAAGTTACACATTATAAAATATAATTTGTCACTCAAATGATACACTAAGATTTTCAAGAATTTAAGCTGCAAGTTTCCTTTTAAAGACACTACTTAAGACGGAGTGATTTTTCTGTCCTCAAACCTGCTTAACATCCCCGGCTTGATTAAAGCTAGCATGAAAGSAAAAATCAGATTCTATGCATTTTCTTTTCCGAAGAATCCAAAAATTTCTTATCGTCTTCTCTTTTATGGATATCTAAACACTGTTGTACAGATCATGCATAGCAACACTAAAAGCCAAGCCCTGCTGGCCTTGTTTATTTAGGATTTCAAATAAGACAACCATGTATACTACATCTGCACCTTTACTCGTCCCCTCCTCACCAGATAAAAGGCTCTTTTTGAATAAAGACAAGGTAAGTATTTTTGTCTTCTGAAAGATTAGAATTTGACTTTTGACTAGAGAAATAGATGTGGATTCTTAGGGTTATCCACATTATTTGCACAGAACTAAGGCCTACAGTAATATGTATTGAAGGTTTTTTTTTTGTTTTTTTTTTTTGGAGTTTTGAAGACCTGGTCATATACTTTGCCATCTTGTACAGCAGCTAGCAGAAAAAAAAATAATAATAATAACTCTAAAATTGCAGAGATCCCTTTCTTGTTGAAACTCCACTCTAGCAAACACCCCATCTATACATATTTCAATAAAATGCTGAGAGGGTTAAAATGTATGGTGCCACCTGATACCTTTAAACAAATAGAGAATGATCCACATACCATCTTAGATTAAGCTCAAGAAAAGAGGCAATTCTGATTGTACAAAAACAAAGTATATCTCTTATTCTGTACAGCAAAGCCATTCATTTGTCTGAGAGGCTGATGTTCAGAAATAGTAAGTAACCTGTAAACCCCATGGACATCCAGTTTCTAGCAGTCACTAAGGAAACTGAATGATATATGAACATCATGCAAACATCTTCAGAACGTCAAAAATCAGGCCAAATCAAAAAAAAAAATTAAAATCAAAAAGCAGCTGTGTAAATGGCATGTCTACACACTTTCAATAGAGCTACAAACAACTCCAAAACCAGTCTTTCCTATGTTTTAGCATTTCCATTTTCATACAGAAAAGACATTTTGAAAATAGAGAGGGATTAACCTATTAATTCTGGGGCTCCATATAGATTCTAACTGAAATCCGGAACTGTCAGATCCAAAATAGAGATGGGGGAGGGAGGAAGAAAGGGGTTGGTTGTTTGCTTAACCAGCTGAAATACTTTTTGTTCTCCCCACCGGTGTAGGAATTGTGTCAGTCATGTCACCAAGCCAGTAACTCCTTCCACATTCTTGTAAACGAATAAACTACTAAAATACATGGATTCTTTCAGGCAAGGGGGGAAAACCATACAAACTTCTAAAAAAAAGTAGAAAAAATGGAAGATAAAGATTTTATTACTAAGCAAAAAAAAAAAAGCAAACAAAACCCCTATGTTCCTATGTAGGAGAAAAAAAATCTGTAATACTACATAAAATGGAAAAATGCTGTTTCGGCTGCCCAAGAATATCAGTGCCTCCTCTAGGCCCTTCCTTTAAAACACAGTTTCTTACTTTTTAAAAAAAGACAGTGATATCATAAAGTCTGTATAGTATTCCTACCTGTTTACACTCTAAAACAACTCAAGCAGCTGTCAGAGTCCAATACTCTCTGACCTGGTTCTTTTAGATATTCCACACATGGAAGGCGTAATGTTTAATATAAAAGTTTACTTTGAAGATATTTGATGTTACACGGGATTTTTGATTTAGCAGAGTGATATAGCAATATACTGAAATCACAATACAAGTGTATACACTTAGCAAAATATAGCAATTGCAATATACAGTTCAATCACAATACCAATGTGATTCCCATTACCRGTCTCTATAACATGCTCACTGTCATGACGCTGGGCATCCCCAGTCACCAGGAAAGAATACATGGGTTGAAGCCAGCTCAAGCCCATTGCGCTCTTTGAAATTCATCTGTTAGTTGTTCAGGTTTTATACTCTATTTTGGGCTGAGCCACATATACACTTCTCCCCACTGTTGTTCTGGCTAACTCAGGGAGAAATATTTACATCAGCTGATCCACTGAATGGATATAGGTGCTTACCTAAAACAAAGGTCCAGTCCCCTTGGTGTTGACATGAAGTCAGCTTTCTGTGCAACAGCTGTGGTTAATGAGTCATATCCTACATTATTCCCAAACTTCACAGGCACCTCACCCTGGCCCACCTCCTCTGAGCCTTCTTCCATTGTAGGGGTTTATTGGTCAGTCACAGAAGCCCACTTCTTTTCTACAGCTCCTCGCCAAGGGTAAGTAAACCTTTCATAAGTATCAGCTGAGCACTTCCAAGGTAAATCTGACAGATGGATGAAGTGGGTGGCCTCTGGCCCTTAATAGGAAAAGTCATTATGGGACATATAGGAAAAACTTGCTTTAGAAGATGCTGTTGGAACCTGGGGGAAAAGGTGTTCACTGCAAATCAGTTCATGACTTTTCCCCTCTCACTTTGCCAGAATAAAATATTTTTGGACTATCACTTGAATTCTTTCACACGGTTGAAGAAAAAATTCTTGAAAGCTTAGCTTTCTCTTCTAAAGGTTGTTTCACATGTTTCCATGAAAACTGAAGTAGTCCTATCCTCCTCTCTTACTATGCTGTTCCACACTGCCACTTATTTGGGAAAAGAAATGCAGCTGGTTTCAATAAAAACTTACTTTTCCATTTAAAAAAACACAGAAAATGCAGGGAGAACTGTGTTTGTCAGTAGAGATAGTAACTTTTATGCAGATGCATCATCCCATTAATTCTTCATGATCATCCTACTTTCCATTTGAGGATGTTGCCAAGGTTGATTCTGACCATTTTTGTATAGCTTTAGTACAGCATCAGAATTAGCTGTTATGTAACTATAATTATTTCAGAACCTGTTTTGTCCATACAGTCCATAAACTATTATTTACCAATGAGGTATTCAAGAAGAGGAAACCTAGGCTTCTTGGTGGTTTATAGTTTGATGGTTTCACTTGTTAAAAAGGAAGAAAAGAGAAAGAAAGAATGGTGAAGGTTTGAATAAATTGAAAGGAGTTTATTTAGAAGTTTGCTACAGGTAATCCTGGAGTCAGAGATATTGTACTTCAATGATTAATTTTTTTGCAAACTTGCATGGGACCACAGAGTTTCAGAAGATATTAAACTGTGGGAATGAAGAGAGAAACACATGGCTTTTATCACAGACATCAGGAAATAAGAAGAAATAGTTCTACTGGCTTTATTCTGAAGGTCCTCCATTTGAAGTAGAGAATCCTATCTTGTAAGTGACTTATAGTTTGAACTGTTAATTCTCCTTTGTAGTAGCTCTTTCAACTAGAATGAACAGGAATAGACAAAACAGCTATTTTTGTAGGAAAAAATATAATAAAACATTTAAATAAAAAATAATCCATTTAGATCTGAAAGGAGTGGTTCTGGCACGGCAAGAGGTACTGCCCATTCAAAATCAGAAAATGTTAAAAATCTCTGAAAATATGATAGCATGGATTTGTCAGTTTGACTGTCACAGCAAAGAGACTGGATAAATAACAATCAATCAGCTCCTAGACTAATCCAGACTGAATAAATGAAAAACCCTTATGACTTGAAGTTATGAATCTTCATTATAATATCCCTCATACATTGTAGTGAAAAGGTTATATATAACAACATCCTGAGTCTATTTTTATTGCGGTTCCTTTTATTTTCTTGTCTATAGGGCAGAGGAAATTGATATTATAGGGCAGAGATACTTGGGCAGCTGCCAGCAATCATCATTCAGTGGAGCAGGTCAAAATGGTCATCAATTGAACTCAAGGTGAAGGGTTTATGTTTTCAATATATTTCATAATCAATTACAGTAAGCTAATTATCAGACACTGCTGTGAGATTTGCTCTTGAAAAATGCAGATTCCCTATAGGATCTAATAAGTAGCAAGTAGTGCAATACCTATTTTACATACACAGTGTAGAAGCATTAGCAAGGCAGATGGCAATAAAATCAGGGAGCTTGAGTTTTATCAGCTATTTTAATGCAAGCACAGTGGAAAGAGTATTTAAGCTTCAACTAATGCAGCACTTTATTGTTCTTCTTATTATAATGTTATCATTAGGTGACCATGGAGTTTTTGTTTTTGCTTTTTTTTCTCATTACTGTCGCTACACTAAATTAATTGCGGTCCAAAGCCAAGAATTGATATTGATCACAGATTTATCTGTCATCTCTAATCTCTTGATAAGTACACACGCATGCAAATTACAAGTAAAAATGCATTCTCTATCTGTAAATGTATATATATTGATGTTGTGGTTTTTGGCATTCATAAGCTAAAAGACAACATCCCTCATGTAGTTGAGAATTTGAAAACACAATTTCAGCAGAGCTTAGCCATCTGTAATCAAGATGATCTCAAAACCTTTGCTCTGCTGCAAGCTTGTCCTGGATAACTTCATCGCTTCCTTACTTTTTAACTTGGAAATCATCAGAGTGCACATATCAAATCTGTGAGTCTGCCCAGAAGCATGTTTCACAGGTGTGGACAGCTCTGAATTTATTTCACACTTACAAATGGTCAGGATTCAGAAACAAGTTACACCACTCACAGACACTTGATCCAATGTATACATTTACTGTACCCCCCACATGTACAGGGACAGAAGCTGTCAGCCATCCCTCTCTTTAAAAACTGGTCAGTGAAAGAGGAGGATGGAGCTTGCTGATGCTGCTGAACTTCTAACAGAGAGGAGCACAGCTGATAAAGGAAATGGGAAACTGATTATGCATTTCCATGGAACAGCAATGGGATACAAATACAAATTTCACTGTGCACGGAAAGCCAGGTCCCTCCTTCCCACAGAGAAGCCAGAAGCCAGCTCCCCACTTTTGCACCTGGAATAGAGTTGCACATCTGCAGCAAGCAATGTGGAGAGCATCTCTCTCTAGAGCAGGTGTTTGCTGGTGGCTAGGGCACTCTCTCTTGCTGTCCAGAGGTATGGGGAGAAGAGCAGGCAGTTTAAATTGTTTCACTCTTGGGGATACTATTGGACTAACAGCTGTCAGTTTGCCTTTTGAGCACAGTTAAAATTAATACTTTTTGCAATGTAGTTATCATTGACATATTTAAAAACAAATGCATCCAGAAGAAAAATATTAAAATATCCAGATCAGTGCTGACAATAATTAAAGCACAGTTTTGCAGACTGATGCTAGGGACCTGGAGTTCCTATGTACAGCTCCAGATGCTGGAGTCATGCAGACACTAGAGAAATCCTGAACTGCAGTAAAGACTACTGACTGGTGAGCTAGAACAGTGCTTGCTATGCTGCAGTAAATGGTCAGTAAAGTCACTTCCGTCTGATTGGGRAAACATCTGTCAATCTCCAAGCAGAGATACATACTGCAGTTGTAGCTAGCCCACTGTTCTTTCAGTCAGCCTAGAGGATTTTTTGATTAGCTAAGCTACATCAGACAGTTCCAAGTACTGCACTGAATCTTGCACAGCTGCCTCTACATCCCTGGGCTCATTTCACTGCTGATTCTGCAAGATGTGAGGCTCAGTGGTTAAAATGAGAGTCAGAGAGGGGGTGCCGGAGGGCTAAAGACTCTTCTCCACCCCAGACCTTTGCAACTCAGCCCCCCAAAACAGACAGTGGTGCCTGAAGTGGTGCTTTCTGTGCGGCAAGCTGGGAGAACACACCAAGTCCCCACAGCCCCAGGGATTCATTGGCATTCCACACACACACACAGAGACCAGTATTTTGAATGTTTCAAAGGATATCCTCCACTTTTCTGCACTACTGCTATGATGAAGCCCTCGAACTCACCACTGCCCCTTGCCAGCATTGAAGAATGGAAATCGGCTCCTTCTCCAACTGTGGCAGTGAATTAAATACTTACTTTGTACTTTTTTGATGCAAGCTATGATCAAGGGTTTGCAAAGCATCCACACTGCTGCAGCTCGCCACTGCAGTCACACAAGAAAATGAGAGCAGACTGCCAAGTGAGCTGAAGACTTGAAAGCAGTTGGAGGCATAAGCGGAATTATTGTTATTGACAAAGATACAAAACAAACTTCCAGATCTGGGAAGTCTCCAGCGTTTAGATCTAGATCCCACTTATTATGAGTTCTTCTCATCTCTATCATTAACAAATGTGAGTTTTCCTGATAAAATGAAGAGCAAGACAGCTGCTTAACAGCAAAAAGATGGCATCTTAACCTTCTTTTCTTTCGTAGGAGTTCATTTGATCTTTGTAATATCACCACAAATAAAAGTGAATCCAATTGCCCCCTTCACCTTAAATTTGAAACAGATATTTATAGATTTGCTTTCAGGCTTATTTAGCTGAGTATTATTTCCCCACAAACCAAAGCACTGGGAAACATATGTGCGTTTTATATATATATATATGTGTGTGTGTGTGTGTGTGTGTGTGTGTGTATGTATGTATGTATATGGAGAGAGAGAGAGACAGAGAATGAGTGTGTATGTGTGAGTAAAAGGTATGTGTTTTGAGACAAAGAGCTGGGAACACAGGATGGACTGCAAAAGGATCCATTTCTGAATATTTTGTCAGAGCACATCATGGATCTTCAAAACAGTGAATATTACCTATCTCAGTTCTTCAGTTCCAGCCTGAAATAAATGAATCAGACCTACTGCAGGAGAGCACCTCTAGTATTTCTAGTTAAGCCTAGCCAAGTCTTTATATGCTAGGGGTGAATTTTACAAAAGCCTTTATGAAGCCTTTTACCACAAAGTTGTAGCTTTTATTATTTAAAGACAGGAATCTCCTATCTTAATCATATTTCTAACCTGATTTTGAAACTGTGTTGATTATTCTATCCTTTTTTTCTCCTTGCCATACAGTAAAATCTTCTGACCAACCCTCTTCTCACCACTAGCAGCAGTCTGATCTTTGGATATCACTGGAGTTATTTTGTTGGTTGACAGGAAACTGTGACAGCCGCTTCACAGGTTTGTTGGTCACTCCTGAGGAGCCGTTCTGCAGGTAAGTTGTCTGGAAGAGTGGTTTTTGAAAAGATACTTGAAGTAGTTCAACCTTTTAGAGTACATTATTTAGCATGAAAACCACGTCTTGGATACATTTCCCTGCACCGCGGTATTAATCAACTGACTGACTGTACCTTTCACTAGGTGAGTGGACAAAGCGAAGGACCATCTTTTCTTTGCTGCTGTTTGACTGGGTACTAGAAATTTACAGAGGAAAAAAGAATATAGGTAAGTTCCTCCTCACTTTTCAGGGAGAAGAGACAAGTGGCAGCTGCACCTTCAGAAAAAATACTTTGGAGATTTTCATTATATTGTGTGCCTGTGCACTTCTTTCTTTGCTTAAGTTTTTTTCTCAATTCCTAGTTCTAAGTTTTGGTTCTTTCTCAGACAAAGATTAATCTTGATAACTCTGAGAATCTTGTTCTCAGGTCACTTCTGACTTGATAGCCATACACAAAGATGGAAAGATCTCTTTGTTTCTTAAGCTGATCTATTCTTAGCCTTAAGATTGCAGAGTTTCTCTTCTGTATGGGCACAGCATCCCCCTCTTAATTAAAATGGTTAAGGATGACTTATCAAGGTGGTTATAAGCTCCCCATCTCATTAGTTAGGAGACCTATTCTCTAAAGAATAGCAATTATGTCCACTTTACTGTATATTTTACAATTGCTGGACATAGTGCTCAAAGAAAACATTAATAAACCTGTAGCATTATTTTCAGCTTATAACTTGTAAACAAACAATCACAAATTCTGAAGCTGCTTAACCTGTCAAAGTAAAAAAGCCAGAATGGTCTGTCAGTCCCTGATCTGAAACAGCATAACTTAGCATGTCAGCTGCAAGTCAGTTGGGCTTGCTTGATTTCCAGTAAGAATTATACTCCTGCCAAGATCAAAAATGTTTATGCTTTTCTTTTCTATAAGGCAACCACTTTTCTTATTAGACTCTGATATTTTATTCCTTGCAATCTTCCTTTGAGAACAGAATGTAAACAATGCTTTTTTTTTTTTTTTTGGTGTTCCCATTAAGACAAGCACAAACTCCTTCTATTTTGTTAACATATCCTGTCCCAATATGATAATCAGGAATTAGAGCTAATGTTGCCCAGTGTCTGGCTGCTACATTTGGCTCCACTGTCTTCTGTGTGGCTGCAAATGGCAGTGTAGTTGAGCGGATTTTTATCAGCAGAAGCATTTAAGAAACCACACACTTGTGAAGAAAACTCTGAGCTATTATTTCCTTTCTTCTTTTCCGCACAGAAACCATGCTGAACATATCAGGCCTTCACAGAGCTCTCATTTCTGCTCCACACATTTTACTAAATAAAAGAAAATCTCTTGCAAAAATGAATGTTCAAATGGCAAGAGAATAAACGAACAGGCATAAAATTGATTAATCGACCTATAATGTCCAACATCACCTTACTTGGATGTACGTTTTGTCACTTAAACACTACTTTTCAGTTTAATATATGATTTTTCATTCTCAGAATGCTATCAGCTCAAAAGCAAGGCACTACCTTTCTACAGTAGATGATCATGCTAAATTAGCATTTAACATTGAAATGACTTATTGTTTCTAATGCAATGCTGAACATAAGTTTGCAAATGGTATGAGCAGGCATAAATCATGACCAGCATTATGCTAACTGGTCTCCTCAAAGTCAAATTCTGAATTTCATCTTCCAGCCCTAAGTTATTCTAGGCCTCAAGCAAGATTTAAATTTTTTTTTTTAATATTTTATCTAATGACTTCTGTTCAAACACATATGCCTATACACACTCTTAAGGTGAAGACAGTGCCTGAAAAATTCAGCTCCTAAGATGAATTCTGTTTTTCTGCACTTTCTTTGCACTCACCATGACCAACACTTTCTATTCGAAAACATAATTAAACACACACTTCAGGCAGAGCTCATGCCGGAGTTGCTCATGTTTAGATCACTCAGTACTGACCAGGATTCATTTCTACACATAAAGTTATGGCAAATATTATGTTAGCTGACATAACACCTTAAGGTTCTTCTGTCAGAAGAGCAAGCAAGCTCTTGACAGATATTTCCCTAATAAATTTCACCTCTACCTTATCAAACTCTTCAAACAAGGGTTGCAGAAATTTATTTTCCCCCTGCAGAAAAGAATGTTTCCCTTAATCTCCTGGTAAATAAATGTGGATGAACAACTTTTCTCAGAAATATGCTCAAAAGCTGAGAGAATGTCTGAAAACATTTTGCCCACAAAGGTGAATGTTTTACAAGGTTTATAGTTGTCTGAAAATCAGATTAGAATAGAAGCAATTATGTAAACTTAACTGTAGTAGGTGATGACCAATAATTGCTCTAAACTGCACACCTATATGAGAAAGCAGTAGAAACTGAATGATCAAGATGTACTTTTGCAGGATGATAGCTCTCTATTTGTGTTTTGACTGGAGAGCGGTATCAGCTAAAATCTCTCAGGACTCATTTTTATGGTTTTCTGTTATCACCCTGATTAGAACTTCGGAATGAGCTTTCTGATTCTGAAACGGCTTGCAGCAGCTCCAAGATCTCCAGCTCACAGAGCTCACAGCTCTCTACGGCTAAAAGATAATTCCTCCCATGCCCTCCCTTGTAGCAGTCTGCTTGCATTCTCCACTACCTCTCACAAACTGAATGTCAAGCCTCCAAAAGACCTTCATCCATCAACGTCCTYGCTCCCTGGGTTTTACAAGCACTCTGAGGTTAAAGAAAATATTCTCTGCAGGTACTGGGAGTAGTTCACCACCGCGGTAAGAACAAAAATGTATACAGCAATAAGCTTCTCTGCTGGAAAGAAGTCTGCAAGAGTGATGTTTCATTTCTTTCTTTTAAACAGGAAAAGACACTTTCCTCATTTATTGTATGTGTGGATTTTTTGATTTTTTTCAGTAAAAATATTTCAAAGAGGGTACTTCACACGCAAAGATACAGCAGTAGAAAATACTTGAAATGCACAGGGAAAAGGTCCTGAATAGTCAAAGCACAGTGACTTCAAGTTAACAAYGCTTTTCTTTGCCTGCAACACCTCTCTGAATTGGGAATTGCTTATTACAGGCATTCTCTTAACATCCTAGAGGCTATTTTCAGTGCCAATTTGCAGTTCCATGGAAGTTATTGGCTCATTCAGCATTGTTCAAGTAAGTGCTGAATATGGTTCAGTCCCTCTACAAAATACTGGTCACTTGAGCAGCTATATATAAACAAGATTTTAATGTTTGTCCACTTTAAAAGATCACATTTTCAGACCATATTCTTAGTGGCAGCAATGATTTCTTTAATGTTACTATATCACTGAATGATATAGCAGCACATTTAGAATTTCTTCTGATTTTCTCATGTTATTATTTTATTGTACTAAGAGGAGTTGGACAAAGCCTTTTTTTGAGCAACTCAAAACAGTTTCAATGTTCACAGGTCCTGGTTCTTGTGGGGAAATTTTAACAGCCCTGATATCTCTAGAATGTCAACACAGCAGGGCACAAGTAATCCAGGCAATTTTTAAAGTGTCTTGAAAACAATTTCTTGACACAAGTGGTAGACAGACTAACTAGGGAAGCCACTCGGCTGGATTCATGAATAAGGAGGAGCTAGTTGGGATGTGAAGGTTGATGGCAGAGTTGTTTGCAATGACCAAGAGATGTGAGGAAAGTGTGCAGCAGAACAATGACCTCAGATTTAAGAACAGCAGACTTCAGTCTTGTTAAGGGTCCTAGTAGGAAGGATGCTGTAGGATGTTGCGCTGACATGTGTAACTTGTAAAAGGCCCAGGGAGAGGTGTTWGATCTTCAAGAACAATCTCTTGAAAAACACAGTAGTGCTCCTTTTTGATGGGCTGGAAGTCCAGCAGGTGTGGCAGGAGAGCAGTTTGGTCTCCCAACCTGCACGGAACAATCCTGACTGATTTGAAGTGGAAAAAAAGAAGCATAGAGAAGCTAGATGTGGGGCCAGGCTACCCAAGAGGAACACACAAACATTGCCCAGGTTTTCAGGGATGGAAATAGGAAACCGAAAACTCAGCTGAAGCTGAAACTGGCAAGGGACACGAAAGGCAACAAGAAGGGTTTTCTGTAGGTATGTCAGCAGCAAAAACAAAGACCAAGGAAAATGTAAGCCCACTGCTGAAGGGGTGGGTGACCTAGAGAGAAAATATCTGGAAAAGGCTGAAAGTATCTGGCAAAATCTTCTTTGCTTCAGTCTTTACTGGCAAGGTCAGCTCTCAGTCCCCCCAGGTCTTCACAGCTAAGCACAGTTTGGAGGAGAAAAGCACTGCCCACAATAAAGAACAATTGAGTTAAGGTCTAAACTGGTCACATACAAGCCCTTGGGGCCAGAGGAGATGCTTCTAAATTTGCCAGTTCGCTCAGCACAGTGCCACTGGGAGGCCTTTCCTTATCATCTTTGAAAGGCCATGGCCACTTAAGAGGTCCTTGATGACTCAGAAAAGGCACAATTTATTAATTGGGGAGGTACGGATTTGGTGGGAAGAGTACAAAATGGGTGAAAAACTGACTTGACCATTGGGCTCAAAGGCTAGTGGGCAACAGTTCAGAGTCCAGCTGCCAGCTATTTATGAGCAATATTCCTCACAGGCTAATACTAGACCCATTACTGTTTAAAATCTTCATCACCAAGCTAGATGATGGGGCAGAATGCACTTTCAGCAAGCTTGCAACGACACCAAATTAGGGTAAGAAAGACGTTAATATGGTTGAGAGTAATCCTGCCACACAGCCCTGTGGCTCTCCAAAGACTGGAGAAATCAGCAGACAGAAACATCATGAAATTTCAGTAAAGATAAATGCAAAAGTCTTGGTCCTGGGACAGAATAATAGTACACATAACAGTAAGACTGGGTGCTGACTGGCTTGGGAGCAGAAGAGGACCTGGAAAGCCAGGTGGACAGCAGGTTGAATGTGAATCAGCAGTATGTCCCTTCCAGGCTCCCAAGTGAATGATGGAAACCATCCTCCCTAAAAGTGACAGAAGTCTGCTGCAAAATACCTTCCTCAAGGCGAAAGGCCCAAGTTTGCCACATTGCATGCAGCTTTGTCTTATTTTCAGACCTTTCTCACTTTCACAGTGTTTAGGGAACCTGAAGAAAGTCACCCTAACAACAACCACATTTACCACTTCCTATATTCTTTATGCATAAGTAATCAACTTCTGAAAGAATTATGTAAACTAGTACATAGTCATTATTTCTACTTAGCTAGAGGAAACCGATCAGAGAGGGAAGTGATCACACTAAATGTTTTGAGCAAGTCAGCAGGAGAATCTTAAAAAATTAAAACAGAAGTTTCCGATATAGATTTCAAAACTCAGCATCGTTTGGAAGCAAGAGAAAACTATCAAAATGGATACATTCCCCAGGGAAAAATATTGCTGAGGGGAGAATTCATCTGATTCATTCAAACATTACAATTTTGATTAGAACATAATATAAATTAAGATACTGACAAGAAGTGAATTCAAATTATGAAAAAATGAATTGTTTTGTTCTGGCAGTGGCAAATGTTTTGACACTACAAAACGCTTTCACTTTTTAAAAAATAAATGCCTATGAATGCAACATGATTTCATAAAAGTTTTCCCATTTCAACAGAGCCACTCTTCTAATAAAAAAATTCCAGCTAGTTGGAACACAGGAATATCTGATTCTTCACAGTTCTCATCCTGTGACACCACAATGCGTAGCATCAATAAGAAAATCTTCCTGCATTCAGTATTCATTATCTTCACAACACTAATACTTCTAGTTACCTTAAAATAAGTAGGAAATTATCAATAAAGTGGAGACCTTCTGAGCAGGTTTATCTCATCTGAAAGACGAAATAGTTTCCAATTGAAGATAAAAGAAAGATAAAAAACATAAAAATACTGTAAGTATTTCTTAGGCTTATTATTTATATTTATTTTAGGAAAGTAGATATTTTACATGTCTACTTTTAAATATTTTTTTATGAACTATATTAACACTCTAAAATAATTTTAAAGCACTGTTTGCAATGATTATGTGGTGGCAATTGAAAGAAAATACTGTTGTACCAAGCCTATGTGCTATTCTCTGTTAGAATTCAATTGCATTACGTGGTTTCTTTCCAGCTTTGCTCGGTGCCAGCTCTAGAAATTTCAGATGCAGGATTCTTGCCAAACTCAAAACAACTCCCACCTGCTATTTAGAAGTGTTCTTGTGGTGCCTACTCAGCCCTGATGAGTAAATAGACCCATCCCTTTTATCTCTGCAAAGATGTTAATAGGCTAAGAATCATTTGAACTGAAATGGAGAGATCTTTTTTCCCCCCCTGAGAATTTCATCAGCATCATTTGTAAACAAACTCTTCAACCTGACAAGACCTGAATGGGAGACCAAAGAGAGCAACTCAAAAGAAATTATAGCTGCAGAATACTAAAAAAGGAGCTGTGAGATTTATTTAGATGGTGTAAACAACATTCACACTACACTCTTCTTAGTGAATTAAAGATATATTTACAATAACATTTAGAAACTCACTTTTGCATAAAATGAAGGAAAAAAACCTAAAAATAGGAACACATATTTGCTCTTATCACAGAAGAAAAGGACTTCTTCAAAACATTTTTCCAGAAAAATCTAATCATACCAGTTCTACTTATTCTTTCAACGTTTCTGTTATCCATACACTCTTTATATTTTTGCTTTATAGAGACTCCCCACTATTGCATTATCCTGCAAAAATTAAAAGAGTATAAGCACAGAAAGCTAAAGCTGCATGAAACATGACTGTTTCCAACCCTTGAGGTTATCATACGATTAAAGGTTCATCTGAAAAGACAGACCAGCAAACATTAGAACTTGCTCCAGGATAAAGTAGCATTTGTTCCCAATTAGCAGCCTTGTGTTTAAGATGTTTTCATACCTTTGCCTGTGAGCCAGCCTGTTGGAGCATATAAAGTGATGAAAGAGCACTGTTTTTCTCTTCTATGGCAATGCAGATTCAGGCCAAACTAGGACTACTGCTCTCCTAAGCAAAAGAGGTCTTTAAGTCTCAAGCTAGCCTCCTCTCAGTAAAGGTGTGGAGGGACCACTAGCATATCTACTGCCTGGGCACTTCCTGTACCTCTGAGGAGGACACAGGACTGCACCATTCCCATCTTTACTTTTGGTTACAGTCTGGACGCTTACCGTACTGTAATTTTACCCTGTCAGACAGATACAAAGAGGTTATGAAGACATGAAGAATGAGCTACTCCCCTTCTTATATGGTAAACACAGATATTGGTATAATTGTTTGCTCCCCTACAAAGAATGAAACTGGAAAAGTACCAGGTTATAATTTCAGACCCAAAAGTCTGTTCTGTTGGCATAGGTGCACACAGCAAGATCTCAAATGACGATATGGCTCAGCTGAAGGACAAAAGCCTTCATACTGAATCATGTATCTATAAAAATTAAAACAGACTTTAAAAAATGAAGAGTTGAAATGAGACACATTCAGTTGTTTGACATAAATATAGGCTTATTCCTTTTTTGTCTTGCTTATAAACACAAATTAACTCACATGCAAACTAGAGAAAAACAAGGGAAACTATAGTTGAAGGGAGAAAATACAGTATAAGAATATTGTATAGATTTAAAAAAAACAGAAAACGCTTTAATATCTCATACAATTTATATAGAATATCAGATCCCAAATATTGTAGGACCATAACCACTATCCCTTCCTTATTTGCTTTGCTCCTCCCACCTTTATAGCTATCTCTTTCTTTCTAATTTAGTGTTAAATATAGAAATAAAGCACATTGCGTGTTAAATTTAGGTCACCACTAGGCATCTCCTTTTTATTCCCTGCCATAATACTCTGAAATTTGTCCAGTTGAGACAGGATTGGCTGCTCATTGACACACTTCAGTGCTCTTTGGACATGAGACATTACAGCAATTTCTTCAAGCCGTTAGGACGGATTGTGCTAGCCCTTGGTATTATGCCGTTAGATTTAGCCAGACCATTAGTCTGTTCATAATATTATGATAAGTCACCACACATGGAATTCCAAACAAGAATACTGTGATTTAATTCTACTCTCCTTGAAGTTTTCATCCATCCTGTAGATCCATACCCCAACATATCTGTTTTATAGAAGACAGCAAAGCTGATTTTACCCAGACCCCATTTCACCTGAAATGCTGCAACAGGAAAACCAGTTTTCATTCTTATCCTCCCTTGCTGAAACCCCAGCTAAAAGATTTGCTCCTACCCAAAGCTGGCACCTGGACTAAAGCGCTTGCTTCACAGAAATTAAACTAGTAGTAAGGAGCGCATACTTAAAATGCTCTTGTAAATCCTGACAGAGATTAACTGGGGTTACGATGTGTTCCCAGCGAGTGGCATGAGTAGGACAAGGGGTGGCCCTCACGTGAGCAAGCGACTGGTGTTGGCCAGGTGGCTGCTGGGGCCAGGGCCATGGAGGTGGATGGTGCTCACCCCAGGAGGCGAAGCCCCAGCCCTCTACCYGGCCAGGTGCTTTGACCAGCCACATGGACACAGCAGCTCCATACAAAAGCCTGTCTACACAAAGCAGTGGCACAGAGCACTTCTCATCCTCCCTGTGCTGGACATGATGGCCAAAGTGGGGGCTGGCTAGGTTTGCGCCAGCTGGACTGTACAGGATCATCCCTGTGACAGAGCTAGGCTCAGTCAGGGACCACTGGGCGCAAGCTCAAGGCTTACCAGATACAAGAGGTCAGAACAAGGCCTGAAGAAAAACGTGACTCAAAGGCAATGTCTTATGATCCTAATGAGACTCATAAACAGTTCTGCAGGTTGCAAATAACTCCACCAAACTTAGTCAATAATATGTTTTAGTATTATCAAAAGGAAGGTCAGAAGAGCAAAAGCTAATTGCTTTCAGTGCTAACATGCTTCATCGAGAGCCGGTCATATTTACATCACAGACACTATTCAAGTGCACATAAAAAAGAATGTATGCCCTAAAGATTGCCATATTTGTAAACATTAAATAAATACGACACTGAAATCTTTCTGAAACAGCATACAACGCACATTGCCTAGAGCAAAAAGGAATTAACCTCAGCGCCTAAGTAGAGTGACTGGCAGCTGCCAAAACCTGCTAAGCATCACCACTGCAGAGTGTACAACTACTAGTATTTTTGCATCCTAGCAATCTAATTTTACACAATTACAGCTAAGAATAGATTTTCAGAATGGCATATACCCAACTGCATGCCTAATGTTCATGCAAAGCTTTCAGGGCATCACATGCAAATATAGTAAATGAACAACAAATGTGTCTATAAACATTCAGTTATGGAAATCTGACAAGCAGAGTATCATAATTATATCAGCATTTCTGTATCAGTCACTATTGTTCCAAGAGGCATAACATAGGATGAAAAAAATGAGAAACTAACATTTTTTTCCAAGGATCAAATTGCCTTTTTTGATAATCCCATCTTTCAGGATGAAAACATCCTATTTCCTCAAAACAAGTTACACAGTTCAAGATACTCTATGCAATGTTTTCAGGCATCTCTGTAAGTTTTGTGCATATGTAATTCAAGAGTTTCTTTCTAAGAAATATGGATTATGAATTCTGAGCTTATTAAGACCGGTCAGGATATAGTTTTTGTAATGCATGATAATTTTCATGGTTAATTCTAACCCATTTGCAAAAACTGAGAAATTAATCAGAAAAAATATTGCATTATCTGGATCGAAGTGTTTTACCAACACTGAGCTTTACATATGTATTATTATAAACTGACAAATTTCAAGATGAAAAATCATTTAAAAACACATTTGGGACATTTTTTTTCTTTTTCAGATTTTTATTTCCTGATGAATGAATTCAGAGTTTTCTATAAGGAGGCTTTCATTAAAATAGTCTTACCTGCACATACTTCTGAGTTTCCTCTTTCCATCTCTTACCTTTTCCCCCTCCAACAAAGTCTGTACTTAATGCAATATAAGCAGAATTTATCTAGCTTGTCACCAGACAGTTCCATTTTAGGGACTACTTTAGGATAGTTACAGATGCTAAGAATAGGAGAGGACCAAGTTTTCCTTGAAAAAAAAAACGTTGTTAAATTATTTTGCTTTTTATATTTACTTTTCCTAATACTTTTTATAACCTAACTGAATGTTTTACTCCCACTTTCATGCAGCATTATGTGAATAATGTTCCTTTAGCTTCTACTCTTTAAACATTATTTTAAATGGTTTCATTCGCATCATTCTTTCTTCAAACCTTAATGACGCAGTCAATTTGGCTTAAAAAAAAAGAGTAAAGCACCTGAAAGATGCTTATTTTAAATATTTAATCACATAAAAGAAATTTATATTTCATTTTTGTATTTAGGTCAAATAAAATAATAAAAATGCAGATTAAACCAAATGTCTTTCCAAAAATCATTCTTTCATCTTAATCTCCACTAAATATACTCTAAGCAAAACTAAAGAGCTGAAAACTAAATACCTGAAAAATAGCTGCCAAATATTAGCTATTTCAACACAAAATTTTTAGGTGCTTGGCCCTAGGTAAAACATCCCAGGGGTGCTGGCTGCCTAGACTGGCCACTGTGTTCCTCCATACAGAGAAGAGTATGGCAATTCCAGGTGTGCCGAGATGCAGAACTTTGGGCGCCTCAAGTTTAAGCTGAAATACAGATTTAATGACCCTGAAATTCAGCAGCACCTGAATGAAGATTTCTAAGATCTTAGTTTGGGATTTAAGATATAACTTAAACAACAAAATGCAACACTTGGGGCTTAAGTTTCTTTTGGGAGCTAATTCAAATTGGGTAATTCTTGCACGTTAGTCCTTCAAGGTATAAGCCTCAGAGCACATTAACGATAAGAACAAAGTTCAATCTTATTTTGGTGGAGGACTAGGCAGGGCCTATGGAGAACGATGAAACAAGAAGCTGAGCCTGGTGCCACCCCTAGCTTTCCTTCAAGAGAGACAGATGGATTCTGCCTTGGTTAAGATTTGAACCAAATCTAATTGCCCATGGTATGAGCAGCTGACGGAGGATGGAAATTTGATAGAGTCAAACTTATTAAAGGAGATAAAAAGGAAGAAAGAGATGGTGCAAAGATGAAAGTTAAGAGAGGCAAACAAACAGAAGCTTTACAAATAGAGAAGCAGCTTGTTTTGCTTTTTTTTTCCCCCCTCGATTAATTTTTCTTTCTCCTCCCCCTTAAGACTTCTCCTTCTTCCATTAATTCTGAGATAATTTTCCCAGTAGTTCATTTATATTAAGTTTTATAGTTTCTTAATTCTTTTCTAAACTGGCAAACTCCAATCACTTGGCTCTGTTTTAGGTTGTATCCCACTGATCAGAATTTGCATGAGTTATCTCTCTGTGTGCTTTCTTATTATCATTATTTTGCTTTTTTAAGATCCATGCCTTTTCCTTTTATGAGATGCAGTTATATTTTGCAGAGCATTTTTATCGCCCTTTGTGTTCAAGCTTAACTACAGTGAAGAGCTCTGTTCCTCAAATTAAACCCTTTCACATATGATTTTTTGTTTGTTTGTTTCCTTGGGGAGGAAATCCACTACTATTCCAAGCTGAATATTCCAAGCTGAATACTGCAAGAAGGCAATCTGTTTTCTTGGATTGGAGCCCAACACATCTCGTATCAATTATTAGTATAAAAAGGCTTTATCATATTACTATTTATAGGTATGCAATTCATAGAGCTCAGAAACAATTAATTACTGAAGGAACCATGCACTTCTAACCTAGTATCTAATACTTCCAGTACTTGTCCAAAGGTTAAAAATCTTTCATGATGCCATTATTTTTCCTTATGTTGATTGCCAGCTTTGAGCAATCTTTATATTCCATTTTGGTAACATACAGCCTTTTCATTACTGCATACAGTAGGCATGTACTGATTATGAATAAATATAAGGAGAAATAGTTCCTTTAATTGTTTTATTAAAAAATTAAGGCTTCTTTTTAATGTTCTATTTCCTTTGTAAGTAATTAGCCCTGTTCATGCCTTTCTACAGCCAAGGATTTAGTATCATAAAGGTTTTCAATCCAGTTCTCTGCCCAGTTTGAATTCAGAAACGATAAAAACAAACTCATTTATAAATTGCAAAATCTTAAGATGTATGTTTTGAAAAAGCTCTGTCTCTCCCTCTCTCTCTMTATATATATGTGTGTGTGCATGTGTGTGTATATATATACATTTAAATTTTTCCTATGATATTTATGAAATCATACTCTTTGAGGAAAGACTCCATTGCCTGGAAAGATTTAAGTGTAAGACTGTATAAGTCATTAAAGGGTCAAGTTGTACTTTATCTTCCTTTTCAGCAAAAACTTCAGCCTGAGAAGCTAAAGTCAAAATGCTTCTAGGATTTACTCATTTACATGGTTATTATTGCATGTCATTGTGCTGTGAAAGAGTGGGCTGTGCATCATGGGAAGCAATAGCTGCCATGCAAACTATATGGATTATTTTTAAGTTACTGGGTTTTTTTCCCCTCCAGCTCTCCTTAAAACTGTTACATATCAAAGTCAATGTAATTTCAGGTATTTAAGAAATGTAAATTACTTTACTTTTCTTTACATTCTTACTTTTTTTTTTAATAATAAGTTTAGATCCCCCCCCCCATGTAAAGAATTAACATTTTTAATTACTAACCAGAAAAATAAGGAACATTTTTTTCCACAGTTGTTAGTTTTCCCTCTAAATACTCTGCAGGAATTTTTTTCTACTTGAACTCTCCATAAACTTCAAAAAATTACATTTTAAGTTTCACATAATTTTAGTTTAAATCTTTCTAAGGTTAGCTGTATTTTTTTACTGGAAGATTTACAACTGCAATTTGATGCAATTTGATGCAATCCTCTCATTTTTTGTTTAATGCTGACTTACTGCCAAAAAAGGTAAAAAAGAAATGTGCAATATCTGATCTGGGGACTGAGCCCAAATGGAGGCTGGCTTCAATGAGCTGTCTGAAGGAAGAAAAAAAAACTTCTCGGCTATATCATACAACTGATGTGTCACATTTGTGGGAAAATTATTCCAAGACACTGGCTGAACTAGCTGTGTAGGCATATCCTAGTCATCTAGGTGGAAAAGTGACGGAGGACGATGAACTTGCACAGAACCTTTGGATCCTACTACTAAAACCCAAACGCTTGCTGGTCCATTGCTTACTCTAACGCCAGCTCTCCTATCACAGGAACACAATGATCTGCACATATTTTAAGAAATGGATTAATACCATACTCTGCTCAGATACCTGCTGTGAAAACTAAGAAGTTAATAAGCATGAAAAAGGGAGGTAAATAAGCTTTTATGAATACTGAGCACCAAAATAGTGTTTACTTTAAAAATAACCTGTGTATCTTATTCATGTTGTTTTGTAAACTATTCTCATGAAATCTAGGGCAAAACTTTGGTTCCCATCATGCAGATTATGCTCTCCTCTAACCAGTCAAGTATCCATATGATGATGAAATAAGACATTTAAGAACATATACTGTCTCCTCATCACATGCTAGCTTTAGGCTAGCACTAAGAACAGGCAATCTCACTTTGGGAATTAGGAATAAGCCTTCTTATATGGCTTCATAAATAGTTATCAACATATTGTATTATTTAGATCTTAATTCAAATTCTGCCATTCTTCAATAATAGTCTTCACTGTACTAACCTAAAAATCTAACTGAAAATGCGATGAGCCACATCGTATACAGAAAATATGGTGCGTTATGTAGAAGGGAGTAATCCAGGCTTCATGCATTTCTAATTTAATGTAAGCATCCTTACACAGAGTGAAATCTTCAAGTGATTCTCAAGGTCAGGACATGTACACATGCAAACAGTTGAAGCTATCCTTAACATGAGGTCAGCTTTGCATTCCAGGAATTGAGCTTTTCCACGTCTGTCATTTGGACTAGAAGCATGGTTATCACCATCTTGGATAACGCACACTAAGAATTTTGCTGAAAACTTGTAGAACCGGAATGACAATCTGTTACAGCTGATAATCTCTCACTACTCAGGACGTCTCATACTATTTATCAGTGGGCCACAGATGGGATGGGATGGAGCGCACAGTCAGAAAGAGAGGAAATACTGAGTTTCAGGATTTCACAGAAGATATTGCACTGAGTTCTCTGTGGCACAAACCGAACCCTTCAGTCTCATACTGGGTTAAGCAATTTTTGGTACTTAGATATTAAAAGAATTTCAGCAATTGTCAGGCAACATATTCTTTGTGGTATGTTTGTCCAAGTAACATTTTAAAAATATTTTCAGTATTTTCATGCCACACCTGTATAACATACAGTTCCTCGTTATCCCCTATGTCCTTTGAGATCGTAAACCTTTTAGACATTTCCTGAAAGTGCCTGAACAATGAAGAACATTTGGGATGTAACGATGTTTGCGACTTGGTCTCAGAGGAAAATTACATAAAATGGCTTCTAAACAAAAAGATTTTTAAAACTGGGGAGAAATATGCATGTGGGGGCAAATGAAGTAGCAAGCTCTCAGTGGAAAGGAAAACAGTAAATAAGTTTATTTCAGAAAAATGTTGTTTGGGACTGTACTCATTTGTACAGCCAAGGAAGCGAGCTTAAACTGCTTTTGATTGGATTATGCTTGCAGTTTGAAAATGGATATATGGCAGGACTGAAGGAAAAGGAAGGCCCAGGGAACTTTCTCATAGTGTATCCCTGATAGGGAATGGGAAAGGGAAAACTATCCTACAGACTTCCCCTGACCAGTGGATCATAGTAAATGTTCACACTTTTGAGAGGTAAAGGAGTTGAATAAGGATAAAGAAGAAGGCAGACCTATGGTCTTCAGTTCTCTTACTAACTCACCTCTGCACTGATTAAGGTAAATTACTAGGATCAAAAGATGAAGCGGGCTGTGCTGGAAGGCACTGCTGCTGAAGAAGCAAGTACTGAGCTGGGAGTTTAAGACCACAGGTAATGACGCTTACTTCTGGAGTAAAATTATTCAAAACTAGAACAGGATAAAATTCTCAAATGAGGCCAGTTTATCTCAGTTCAACAGGTGTGTACCAGCATTTCTTTACCAATTATTTTCTGAATTAGGAAAACTGATAAATCCTGTTTGTGTGTTTAAGGCCTGACGCAGCCTATAGCCTTACGTTCACTTAGCTAAGGATCCTTTCTTTCCCATTTTAGGGCCAGTCTCCAGTGCAGGGACTACAGTCAGTGCAGACGCACATCAGCTAGCTACCCCAGCTGCTGTGACTGGTGTAGTCACCAAAGCACAGAGCTCAGCACACGATGCAAAAATCTGCCCAAAATCAGGAGTAAAAAGGATGGCTGGAAGCCTGCCTCAAGCTTCAGGAAGACACAGCATTTAGCAGTACCTGAACTAGTTCGAAATTTTGTCTGTGGGAAGTTGCAGTCACTGCAGCGTGAAGGCACCTTCATTTCATCATCAAGCAAATAGCGCAACAATCCCAACACGGATCCAAAGTGGTATTTCCTGGGAGTGCTGCAAGGATAGCTTGTGCTTTGAACACACATGTGAGTGCTAAATATTATTATGATTCTCCCATAGGTGTAACAAGGTTGGAAGAACGATTCTTCTTCTCCAACAGAATTAAGTCTTGAATTGTCCTCGTTCTAAGTCAGCACATAAATTACAAAGACAGATTTGGGGGGGGAGGGGAGGGGGATGTTCAAAGATACAGAAGACCAGTACCTTTGAAATTATCCCTCTTTCATTCAAACAGCACTTTTTATCTAGGTCATGTTGTAATGTAACCTCCCCTTTCAAGATATTTTCTTTGTCCATCCATTCCCTTCTCAAAAACCACCTCTGATCACATTTACAACTGAAACTTTGCTCCAACAATGTAACTTGCACCAACTGTCACCATAGTGATTCCTCTAGGACTATAATTTGGTAACAAAAGCAAGCAAAAAAATCCACTGCCAAGTATAACTAGCTGAGGGACTGTGAACATTTGATGATTGTTACAAGGGAAGAATGCAACATGTTGCTCAGAATTCAAACCCACACTGGTACATGTCACATGCCTGCACACACGCATGCGCTCAGATCCAGAGATAGTGCCACCAGGCTCATTGTCACACCAAGCCTGAAGCTTTCCAACACAAAAGTACAAGAACATATTTTCTAAATGAACTCCAGATTGACTTTCTCTAGTTTATTGAGCCAGTCTGTCTATGTGGCTGTCCTGTGCTCAAAGGCAACAGAATTTGGAAGACCTCTTTCTTTAAGCTCTTTTCTCTCATTTTTCCTGAATATCCGGGGAGGGTCTCTAAATGACTGTGGCAATGTTGCACTTGGTAATGTAGGAGTCTGGGGAATAAACTCTCTTATTTGTACAACAATCTAACCAAACAAATGGGACTGTTTATGCTGCACTTTTCTCTATGCTGTAACAGGTGCATTATGAGAGTCCTAACGTAGCATCCATAATTAATGAGACTGTAGTTATCTTTTAATAGTGTCCTTTTGACACCAAAACATTTTAATTGGAGACAAGAAAAGAGAAGACCAGAATCACCTAGTTAGTAGGTTTGTACTAGGGACAAATTGGCCAAACCCTAGTTTTCTGCTGAAAGTCATAATTTATATGCAGCTTGGATTTTGGGTTTAATGTGTATTCATGATTCTGCCCTTACTTAACAGGAACATTTTTGATTAAATATGGAAGCTAAAGATTTTGTTCTTAAATGTATGATGATTATAAACACTGCACTGTCTCACAGAATTGTCTTACCTTTTAAATGTACCTTAAAATATGGTTATAGGCAAAACAAAATGAAGTATGAACAATTATTGACAGCAATGAATCAATGAAGACATTTTAGAAGTGCTCCCTGAGTTTGAAAAACTTAAGGAACTGCAGTTTTATGTCATTATAATATGTAATGAACATGACAGTATTGAAACAAGCTTTTTAGAATGAATCATATGCTGTGAACATAGAGAAATATTGTTTTACTTAGGATGCTGAACAAAGAAATTCCCTATATCCAAAAACCTTTAATATATCCTTCATCATCAGTGTTCAAAGCCTACATGCAGGGTAAAAGATGAGAAGCAGCTGTGTACAGGAAGGCTCATAGGTATGAAAATATTTATGTTAATTCCCTTGAAAAAGATGTACTTACAATTAGATTCAACATAATCATTTAGAATGGAGAGGGAGATATCTGCTCTAGAGGAAGCTTTCATGCTTTGGGATTGGAAAAATGCTTTTCTTATACATAGCCATATTCCTTGAAAATTAATTTTAAATGTCTGGTATTCTACAATGAGATGGCAAAGATGCAAATTATCCATGGCTGAAGAACAAAAGAAAACCTGATTCCCTGTGCAGAATAAGATGACTTTCTAAATACACCATTACCAATGGAAAAGTAAATTTTAATAAGTTASCCATGAGTAAATGCCATGTTTTATCTTTTGATTTAAAAAATTCCAGCAGAACCTCAGTTTGTAATTTAGAATTATGCAGACAACTGTGATAAGAACTAAGCAATTACATAGGATTCTGGCAATGTGACTAATCCACAAACTAGAACTACAACTGATTAATAACTCCACCACTAAGCATTTTCCACACATAAACACCTTCCTACCTCTCAGAAATTTTCCATTCTTAATCTTTTTTTCCAGTGGCCCATCAAATTCTCCTTGCCCTGCTTTACATTAGTGATTCTTAAAAGACAGTTATGTTTTAAATTAGAAGTGCAACTGTTTTACAGGAAAACAATTTTCCCTTCTTGCAAAAAGTTCTATTTTTATCCATGATGTGGACATACATTGTTCAAAATAGCCTAGAATTTCAGTGATATATCAGTTTACTGATTAGGGTAATCTTTTGTGGAAGGATGATTAGCTATGACATGATGTGATCGGAAATAAGTATTTTGTAATCAGTAGGTTTTCAGTTCTACCATTTTAAGAATCTGTAGAGTGTTGTGGCCTTGGAAGGTACTAAATTCCTTTTAATTTTCACACATCTATGTGTACAGCTTTTCAGAAATGTATTTTTTGCATTTTATCTCCACATACATGATTTTGCAATTAAGTTTTAGTGGCTGGAAAACTGAACACAAAATGCTTAGCAAAGGCACTTCTGTGCAGAAGGGCAATGTTGTGTCTTAATTACACTAGACCTCACAACTGAAGATGTTGAACATACACAAACAGAAACCACATTTGGCCCATCACAGTAATAACAATAGTTATACTTCTGTGTGACGCACCTTGGGCATAAAGTGAATTGTTTTYCTAAAATGGATTTACCAGAAGGTCAATACAGGCAGTAGTTTGCCTTCCAGAATTACTGTCTAACATGTGATATGTAGGAAAGGTTCTGCTACTGCACAACCTCATCTCACATCAAGACTGCATCCTGCCCAATTTTTTGCCTTCGTGTTTCTTGGTACAGGCAGCTATGAATTTGTCAAGGAATCAAATATCTACCTTTCTCTATTCAACTCTTATGGTACTACTGCTAAGTACCAAAATAAGTATGATTACTACAATAATACAGTAATATTACTATGAAGGAGGGAATTGTCACAAACATTGTGACCTGAGAAACAGGCAAGGTTCTGGAAGGGAGATCTTAGGTTGATGCTCAAGGTCAGATGATGGGTCAACAAATGACTTAACCCGCCTGGGTCACAGTTTTCCCATTAGTGAAATGTTAATAATGACTCTTGACTTGTCATTCTTCCTTGTGAGTCACACAACTAGGTAATACTGAAAAGTACATTAATCAATGTAAAATATTACCAAATTCAGCATCTGGCATGGGTGGAATAATGTGCTCAGACCAAAATTCATTCATCTGGATGAGTACAGTGGTCAGAGACAACACCTTTTGTCACACACCAGACCTTTTTGCCTCTTAAAGTTCTTGCAAAAGTTATCCAAATGTAAATGTCCTGATCAGTTTACATTAAGCTAAATGTTGGACATTACTGCCCATAAATGCACTGCTTACATAGTGTCTCAGAATTCCAAATCATAAAGAAGATCCTAAAACTTACATTAGGCAATCCTGCTGTATGTATGTACATGAAGAAATCAGAGGTCATAACTTCAAAGCCTTCACACCAAATCCAAAAATAATTAAACAAGTTCAGCTTCTGTTGAAATTCACAGAAGTTACAGAAAATATTAAGACTATATATACAGTTCTAAAATTAATGTAAAATAAACTGCTGCATACTTTCTGCTGAAAGTTTCCAGAAAGACTTTACTCTCAAATGGAGACCACAAAATGAGAAGATTTGATTCAAAATGAATCTGAGTAGTTTACAAGGAACCTTACAAGGAACAGTGCTTTGTATTTGTATTTGCTCCTTTTCTCTCATATCTTTTGATAAGATGGCCCAACCCCCCCTTTGCTTCACAGGGTTCTTGGGATATTAGATACTGCTTCCACTTTCTCTTTTATTAACTTAAAGTGGTTATCAGGCTACTCAGATGATTCTCTCTCCAAGAATCTTGCTGATCTCCAAATTTCTCTCCTTCTCCTGCATTATCTACTCTAGATTAAAAATCTCCATTTATATAGAGAGAAGAAAATACTGTTTTCTAGCTCTTTGTGCTTTCTTTCCAAGATCAAACTTAACCCAGCCTGGAACACGGAGTTATAAACTGAGTCTGTTCCTCAGTTCTTTCCTCAGTGTTCCTCACCGTCTTTAGTGTCAGGACTCAAAGCTATGGGTTTTGAAGATGGATTTCAACAGGGAGGATTTAAAAATCATGAACAAATGACTCAGGGAAAGGATACATTCACTAGATGACAATCATATAGTCTTAGGGTAGGCAGTCTGGCATAGCTTTTTTAAGGGGAAATACAACAGGATCTAGGCCAGTTAAAGGATAAATAAGGCACTATTTATTTTGTGGAGGGATATACAACGTGAAGACTCTCGTATTTAATCTCTGGTGTATTCTTTATGCTCACTTCTGATCAGTGTCCACAAATAAGCAATGTACGTACACTAAAAAATGCCTCTTAAAATCTTCATTTTCCACTATTTCTTAATGATAGTCACATTCTGTCCTCAGATCAGATCTGTCATGATCACAAACTACAATAGGCCTTATTAGTATGCAGTGCAACATTTTATGAGTCATTTCTATTCTCTGTCTACTCCAAATCCACTTCTGCCACTAATCCTTCCTGCTCTAATCTCCTCTCCATACTCTCATGAATCTATTACATTACCCTTTGCTCTGTTTGTGTCTATGTTAGACTATAAGCTTTTATGGTCATAGCCTTTGTAAAGTGCTGTATAGATTCATTACATAATTAATTATATTTTCTTACATCTGGTTCTAAGCATTCTAACGAAACAAGATTATTGATTTTGATCAGTCTTGCAAGACAGATCTGACTCAGACAAGGAATCAATGTTTCCCATAGTTAGTACATGCCATTTGAATGTTTAAACGTGCATTGCAGTATATATGCAGTTCCAGTAACTGCACACAGGAAGTCTGGCAGGAGAAAATGTTACAGTACGGGGCTCTCTACTTATCAAAACAGAAAGATAAATCTGAAAATCTAAACAACATGAAACACATCCTAATAGGAAAGATGTGAAACTATTATCAACACTTGCTAAAATGACAAATACATTTTCAAATGCACTCTATCCCTTATTTATGCTGAGATTATTTAATTTAGTCTGAACAAACAGAAAATGAATGAATAAATGTTATCTTTATGGTAATGTTATCTTTTAAACATAATATATAATATAGGAAGATTATATCTGAAACAAGTATAAGACTATAACATATATCATTGCAGTCTATTGATTAGTATTTGAATTAACTCTTTCAAGAAACATTTCAAATACATAGTCTCAGAATTTAACAATTTGCACTGTCCCCCTCATGTAACTGCAAAATCCATTGCATTTAAACAGCTCTACCACCTACATAACTGACATGGTTCAAGGGTATATTGGGGTCATGGAGGGTGGGGTAAAATAATTCAACAGCTGATACTCCAGATCCATCTTTAACAGAGAGCAGCAAGGGAAGAACTGGCACCTTGCTAAATTGGGATAGTCTTAGACAGCCCATTATAGGCCCATTTTGGACACCTATAATTACAAACACAAAAAAAAGGAGGAACTGTTTCAGATTGCAAGCCTTTGCATGGGCCAAGGTAGGTTCCAGGTCAACTGCAAAGTGAGCTCAAGGATTAAACTAAAGAACACCAGAACACCTGACACAATTCATTTTCTGCATATCTGAGGAGAGGGTCCATGCAAGTATTTTTGTTAAAACAAGCAAAATAAGAACAATGTGCCAATTTTAATTATTCAGGACATTGCATGTTCAAAGGACAACTAACAGGGGCAGAGACACCTTCACCTTGCACATCAGTATTTCACAGATACAAACAATTTCATGTTAGGCCATCTAAACTGCTCTGGCAGACTCGGGATTTCCATTTTCAACTACTGAATTCTCAGTTACTCGGTGCTTCCCCCTCATGGACTGCAAGCAGTATTGTATCAACAGGGACACTGCTTCCAGGGTTCTGCAGGGCCTTGGCCACCTAGAGAAGTTGCTCAGAGATGTCTCAGTTGCTCACAGCCTCTTGTAGCTCCCCTTTCAGGCAAAGAAGCTAAGAACGCTAGAGGGGTGCCTCTTCCCACCCCGTGCACTGTCCTGTTTTGGATACTAAATACTATGTCTGTCTTTGCTTGCACCCACTTGGGTGCTCTGTAGTATCCGTGGGGTTCTTGGAGTCTTTGATTCTGGCAGAACAAAGTAAAGATCCACCATATTTAAAAATATGCAAATACATATCCATCTCTAATTCTTTTCCAGCCTTTCCATCCCAGAATCCATATTTTATCCTATTTTAATGTGTCTCTATCCAGGCAGAAACAAGATTAAATGGCTTTAAGAGAAGGACATCTAATACTATAATATGTCCTAACGCCTGCTGACAGCTCAGGGTCAGCATTCAGCAGCAGGTTATAGAGAAATGCTGATTAATAAGCCTTTGCAAGACTGCTTTACATACCTTAGGACAATGACAAATGTCCAAGTTCTAGAACAAATGGTTCAAGATCTTAGCAGCAGCTCAAAACTGCATTTTCAAAAGCTTGCTATATAGTCTGAATAACACTAACTTCAGTTTTTAAACAGGTTACAGCCCCTACTGTCTTCAGCATTTCAGTTCTATACAGCCCCCAGTGTTTTCAATTCACTGGATTTATTCTGTTAAAGGGACTACAAAATAGAAATGGGAAACCCAGCTCAGCAACAGCTAGTTTCACAATCTCAAAAAAAAAAAANAAAAAAAAAAAAAAAAAAAAAAAAAAAAAAAAAAAGAGCTTACACATGAACACTATCTTTAACGCATAGCAGTGTAGTTGCAATATGTAAAAGAAAACAATGTTCATAAACGCTATATGGGGGAAATTGTTTCAGAAAGGCGATTCTATACGAAATGCAATCAGTTCCCCTAAAATGAGAACTTTAATCAAACTTACATGAGATCTTTAAAAAAAAAAAAAGATCTTTGCACATGAAATCTAAAATTATTCCCTAATTTCTAGGTTTCTTCTGAGAAAGTCATGTCCAATGAAATGTGAGTATTAATATGAAATCAGGTGCCTTGTGTCATCACCAAAGTACACCGGTGCTGTTCTGAAATGCAGTGTTCTGCAATGCAGTGTTCTTAACACTAGAGATGCCTTGATTAGAGCAGTCACCTTGGAAAGCATCAACATTTCTAGAAACAAAAAGACCATCTCAAGAGGCACAGAGAAATCAATCTTTAAAATACTGTGTATTAAATTACATTTATTTATCTATGAGCTTAGCAAGTGATATTAGATATTGCAGTTCAAGTACTAACAACACACATTCACAAATTTCCACTTATGTAGTGGTAACATATGTGCGCACAATGATTAATCAATAGACCTAGTCATGTCCAGACCTGACTATTTACATTCTGTGCTCTGTTCTTTTTCTGCTTCTCCAGTACAAATGTTTTTGGTATTCATTGCAATGCAAAGGAACAAAATTTCATTACACTCAGAGAGTGAGAGTATCTCCTGTTTTAAGAGAGAGGCATCCAAAAAAATTCTTAAAGGGGGTTTAAAGAAAATGAAAAAAAATACATCAATATGCAAGTACAAATTATTTTTGATGACACATTAAATTATTGTCTTCAAATTGAATGAAACATGTTCAGCTGAAATTATTTCAAAATAAAAAGGAGGTAAATTTCTCAAAGAAAAGTTATTTTTTTATTGAAAAAGTCCAGATTTTTTATCTGGAAGTTTTCTAAATACCCAGCATGTCAGAATTTGGGGAAATAGGGGGCAGCACTGTATTCATGAAACAGTCTGACAAACTTGATATGCAGTTCTAAAATGTTCTAGTTAACCAGCACCTGCATTTTTCAGCCTTTCCAAGAAATTTTAGCTTTGTACTGTACTGCAGCAAAACTAAGACACCAGTCTTTAATTTGTGCCAGCAATAATTTAACCACTTCTTTCCTTCTATTACAGCCACCTTGCCCATTAACTGATGAGTTTTTGAATTCAGGAACTTCATCTGTGACCTTACTTTCCCTGACATGGGAAAACTGTCTGTTTTCCCTCGGAGGCCACAACTGGCCTGGAGAGCTGCACAGTGACAAATGCACAGGATACATCAAGCTGTTGCTGCTGCATGATGATAAAGGAAATCTCTGTCCCCCTTCTTCCTTAACACCAGCCAGGTTCATGAAGTGGGAAAAGGATGGTGCTGAGAACTTACATGAAGAGAGCAAGAAAACTACTTAAATTTTTTGTAGTGTCATATCAAACAGCAGCCAGACTGGACAGAAGTTGGAGTCATGGCTTTCTTTCCTCCATTGCAACACATAGTTCTGGAGTCAGCCAGTTCCATGCACATTGCAAAAAGAACTGTAATGTCAGGAAACTCTTTAGATGTTTTGCACTCATTGCTTTTTGTTCTGGGTTGTACCAAAACATCTCAATCAAGCCCATGAACCAGAAAAGGTTTCTATACATTCCACCAGATTTCTAAATTGTTCTATTCCTTTCTATTATGGTTTCTTTGAAGCAACACAAAGAAATCTATTGGGACTAAACAGCCAATGTGATTAATTTCTTGCAATTGCAAGAAGCGAACATTGTTTCTTCATATTTTTCTCTCTCGCATGAAAGCACTGAAAATAGACTTTTGTTCACTGAATGTCTCTTTTTTCTGTGGTGGACTATGGAGCAGAGCTTTCATCTCTTAATAGCAGGTAAAATTTTGTAACAGCATTTTACATGTGGTTTTCTAGTATGCCATCATGGCAGATGCTAACATTTACTCTGTTATAGACCTTTGTGATTCTATTGGACTGACCCCTTATTTTCCTAGCTATCAGTCCACCCTTTTTAATACTATGACACATTTGGGGTCCCAAGGTCAAAAAGTTATTCTTGACATACTCAGCAAGCTTTCATTCTGAACCCACATTTTCTCTATAAACTTTTAGAAAGACAAAATACAACATGTTTAGATTTGGTCATAGCTTAGATAACTGTCCCTATTTTAGATCCTACACAATCCCTCAAATGTGTAAGAAACTGCTGAARGAAAAAGAAGAAACTTAGAATAAGCCAATAGCCCCTTTTCAACACATTCCCAATACAGTTTGTTGCCACGCACATTCAGGATTTGTCCTTATGTTCCACGTCATCTCTACAAAGGTAGAACTGGCTGGGTTCAAAACTGCCATGCAATTATACCCTTGAGATTAGAAGAAAGTATCTGAGTAGTTGTCCAAATAAGCAAAGGACTTTTACAGTTTTCTAGAGAGCTGTCTTGCCCAACACTAGCTGATTCATTAATGTGGAGGGACTGCTGCTGCTGTGCTTGCCAATTCAGCAAGTATTCTGTATAATTACATTCTCTTCCATATGACGTTTTAAATAGCTTAAATTAGCCTAAAATGAAGCAGTTTGCCATATTAGCTGGTGATCTGCACAGGCAGCTTTGTTTGGCAACTGAGTCTGTAAAAAGTAGTTCACACTCCAAGATTCGAGAAAGTTACTGGCATTTAGTTTACATTTAGTCTACCTGTCCTAATTAGCTTTTGACAAGCTCTGTTTTTTTCAAAATATTGTCAATCATTTGTCATCTGTCTATTCATATCTACACTTAAAGAGAATCAAGTTGGTACACTCATCTATAGCAATTTTATTATGTTTTTATAGGTATGGAAAACAAAGATAATTTTATTAATTTACAGAAGTGGGGTGGAGGGACTATTGTTAAATCTGGTAGGCAAAATTTTTTTTGATTAATTATATTTTCTGTAAAATCCAAACTGATTTCCATCTTGTACACAACACTTAAGCATGCATTGCAATATCAATTTTTTTGTTAAAATTCCAGAATAGCATTCTCTGGACTGCTACTCAAGACATCTGCAGCCAGTAAGGAAGCAGTTCATTTCATGAGTCTGTCTGTATGAAGGAGCATCCCTACAGTCCAGTGAATAGACTGGTTTGCTAGACTGTGAATAGTTTCCATTACATACTGTAGATCTCAGTAAACAAAGGCTAATATTGACAGATAACTCTTTTAACAACACCCATAATAAGTGACTTCTCAAGTCAGCAATTACGCTAATCTTTTGCAATTTGTAGTGTCTATGAAAGATATTTTGCTTTAGAACCAAAGCAGAGTTTGTGCATTTCAGGAAAGAGAAGAAAAAGAAGATACCAGCTTGCAGTACTTATTTGCTTGGCAGTTACAAAAAAAAGTTGGACTTGGAGGTATTCAGCTCATGAAAATAAGTTTGTCTTCTAAATCAATGAGATAGGAAAAAAACTTTAACTGTCCATGATGGGCCTGATCTTGGCCCAGATTATTTAGGATGTGTGGACCTTTCTGAGAATCTTCTCCAAATTTCTTCCGAGTTCTGACCACTTCCATAGAAGTGTCTCACTGCTACATTTTGTCACTCGAGATCAAGTCAAGCTGCGCATGCTATCTGTGCAGCAAACGATTGGTTTTACTTGAGGGCTTCTAAGACTCATAAGCAAATCCATCCTGATTGTCTTCAAAAGGCATTGTCTTCAAAATTGCCATTTTCTTCAAAAAAGGCAAAGACACTCCAGTGTATTAGAAGAAAAAAAAGAGTAATTAGTAGGTCTCATTACAACCACATTTCACCATCTTTAAATTACAACTATTGCATTGCTGCTGTTTCTTTTTAGAGATTAAGTGAGAGTATTTCTTTAAGATGACAACGATACTTCTTTTATGAAAGAGAATGAATGTTGATGACATCAAATTCATTATTTAAAATGGAAGACAAAAAAGCTACAGAGATCTGTACTGTCATCCTTTCCATCAGGACCCGATGTTCCTGTGAATACACAATTTCCAGTTTCCATAATGAATAACACCAGGTGAGTATTTGCTGAAAATTCTAATTAGCTTTACAATGACTAAGGAACGATATAGGAACCTAGTAATCACAGGAGAATTACAGCCTCCTCCTGGAAGGCTTCTGCATCAAGCTAAATAGCAAGCTGTGTGCAACAGCTGAACAACAAAATATGAGCTTGATTAAAAAAGTAGTGCTGTAAATGAACAAGAATTAAGTGAGAATTCATTAAAACCCTTCACAGAATTGGCAGGGTTACATATGTCAGGAAACTTTCAAAAATATGCAGCAAAAGTAGTTGTGCAGTGTATCGACACTATTTTGATTTAGGTAATAATATCTAATAAGTCCCAGACCAACTTGCAGTTAGCGTCCTCTTAGTCCTTAGACAAGGCATTTTTATAAAACAAGATATATTAATCTTTGTTTTAGTATCTCCCTCTGTGTGAGTGGTTTCTTATTTCCCTTATAAAAGAGCTCAGAGATGATATGAAAAAGTGCTATGAGAAGACCTGAAACAGTGGGTTCAGAAGTTTTATAAGATTTTATGTTAATTATAAGCGGATAGGTCATTTATGAGAGCTGTAGCATTATACAGCATTATACAGCATTATAAAGAGCTGTAGGAGCTTAAAACAGAAGAAGAAACAGTGTTACTTTGTCTCCTAGAACTGCATAGTTATGTTTGATGCTCATTTGACATCACTGGGTGTTTTAGGACCTCAAACCATGGCATATTTATTAGATTTTACAGAGCTTCTGGACAAAGAGGTTCTTTGCCTTTCCTTTTTCCCTTCTACTTCACACAAATTTCTATTCTTTTCATAACACCAAGCCTAAAAATAAGCTTCTTCCTGTGGTCCTGCACCCCAGTAGACATTGTAATACGCTAGATTTTGGTGTACAGCACTGAGCACATCACAGACATCAAGTCTTTCTTATGTCATATGTACTACAGTATGCGACTATGAGGCCTAATGGCCTTTCTGTTCAAAATGAAGTTTGCTGTTTTCACACTGGAAGGAGGTAGTACAAAGGTAATACAGCATGTGCCCTCCCCATCCCACACTCACTCCACAAAGTTCAAAATCAGTGTCTTTTATGTTATCTCCAAAAATCATTCCCATTAACTACAATAAATTAATACTCGTGTAAAAAGAACAACATCCTACCTAACTAAATTAAGAAGAGGTACTTTGGCATTTCTTTACTTATTGTCAGGACTTAACATAAAAATACAATAACTAATTTTTTGTTCTGTTAGCAAGTCAAGAATAAGGAAGGAGAAAAGTGAGTGAGTGTCTCCAAAGAAGCTGTCAGTGAGATACAACAGGGATCAGAGCAGACATCACTGGAGTATGAGACAGGGTGAGAACGCACATGCCAATGCACAAAAATTCACAATTTAGTGTGATTATACAAGCTGAAGTTCATTAGCAGATGGTGTACCTAATTAACACAGCAGAACAAGACAGAAGTGTTGAAAAGGGGCTTTTCAGAACTGTCAAGGAATTCCTAACAGCAATTATTTTCCATTGTTCCACAGAAGAGAGTGAGAGACAAATCTTAAAGTACTGATTTAAAATGCAGGCAAAAGTTCGTATCTGTGTACAGTAAAAAAAAAAAAAAATTTACAGAAAATACCAACAAACACTTGTAAATGTGAAGTTCTGTAAGACAACAGCAAAAATAACAGGTTAAATCAGCTTAACCTTTCTTTAAAACTTCCCCATATAACTTCATGAAGATATGCCAGTCTCAGCCATAGCAAGCAGAAAGTCAAAACTTGGAAGTCAAAAGGAACAGCAAACCTTGCTTATCTTTTTATGCAAATAATAAATACATAAATAAATCTCAGTTTTTTCCAATCAAACTTCACAGGACTTAAGGCAAGGAAGTATTTGATTCTCATTAGAATATTAAGACAGGAAAGGGACTGTTCATTCTAGTACATACAAAAATGACAACTAAGAAAAAGACCTTAGTGTACAATATGCAGCATCTAGGTAATGCTCAATGACACACACGAAGATGTAAAGCTTATCTACCATCAGCACCTCGCTCTCTAATCTAATACACTGAGAAAACTGTTCAGAAACTTGGATGATTTGAGGGGGCCTTTTCTTTAAATGGATATAGTTAAAAATTCTTATGTACTCTGCTTTATGAAGGTTCTATTACTTAACCATTTGGCATTGACATTTTTGAATTTCAGTTTATAAATATTAATACTTCTCACCATCTATGCCATCCAAATGAACTGCCCAATATGAAAATACTTGTTTCATGTATCAAAAGAATTAAATAAATATTAAAAATTAAATGGATATATTTACCTAGCAGTAATCCCTCTTGCTCAAAAGCCTTATCCCATTTCTGATTCTAGTGTCCCCTTTCCCCTTGCCTTAGGAAAAGTGTACCCGGGACACTAAAAGATCAGGGCTCTGAAGCACAAACAAAAAGGAAAATGTTTCATAACTGAGGTACGCTACTGAAGAACTCATCATAAGCTTTCCCCATTCTCCAATTTAAGCACTTCCACATGCAGAAACTTGGATAGGTGGTTTTAAGAGGATATCATCCATGCAGAATGTAAATATCAAGCCTGTGCCTTGAATTTCATCCAGAAACTCTTAAATAACTGCTGTAGTTCGTGAATCTCAAGTGCTATGCACTTCAAAATGGGCTTCCATTTACAACTAGAATGAGTCAGCCACTGACTGAGAGGGTCTCCAGTACAACCCCAGTGCAGAAGATTAATCTTCAAGTAACAGGAGTATTAACTTGGACACTGAATGACTTTTATCTGGAAAAAGGAAGATAGTGCAGACAGATGAGTGAGCTGGCCTGAGAAATAGTCCTGTTCAGATCAAAGATTATAACATTTGTTGCAGTTTGAAATACAGATGCACTACTTAGACATGACCACAGGCTGTTTCTGGGTATCCACATTGCATGGATACATACTTAGTTGAAGAGGATTTTATTTTTTCTCCTGATATAAAGACCCATGCTTCCAAATGGAAGGAGTGACATTTATTGTAATAAGATTTAGTTCACACCCTCATGAGAAAATAGCAATCTCTTCCCTCAGATGCAATCTGCCAAAGATGTCTGTGCCTTTGTCATTCTAAAACAATTTGTGCTATCTGCTCTGCGCAGGACTGTGCTATGGAGTCACCAAGGCTCAGCTAGGAAGGCCCCTACAGTTTGCTTATTAAGTAGAATTACACATGGGCTTCACTTAATCTGCTAAATTAAGGCTTTCCTTTGGAAGAGCTTTCAAGATGGTACACAAGAATGAGCTCTGGAAGGAGCAAGGTAAGTCTAAATGCTTTAAGGGCAGACCAAAGGGATCAACTTTCCCCACCATCACACTGACCTGTTGGGGACAGCCAAGTCCCTTGCCCCAGAAGGGAGTGCTCCTTTGCCACAAGGCACAGCATATGCCAGCAAGGCTTTCCTGGTGGGAGGTTCTCCAAAGTGGGAATAGCTCTTTCTCACTTGAGCTTTCAACTACCACAACATCAGTTCCACTTACTTCCACTGCTTCTCTCCAGATTTAGGGCAACCAGGTAGGCTATGGGCTGCAGAGATTCAGTAGGTACCTTTTAAGACACTTAAAGCTTCTTGCGCAATACTTTGTATGTTGCAGGGTATTAGAACAAAAGTTGGGGATTCTCAGACCCAAAGAAAAACAGCAAGTGGTAGGAGCAGGCTAATGAGCCTGATCAGATGCAGCTGAAAGTAAGTGCCCTGGGTTATCCCCATCCCGTGAACATTTACAGCAGTGCCAGGGTCTAACAGCACCTGTGACTGGATGATTTTTCCTGTTATCTCACAACATACCACACTGCAGTCATATACATACATATCCTACTGTGCAAAGGATCCTGTTTACTTGATACAGGGAGATTTTTATAAAAAGATTTTGATGTTCAATAAGATTTACAAACTGTTTGCATTGAGGGCTGGTAAAGACACGGAGAAGCCAATTAGAGAATATCACAAGTTGGGAAGTGTTGGCAATTTTGTAAGAAAATACACAAGAAGAAGGAAAAAAAGAAAAATACAAAATATGTCCCAATGTGCTGCAATGGCAAGAAGATTTGTTCACAGCCTGGGCAGCAGGATCATACAGTTCAGTGGTGACAGATTTTCTCCTTCAATCAGTTGTTCTTAAGCCCACTAAGAACAAACTGGAAGTGTACATTCACCACCCAACAAATGCTACTCATGTTATCATGAATAATTGGCTGCAGCCTCAATACAAGCAGTGAACTTTGTCACACAGAGTATAAAAACATGGAACTTGTTTTTCCCCTCATGACAGATGGGTGCAAGGATGCTGAAGGATGAATATCTCCATTAGCTATTTTCTTAACAAGGGTTTTCCTTCTAATTAAAACAGTCTTTCTTGATAAGTCCTCTGTAAGTCATCAGGAGAATATGACCAATATTAGTATTATACTGGAAAAAATTTTAAAAGCAGTGAACCTTACTCTGGTCACACATTCAGTGTTTMTGTAAGACAAAGCATCAGTGATGCTTGCAGAACAGTGGTGCTCTTTAAAAGAATATATGTTTATAGAAGGGACTACGACTATCGTTTACTTCCCTTTGCTTAGAAAGAAAAAGGTGGCAAAGTAACACTCAAACATGGCAAGATGGAAAAGTGTCAGATTTAGTTTGCAACTTTTCTAAGGTCACTAAAAGGAAGGACAAAAACCTCGCAAGACATCACTGGCATTTTATCAAAATCAGTGCAATTTTGAAATGTAGTACTGGTATGATTAGGTGATAGAAGTCCCTTAACTGACTTAAAACTTAGGAAGTATTTGCATTTGCCTTGCTACAAATTTGACAAGCATAGAAATAATATGGTGTACTGTAAAAAGCTATTAAAAAAAGATTCTTACTGCTTTAAATACATCAAGCTATGGAAGTATAGAATGAGGAAAAAGATAGCAGTATACTCCTTACATATGGGAGTATGCTTCCAATTTCCTGTGAACCAAACAACCGAACATAACCAACCACAGACCACTTGAAGACTGCAGTTTGCACAACATTCAAGTTTTTGAAGAAAAAAAACTCTTGAGAAACAAGATTATTATCCACATCATCCTTCAGATATCTTTCTCAAAACGCAAATTTTGTCATGAAGTGAAGCTTGTTTGCAGAGGAGAGAGAAAAAAAAMCCTGATATTTGACTAAAAAAAGTGAAATGAAAAATGCCAAATGAAAAAACTATCTCAACTGATCCTCCCACTCCAGTCCACAGAGATTAATTCAGAGCCCTTTCCTAGGCATTAGAATTACATTAAGCAGAAATTAATTCAAATTATGAAATTTGAGTTTATATGAAAATGAAGATTTAAATTTACAGAAAGTTGAGGATCTTTGAGTGTGCAGGTTGGCTTTTCCCATTACAGAAATCAAGCAGTTGTCCCATCACCAAGACCTGTATCAACAATCACTGCTAAAATAAGACCAAAGTATAGTTTTGCATTTTTACTTTCCTCTCTTACCAGTGTAAACCAGAGGTAAGTGAACTGAAATCAGGCTAAGTTAAATCACTAGACATGTATGTAAGAGGAGAACCAGGCCGCTGGTATTTGAAGATGGATAAAGACATATAGTAACAAAACTTTTGAATGAAATCAATGTTCCTGCAGGGCCAAATGACCAAGAATCACATTAATTTCCAAGAAAGAAGAGTCAGTTACCATAGTAACACAGCTAATACTGGCTTTTCTACTTGAAGAAATTAAATTTTTTCAAAACTGTTATAAATACTTCTGCAAATGAAAGAGAAGAGGATTGGTAAAAGTGGGGTCAGATCTGAAAGCATCTGGGACCATGCTTTTAAGCAGAAGAAAATGAAGATTTTGAAAGATAATGTGACCGGGTTACAAAAAAGGGAGCAAATCCTAGAATACTACAGAAGAAATAATACATGAGTCAGAGAACAGAAATTGGGTACAAGATGTTAAATCTGATTAAAAGTGTCAATGTGGGTGGGAGGGCAACATCGACTCCATTTATGAGTCCACAGAGCAGAGCAGAAAAGAAGAGGTCTTGGAAGAAACCCATCACTGAGACTCCACCTCATATTTCTCACCCGACAAGAACCTCCTTATGTGTGCTGCCACTGTGGGTATTTAAGATTTCTCTGGGAGAGGCAACACAGAGCAAAGAAAAGCCCCATTGTCAAGGGGTCAGGTTCTGGCACAGTATTTTCCCACACCCGGGAGGAATCCCTCAGTAGTTTAAAACTTAAACTGCAAATTCCTACCCTGCAATCTGATGTTAGACCTTAGGATTTGGGATAAGGCATACTAATCCAACTGAAAAGTTGAGATAGGGCATACTAAAATCCATAGTGCTATCTAAACACTGTATAGGTGATGGTGTGTGCTGGTTTAGTCAGTTTTTTTGTTTGCTCTGTTTTTTTAAATAAACCTGGATCATTTCCACAGTCATCCTAGTGCAAAAAAAAAAAAAAGTTAACTAAGGACTGGAACAAGTGCCAGGCTGAAGCTCAGGAGTCTGGTTTGTGAACAGAAAGGAGACGTTACTCTTTCTCCACCATCAGCATCAGTTAGAGCATGATCCTAAACCACAGGGTCATTTCACTGCTCAGCTACTTTCTTTGCTTCTGCACTGAGAAATTATACTTTAAGTGACACATATCATGGCACTCAAAAGCATTACTTCCTTACCCTGCTTTACAACTGAAGTCAAAGTCAAATAATGAAACAAATAACATTTCTGTTAATAATTAGATTTTATTTCATCTGCTCAGAATAAAATGAGGAAAAGAAAGAGTCTGTGGGAAGTAAATTCAGCCTTAAAAGCTAAAGTTAATGCATTTGTGAGGGTAAATGCATCTAAACCTCTGCAACATTTTCAGGTTTGAAATATGATTATGCTGACAAGATGCTGTACAATTAGCAGCAAGGCTATTAAAAGGCAGCCTTCATTTTTTCATGTTGCCTGTAACAGCTATTTGCCCAAGCAATTCAGAAACTTGTAAACAAGAAGAAGTGCAAACTAAACAAGCAAGCACAGAAATATGGAAATATATATACCAGGCTGATTTTTTTTTCCCAAAGCAATCAAAGTTGTAGAAATGTATGTACTGAGATGTTTTCATACTGTGGATAAAAGTCAGTTTATCTCCTTTGTGAATTAAAAATAAATGTAACTTAAAAGTAGAACAAGTCAATAAACACACAAAATGGAGACATTAAAAATGTATTTGAGAAAATAAATCTGTCATCAATAACCCAATAAGCTTGACCACAAAGAAAAGTTACTCAGTTTCATTGATTAATAAATTCCAGGAAAAGAATACAGGTACTAGGTATAAAGCAAATTCCTTGGGAAAGGCTAGCTGGCTTGCTTAGGTCTCAGCAAATAAATGGACATGTTGATTCTCAACAACCCATTTGTTTTTCAATAGCGTGTTTCAAATCTCACAGAGACCTTCAGGTCCTTTCTCTGATTCTGCTCACTTTGAATCAGTTCTTTCAGTTCTCCCCCTTCCCCCTTCCCTGTCACCACTAGGAACCTTTTGAAAAATATGAACAGAAACAAAAGCCAACTCTAACAAACTTTAAAGCTCATCACACAATGTTAAGGATGGAGAGTTACCAAGCATACAGTGCCATACTACCATTTTGGTTTGTGTGTCACAGTTAAATAGTTTTGGCCCAGAAATCAACTCTCTGTTTGATTTTGAAATGTCTCGTTCACCTTCCTGTTCAACTGGTTATCTTTGAGAGGAGCTACATGCCACGTTCTGAATTTAAATAAAAAAAGAAAATTGTCAACACCTTAGTTACAGTTGGTCTCAATTTAAATAACTGGAAGGGCATAACTCAAATTTCATAAGATATATGGTTAAACACTTACAGGATGTGAAAAGCCTGCTATCCCCAGGGATCAAACATGTCCTAATTTCCAAAAAAATACTGGTTCCTTATTAATTCTACCAGGTCCTTGCTTGAATGTATAAGCTAAATAATACAATTATTGTAACACAAAACACATCAGTATTTGCCAATATGCATACTACAGATATAGACAACTATATTGTCATTATTTTTCTACTAAGACTTTAAAACTGCAAAAGCACAGATAAGCACTGAGCACAGACTCAGAAGTCTGGAAATTCCAATGCAAAGGCTTAATGTTCAAATTTAATAATTCTATTCCTTCGTGCATATCCATTACATTAGTCTCTAAATACTTGATTGCTTGCTGTTTTTCAAACAATATATCATTTTCGCTCAGCCTGAGGAACTCTAATATAGTATGTTCAGGATAGAATAAGAGGTGCTACAGGTGTACCATATGAAGTCCATAAACATCACTATTTTTATGCATAACGTAACTTGGAGGAGGCAAAAGTCTCTTGCCCAGTCACTTACGAGACTGTTAAAAAAGGGCAAGATGACAATCATATTTTTATGTCACATTTCACGGGGAAAAAAAACAGCAAAAATCCTCTTGAAAATTTTACTGCAAATTTAACTTTATGCCTGTTCCTTCATAACCACAGGACAGGTTTTAGCTGTGGTAAGTTAGCCTCACTGTGTGTACTGAACTTTCTTGTAAGTATAAAAGTCTAAGCTTAGCAATAATTCCAAAATTTACCCAAGAAGATCATCAAGAAAGGAAATACGTAAAGTATATATGCATACACCTAAGTGAATTTTGATCACCCAAACACTAAGGAATCTCCCCAAATGGATGGATGGCCCTGGAGGCTTGTCAGAGCTACTGAGCACAGTACAGTTGCACTCAGGCAGTAGACTGGATGGGCCAAGATTTCAGGCTAAAAAGATGGGCAAAACATGCAAAATGCGGTAGCCAACCATGCCATGGGTGCTTTGCACCCAGGACAAAACCAGCTGCATTTTGCCACTGTCAGGAGGTCAGAGAACAAGACTAACAGGTGCTGAGAAACTAAAATTTCTACAGTTTCTGCACCCTGTAAGACTGAAGAGTGCCACCAGAATGGAGTGGGACATCAAGAAAGAATGAAAACTAAAAGACCAGAAAGTATATTGTTAAAGAAAGAAAAAAAGGAAAAACACAAGAAAAGATGGTATCGCTGTGTTTTGCTTCATTCTCATCTTAGCCCACAATCAGCCTTGTTCCATCTCTGTTTTCATCTTCTGTCCTTTACAGCCTCTCTACAGAGCTTCTCTAATCTTAAATCTAATTCAGATACACCTATACTGGCATGTGTACAGCATATGTATGTACCTATGTRTAATGTCTGCTTGCTTTTCTGTTCCCCCTGCAGTGAATGATTTAATTTACTGAATAATCCACAAAACTGTTTTTTCTTTCATTTGAAATACAATTTTACTTCAGTTACATTTATAGTACTGTGTCATATGAATTTGTGCAAGTTCTTCAAAAGGCTGTAGCATGGTATTGTGGTTTAGATATCTTTTTGATATTCCATGCATTCAGATGTATATTTTTCTTCTGTATTTTTATGGAGTCAGTTGTTTATCACAACTAATCACACTTTTTTAAAAATCTACACCTCACTGTTAGATGAATGCTGACAATGACATGGGGTTATTCTAATATTCTCAACCTAATCCTGCTTACCTCAGACACACAAATCATTTTATAGAAATCAATAGGACTTACTGTGTAACTAAGGCATGCAGGATTTGGCCCAGTGAATCTGAGAGCACTTACAGAACTAAATCTCTGTGAAATGTAATTGAGTCGTTATTGGCATGAAAGAACAGAACTGCTGCTTTAGCAGAAATGGCAGCGAATCTGGCTTGGAGGCTGCAGTCACCTCTCTCTCCACTTATGCGTGTTTGTTTGTCTGTGTTGAATCACACTGCTAGCCTTAACCACAGATCCAGCACATGCAAGGTGATTAGAAATGGCACCTGCACAAATGCAGGCATAATCACTGTACTGATTCCGCACTTAGGCAGCCCGGACTTTGACAAATGTGCCTATGCCAGCCAAAAAATTGCCTATTTTGCATTTGTAGTTCTGTTCATTCTTACAAACCATCTGAATGCCAAAATAACCATTTAGGTTCCTTAATCATCTTCTCAGGAATCCTAGTCCCTCCAGTTCCAGGAGATTTGTCCAGCACTAGCTGCTAACAGTTATCACTATGCACTTCAAATTCTTTAAAGTGCACCTTTCATTCTCACCTTTAGTGAATTTAGTATTTGTAGACTGATCTACAGCTAACCATTGCTTATGGTTATTCTGTTGAAAATATGAAATGGAGCACAGATGGAGCCTTGTTTGTTCTTTCTTGCATCTCTTTGCAAAATGCATTATAGATCAAGAATTAGGCATTTCCAAACTGTAAAAGTTGAAGACACTCAGAATCAAAACTATCTCCTAATTAAGCAGATTTGTAAAGACTGCTGCTTATTTCTTTTCTCAAGCTAAAGCAGTTCATTAGTCGCACTCAGTACTACAGCAGTAAAACAGGACCAGATTGAGTCTCAGCTGAAAACCCCTCATTGCAAAGCGGATGGACTGAATGGAGGATATCAAGTCAAAGAGAAACAAGAGAGACCTTTATTTACACTCCCACCTGGGACACAATACAGGCTATTCTACCAAAGGTTCAGATGGATCAGAAGATAGCCTGCTACCTTAACAGCAATTTTCCCTGATAGTCCCACCCACAGTTTCACCTCCTTATTTAAAAAGAGGATTCTTCTGCCTTTCATCATAAAATCTTTTAATAATTGGACATTTTTTTATTCAAAGCTTTATCTGATAATATCCAATCTCCTTTTACCGTTTTAACCCCTAAACCTCCCTGAAGGATGGTTGCAGTAAACTGATGTTATCTACCTCCCTTCTGTCTYCTCCAAATTGCCCTCCCTCTACCATTCCAATGAAATGCTCTCAGCAAATTCACGCTTCATTTTAAGGATAGGATGACCTAATCACTGTTAAGTACTACCTTCTCCATAGGTCAAAACAAGAAGTCAGTCTAGAGGACTCTAAGAGGACTTTTACAACATCTGAAGTCAGGAAAGTTGAGTTGCAGTCCAAAAAAAAATGAATTTAGGACATTTGGGAAAGCACAGCCCAGCTCAATTCAGCAAGTACTTTACAGAGCTAGATCTATAGTGATCAGCTCCTTACTTTTAAGTAGTTTATTAAAAAAGTGAAGAATTACAATTTTTTACTGAATGATATGGCTCTTCTTCAGCCATTATCTAACTTCAGTTTTGTACAGAACAAAGCTAGAAGAGAAAAGAGAAAAAAAGTCTCCTCTAACTGTTTGATTTTCTCCCTAACGTGCGATTCCTAAAACACAGCCAATCAGCTCTGATAGAAAATGCATTTCCATACCCCCAGGAGTCCACATTATCCCAGTTCAGAGCTCAAAATTTAAGTTGTCAAATTTTTCCACAAACAAGAAATTCCAAGTCACAGTTGGCTTCAGATATAGTATGAGGGGTTCTCACTCACGTTTTTCCAAGGTTTTCAAACAGCTGTGGCTGGTGATCAGAACAGGGAAATGCTGCCAAGCTGGTAGCAGCAGAATTCTTGACTGTATATAAGAAAGCTGTGGGGCAGGAGAAGGGGATGTGTGTGGCAATTTTTGTTCCATCTGCTACATTTAGACAGACCTTTCAAGACAAGTTATTGTAACTGTGACAAGTATCTAGAAATCTTGTCACACAAGCATAAACTGCAACAAATTTTAAAAGATGAGGAGAGGGAGGTGGACAGGCAACGGACCATGCAAGAACTGCTCTCTATAACATGCAGTTCAACAAGAACATTGCCATATTGAGCTGATGAATCTGACAGAGGCATTTATCTTAGCAAATATTCCTCTTCATACCCTGGCTCATCCAACCATGAAGAAGCATACACAGACTGCAATTTGAAGAATATTGGCCTAATCTATGTAGTTCACCAGCTGAGAAAAATTCAGCCTGCCTGTCTTTTCTGAAGCTTAGAAAGGGAAGAAAAAACAGGGACAGAGCATCTGTGCCCTGCACTCTCCAGTGATGAGATTACTGAGGTGCGGGATTGGCACCGTGTGCTATGAACACTCTTGCTCTGCTCCATTAGAAGTGTGACAGCAACTTGGGAACATGCTCACTGAAACCCTTCACAACAGGCTGTGTGGTCTTTGACAGCAATAACTTCAAGGAATCCCACAACTAGAGGGCTGACGGACAGACCTATGCTAGGAAAACATAGGAAAGACAAATTAACAATAATTCACAGTGTCACCTGCAATTTTATAGTATATCTTTCTAAGAAAATACTTTTGCTGTTTTACTGCTTTTCCTGCAAAGAATCCACTGTTAGGGACACTTTTCAGGAAAAAGAAAACAAGAATACTAAGCATTTTGAATGTGCTCTACCACGTCTCCAAGAGCTGATAAATACAATCAGCAGTATTTTATACACACCATGAGGAAGGCAAACAGAAGTTTACTGCAAGGCCAAAGATAGAGATTGTGTCAACAGCAGAGCTTGAAACTAGCTCCAGATCTCCCACCTGCCCATCCTCTACTGGAGCGTATGGGTTTTCATTTGCTAGAGCCTATCATTGTTACAGACACTCTGACAGTTCTTCTACCAGAACCACCTTTCAAATCATCAGCTATTCGCCAAAGTTAGAAGTAAAAAAAAGAAAGAAAGAAAGAAAAAGAAGAAAAAAAGGGAATGAAACATATACACAAATGATAGGGTGGGCTATACACCAAAATCTCAGAGCAACGGTCCATTTTTGCCTCAGTTACTCATTATATTAAACTTCTGATGAATTAAAGGATCTTCTGACTTGGATAGATCCTTGCAGAGCAGAGCTGAATGAAATACCACGTTCATTTCTCAAACAGACACTATGAGGAGGACCATACTATGCATCGTAATTCACAGTACCTTTTGTAGCAGCCAATATTTTATCACAGTATAAACCAACAACAGTTCTTGTGACAACATTCCCGGCGTATAACCAAAACAAAGCAAATAGATTAGAAAACACAAAGAAAGGTAAACAAGAAAAGTTTAAACAAGAAGTTTGCTTTTTGTTTGAGGGTTAGGTTTTGTTTTGTTTTCCCTCCTTTTTCTTGTTGTGGAGAATTGAAATATGAACAAGGAACCTGCAAAGTCAGCTGGAACCTCCATGCACTGCAGACCCCATACAGTTCTGGCAGCACTTAACAGTTGACCTTAGCACTTGTATCAGAATCAATGCACTGCATGTCTGTACCTGTGAACATTATCTCTAAGGAGCACTCATTAATAATACACAAAGATGGCCTGAGAAAATGAAAGATTCATTGAAGCAGGTATGATGATAATTCCAAGCAAAGTGAACTGTACTAGAGCCTTAACAGAAAAAAACTTGTTTGTATATGACTGGCTTGGACATTAGAAGCTAGCCAGACTGGATAAGTTTCAGTATGTTTTATTAAAAAGATTAAACAATATCATTTCATTTATAGTCTCATATGTTGAAGGCTTTATGTGATGTTCATGATAAGCTCTTTGATTTTCAGCAGTTTATACATAAATAATGCAGGATTTTGCCACATACCGGATATAAGAAAATATGATCATACAACTGTAGAGTCATAAGAACAATAGTCACAGTCATGTCTCCACTGGTGGCCAACCACAGAGCACTGTTCCCCAACAGACAAGCACTAAGAGCAGGGAAGCTTTCTTAACCTCTCCCATTAGCAGGAGTCAGTAGCTGGCACCCACCTCTGTCTGCCTCCTGCTGACTCGCTGAGCAGATGCAGCTCATTCTGGCTTTGATATACACCATAGGGAAGAGGCTTTCTGGACAAAAGGACAGAGTCTGGGATGCAGACCAATCTGCAACTCAAAAGGGATGCAGACTACTTGGCTATTGTTAACGCCACAGACTACTTGCCTATTGTTAAAGCCAAAGCAAGAAGAAAAGGACGAGACATGCATGTATTAATCATACATACTCTATTTAGGACACGATGACAGATTACCCTGATTTCCAACTCAGCTCTGATTTGATTGCTTTAATTCCAATTCATTTGGAAAGGTGTGGCTGCTGCTAAAGTTTGGTGGAGGACAGAAACATTAAAAGCAAGACATGTATCTGGGCAGGCTTCATAGGCCAGTAAATAACATCTGCTCTGTAAGAAACCCTTCCTGTATATGAAACATCCTCAAAACTTCTTAAACAATATCCTGCAGAGAAAAGCAATCAAACAAAAACCATTCTGAACACTTATTTGTCACACAGGAAACAATTCTATCTGGGATACCCACAAAGACAGTGTGAAAGGTCAACACACAGAATTTAGAGATGTTCTTGAATGAACTCCATGACAAACAGCAGCACTGCTGTGCACAGTCAAATCAAATGCAAAGCTGCGCACTTTTGTGTACTTCAAATACCCAATGTACCATCACAAAATATGATGCTTTCCTATTGAAGCATGCATATATTCCCTAATATGACAGTGACCACAGAGGTTGTTCTTCCTGCAAAGTTGCAAGATGGCTGGCACTGCTTTTGGAACATTTCTTTCTTCCTGAAGACACTGCCCATTCGTTTTGGGCTCTACATGTATCAACCAGGCAGGCACAGATCTCAACCAGGCAGGCACAGATTTAGCCACTTGCATTCAAGAGAAGATCTGTAATTTTTCCAAGCACCTACAAAGCCATGCATCCAGGCTTAAATTTCTACAAATCACTCAGACATCCTTTCCCTATTTATCCTCTAAACATCTGCAACAACCTGAGAACTGTAATTCCATTATCCAGCAGCCTGAGCACAGACAAGCAGCCCAAGAATAAAAATTTAGTGAGAACAGGATCTCTTTATTAAATCTCATTTTATAGATATCGCTCAGTAAATCTGAGCTAGCATTGCACACAGAAACTACTACAATACAATCAGCTTGAATTGCTATTTGCTTCTGTTAGAATGGTAGCTAATTTGCTGGAGGTGAAAGCACATTGTTCTTTCTTCTCTACTGCCATTTCTGCATCTTAGAGCAGGCTGTCAGGGAAATTAGTGCTTTGTCTTTGTATGCCAAGGAGATGAAATGCAATTTCAGATAAATTAGATGAATAATAAAGAGTGAAGTGCTGGTGCAAAAGGCCATCAAACCTTATTAACACTTTGCTGGAACTTCTTGCTCTGAGGGTGGTTCCTGCTGAGAAACGCTAACTCTGAAACACAATCTGCCACTTGTTAATACTCACTAGGCAGAACATAGGGTTGCCATATTAACCATCATGGTTTAAAAAAAAATGTCTATGGTAAGGACTTGAGCAAAGCTCATGGAGAAAGTGGAAGACAGACCTAAATGGAGTGTACTTTCAGGTGTTCAGGTGGCACAGAAAATCCTGCTCAGTTTCAGCATCAGCTACCACTCAATTTCATCTAGCTATCTCATTTTCTGCCAGTTTAAATGCCTCTGAACCACAGTTATATTTTCTCTTCTCTCCAAATTCATATTAGTTAATATTTTCCAGAAATCTAGTCCACAGGCCACAGGGATACACAGTTCCCCTTGCCACAGTTCTAACAAAATAAAACACAGGTGTTTTCTCAGCATTGAGGCTATATACTCCTGACAAATTCAGCAGCCACACAATTCCTGGATCAATTTTGCTAATACCCTATGATCCTGTCATTGCATACTACACTGTAGTAATAAACCTTTAAATGGTATTCCACTCACTTCCATATCTAAAGCGCATTAATCAATAAAGAGATTTAGGCACACAGGTGTTACAGAGAAATCACTGACCAGCATTGATTATTTATACCGTCTACACAACATACAGCAGCAGCAAATTTGTCAGCCTGAACTGGCTATTCGCAATAGCCAGTACATTGAGCAGGAGCCATATAAACTGGCCATCACTTAAAATATATATATATATATATTTGAGAATATAAATACCTTATTTTGGTTTGCAGGGAAGTTTTTCATTTAGCTTATCATTAACAAACATTTTAATGGCAACCATACCTTTTTTCCTTGAAACACAGAAGAGTGAGTCCTTTCTCTCATAGGACTGGCAGAGGAGGGTAAGCTCCTCTCCTTGTTCTTTTTATCTAACAGGCTGGTGATTACAGCATTTAGGGAAGTGTGTTCARTCTGTAGGGTGTAAAGATTTTTTAAACCATGCTGGATCAGACTTCAAAGCTCTAAGTTTTTAATGCATTGCAGACCCTGCTTCAAGTAGAATATCCAGAACTGAAAATGTGATAGAATGGATGCCATTTTTAAAGGTTAATTGGTGCAATAAGTGTTCAGGGGTCAATGACCATCTGGGATCTTTTTCAAACTCTTCAAGCCTTTGGTATTAAACTAATCTTTCATTTAGTGCAAGTTGTGTAACAAGTGTCTTTTTTATTAAATAAAAAATCTAAAATATAGGCAATTTCACTGATCATAAAATAATGAAGATAGGCATGAAAAGATTAAAGTTAAAAAAACAACATGTAGATTCATATAATGAAAAATACCTTTATTTTTGTTTCTCCAATTTTGGTCCCGTAAGTTAAGGTTTTCATATATTCCAGTGAACCAGGCTTGAACTCAAAACACACTGTGCATAGAACCTTGAATAAACCTACCATAATAATTTTCTCTCTCATAGACATAATTACAATCCTGTAGTCTTGGGAAAGAAACTCGCACAGGTGAATTGAAACCCATTTACCCCTAGCCTGTGAATAGTCTTTGCTACACCATAGGCTGTTATACAGTGTAAGCCACTATCACATACACAAAAGAGCATATCCTCAGTAGAGACTGAAACAGGCCAAAGGACATTTACAAAATGTTAGAGCATCTGTTCACTGAAAGCTATCATGTATACCCATAAAAATCATGAGCAGCTGAAATGCTACCAAGTCCCCATATTCATTTCTGGTAACAAAAAAAACTCACTGTAAAACTTGCTTGTAGATATCCTTGAATGAATCATTTAGTTCAGCCCCTTAAGGTATTTACAATCATCAGCTTTGAATTGTCAAGAGCAATGCATTTGCTCTGTAAAACTTCTCAAATTTTTTGCTGTGGCTACCTAAAGAAAGCAGAAAAATAGTGCTTACGTATTTTGGTATTTTTTTGGTCTCCCCTTTTTTATCTGTAGTCCTGTTGTGATTCAAATTCAAGTATGGCTTGTTGACTAGGTTACATTGTATTTCTCCTGCGGTAGGCTGCACTTACGTCTCATTACCAAAAGAATGGCAACCCAATTCAACAACAGTTTGGTTTGGTTTTCCAAAGCAAGGCCGCATTTCATGTCTTTTCTAATCCAGCTTTGAGGGGGGGGGGGGGAGTATTCTCTTACCTTTGTGTCTGTGCCAAGAAATCATTTCCTTTGGAGATCACCAGAACATTTTGTCAGAGAAAACATATAGACCGTCTGGAAAAAGAGTCATGGAGGAATAAGAAAGTCATGCACACATCACAGTACCAAAATCTTTAAACCATGGATAACTGACCTTTCTATCCTCATCATGTGTGTGGAAAAAAAATATTTTACATGGCTTTCCCATATCTTATCTAAAAATTATATCTTATTCATTTGTTACAGAATAGCTTCCCTAATATTACTTACTGAAGAGGAAACATTCCATGACTGAAAATCATGGTCCTCCTTTGGTAAACAATTAAATTAGTACAATTCCTTGTGAAAAAAAATATATCCAAAAAATCCAATATGACAAAGTCACTTGGAATTTGACAAGAACTTTAATCAAAACATATACTATATAAATTCAGAGCCCAAACTAGCAGAAAGAATGTTTCTGTTTTCATTCCAAATGGTGACATGAAGAAGTTGGGACAGCTTTGTCAGCATTAAGTAAAGGTGTCAAATTAACTCATAGAAAAGAAAACCTGGAAGGAATAGGAATATTAAACAAACAATGACTCCACTGAAAGCTATAGATCCTTCTATAAACTATGCTGCCACATCTTCATTGGATTGTTAAAAAGATCACACTTGCATAATCCAATTCTTATATTAACCATCAGAGAGGTGTGCAGGCATTTATGCACATCATCAGCTGAACAGATTTCTAACAACATGTATCCCTTCTGGTTGATCAGCACAGGGACACATGTCCATCAGCAGGTTCCTAACATGCTTCTGAGTTCCTTCCAATACCTTCTGGTATAAAAAAGGCACAGACTTAATGCCACAGCATGGTAGCTATTAAACACCAGAAGGGAAATCTACCCCTTTTGCTTCTCTGTCATCCTTGTAATCATCCTGAAGACCAAAAAACAAAGTCAAAGGAAAAAAATGGTACCCAATACATGGAGATCTATGTAGTCAAAATTCAGAATGGGCAGACTTTTAAGGTAAGTACCACTCTTAACCCAAAGCCTTCTCCTAAATCAAATCTTCGGTCTTTATTGATACTACACACAGACTTTTCTTTTTGCATTTTGTTTATGTTAACTCACCACCATTTCCTTTCACTTAATTCCTCATCTCTCTGCACATGACAGGCTTATAGTCACTGAAGGCAAACTCTCTTAATCACTAAAAAATGTAGAGGAATAYATAAAGAAAAAATGTACTTAGCAGAAATGTAATTTCACCAGGACACAGTACTGAGCAAAGCTACCTCAATAAAGTGCACCAGAAACTTAGTTTTACATCTGTTCTCAAAAAGAGAGTTCCCAGGTAATCAGCTTTAGGCAAGTCTGGCAATGGGCATCAGAAAGGTTTTGGGGTTGTTTTTTTGCTTGTTTTGTTCTGCTTTTTGAGACAATCCTGAAGCTCAGAAACACAATAGTTTTAGAATTCACTCTTCTTCAGTGTACATTTGTCCTACAAAGCATGCAGGGCTTGAGGTAGAAATCAAAATCAGCAATAGTAGTACTTAATCATATCAATCCATGCTGGGGGATTGAAAGGGTACAGCCCTGGTGCGTTTTCACTTGGCAGTCATTGATCTGTGTTAAATAACAGTGCAGTGGGAAAGTGGCTGCACACTGCAATTGCTTATCTCGGTTGCTATGAGCACACACTTTGCATTCAAGGGTTTTTACATGAATGGTGTTGTTGATGTACTAAAAGATTCTCACAGAGGAAGGAATACCACATGGATTCAGACAAAATATCTCGTTTCAAATTTGAAGTGATTGACCATGAAATTCAGTGAGACATCCATGTGACTCAAACACCTCCACCTTCATCACATCTAGGTCATTTGCAGAAAGAAGGAGCCAGCTGTATGAACATTCATCCAGATTTGTGTAATCACTTTCTGCAGAATCCCCAGATGTGACCTCAGAGAATAGTTATCACCACCTACAGTCTCACAGATCTTCCTTCAGTAAGAAGCCAACTTACCAACTTCCATTTAGTGGAAAACTCAAAATGAACAAATGTAATACAATGTTTTTATTTTTCTACAATCCAGTAGTGTAATACAGTCTCACCAAATATGGAACTTTGCTTAGTGTTCATTAATATACACATATAAATTATAACCTGTCCACCAAATTTTATTTTCACTTACTGAGAAATAGTCAGGAACATATTACTATATATTAGAAATCTTTATATTCTTTTACAGAGCCTTTTTATCACTAGAAGACTTTTTTTTTGAAAGTAAAAAAGGAAAGAAAGAAGCTTCTTCACTAGAGTGTCTTTGTCTGCCTTTAATGCATCTGTTTTAAAATTTTCCATTCAAACATGTCATATCCTTTCTGATTTTGATCAAGAGAGAAGTTTGAAGGTAATCTTTTGATAATGTGGATAATACTGTATCCACCAAAGCAAAACTCAGATTTTTGAGGAACTGAATTGCTTTTGACCATGTCAAGAGGTCTGAGAAGCTTGACAAAATGATCTATTTCTTTAAAAAGCTAGTCCTTCTTAAAAAGTTTGCTATTAACAGTATTTGCCTTTAAAAGTCTTACACAGAAGACCTGACACTTGGAAACAAAAACTTTCTATCATTTTAAACAAAAACCTTGGAGTCCTTCCTTTATATAGGACTTCTGTAGCAAGGTCAGTGCACTTTACATTTCCTTCAATTAAACAAGGTATTTGTTATCAGCAGTTTCTCTTTATTTTAACTTTCATTTTATTGATTTTTAAATAAAAAAATGCAATTCTTGCTGCATGAAAGTCTAAAATTACACAAAATAACATTTCAAAAGGAATTTAACAATACACACCAGTTCTGTAAAATAAAGTCATACAGAAGGCAATGCCTCTGGAAAAGATCTTTTTCTGCTAGGTAATGAAGACATCTGTCAAAACTTGCACTGTAATCAGGACCGGATGTGTGCTCTCGCACAGAACAATAAACAAAAATTCATAGGCACAGGCAATGAAAAAGCAAAATATTGTTTAAACAACTTTTTTAGGAATAAGTTATTGAAAGGACCCAGCAGAGCTAACAAGTCCAAAAAGAGACATACCAGCATACTTAGTGCAAGTCTGACTCACAGATACACTCCTGTTGTTCTCTCAGTAGCACAGAGGAGTTAAGGGACAAATCTGAAAAACACTAATTCATCTTTCCCCACTTCTTAACATCTTTTGCCTCCTTTACTCTGCTTTCCTCAAGTTTCTCCTTAGTCACTTATGTTTACAACAGTTTAGCCACTCCTCACAGCCATCTAGATGGCCTATGTAACTCTTGTTGCTTTCTAAGGACAAACATACGCATATGAGATTTCTTTTGTGTTTTTCCAGACTGCTCCTGTCGTTTATGTTTTGTCCCTACCACTCCAACACTGTCACACACGTTGGTCTAGGATGTTACAGGAGGAGATATGGCAAATTTCAGGCTCATTATGCAGAATTTTTGCGTCGTGCTCACAAGCATTTGTTGCCTTAGGTCTGGCTTCTACTAAACACCGTACATGAACATAGTGTTTCTTTCCATTGTGTTCCTGACAGCCTAAGATTTGCCTGTACCTACTTGTTCCTCTTAAGAAGAAATATTTTCTTCCTGAAAATGAATTGTTCCCCCTCACCACCATCTCTTCTGTTTTCAACACTTCTTGATGTATATTCTTAATTACACTCATCTTACGCACATCTCTGACAATAACAATGATTTGACAGGCAGCTGAAATACTTCATGGCTGACTCTGGATCATGTGATATCTGCTTAATGTCACATTTCACCCTGCATACACAAAAGCTGAAGGAAGAAAAAAAATCACACTTAATAGAGTATTAGACATTTGATGAAGCTTGTTTTGGCTATATCATCTCCCAGAAGTTGTTCAAAGCTGCTTATAATCTTTGCTAAGCTACTATTCACACTGAATTCAGCCTTTTCAGTATCATTTTCTTCTGTCATCTTTATTCTGTGCTGCAAGTCGGTGGCTTTTCTAGAAGGAAAACATATTCAGCATTAGATGGGATTATGTCTAGCGGCTGCTTTTGGACTGACTTTCACTCTCCTTATTTATAACTTTGCCACTAAAATCCTGACTTTGAGCATCTACCTTCCCTGCTAATAAATGTATAGCTCAGTTACCATTTATGTGAGCTACTGTCTGGCACTTAACATCCTAATGAGTCATCCACCATTTCCAAAGGTGGAAAGTAGGAGATTCTGCCTCTCAAACCACTGAAAAAGAAGAAGAAAAACAAAAAAGGACCAAAATGGTCTCCCAGGTTTTGTTCTTTCATCCTGACAGAGCTAAGTACTGAAAAAAGTTTAGGCTCCTAAAGCAGGTCTGGAAGGGCTCTGGAAGTTTTGGAAGAAGCTCATCTTGGTCTGTGAATAACCAGTGCTGCAACCTAAGTCAGGGCACGTAAAATATGATGAACATTGGATCTGCTCATAGGTGCAATCTGCACATAAATGGCAATGTGGATGCTAGGGGGTGAAGGGGAGGGAGGCGGGAAGAGAAAGAGAATGTCACATGAGCCCAGTTGTGGCAGATTCTCTTCTTGACCCTATGGATCAGGCCAGAAAATGGCTGCATTTTGCCATGGAGGATCCCAAATGCAACCAGAAAACAAATACAAGGACATTAACTTGGATGTGCTCTTCAAGTCTGACTTCATCATAAATTTAAAGCTATAGATCAGGTATTAAACTTGGGGAAGTTTAATAACTGGAAGTTCAACAATAATTGGAAGTTAATTATATTCTCCCTGAAACTTACCACTTACTTACTTTTTAATCAAGTGTAATAGTTATAACACTTTTCTAATGAAAACAGTGCTGAGTACATATCTTTAAATCGAATATAAATTCATAATAAGTGGCCGGTCTTAATGAAAAGAAATAGTAAATAGTTCTGAAGTACTTTAAAACTCCGAAGTAGATTACAGCAATTAACTAATATATGTCAAACAAGTTCTAACATAAATTCAATTTATAACCTTGGCTAAATTTTGAAATTTGAGTCTCCACATTTAGAAATATAGATCCCTTAGCCAGGCATCCAGAAGAACAATCTGGGCTTCAGAGACGCTGAGCAATGTCAGATACAAGAATTCAGTTGCCTCAGTGTCAGTATCTACACTTTCCCTTAGCTTTTCTATTCTTTCCTCCTTCCTACTCTGTAAAAGAGCAGGGAGAAAAACATCAGTCTTAATTCACAGGCTTCATACTTTCAAAGTGTTTTGTGATCAGATGGAAAGCAGTAAGGAAGCATAACATACTATTTGTATTGAACACACTTAGGGCAGAATTTATTTTAAGACTTGCTGTATTAATATGAAGTATAAACAATCAGTGGCCCTTTCTCTTCCTGTTGCTTCTATGGCTGATCAGCTAGTCATATGGATGCCAAGAACTGGGAGATCCAGTTTCAGAAAATACATCTGTCTTGTTGGCAGACTTCAGAAACATCATTCACAACAATCCTGCGCTTGCCTCTGGCTATGTCACCTGCTTGGGTTGTTGTTCTTTCCCAGAGTTTGTAACCCGTCTCATAATTACTCTCCAGCTCACTTTATATTCTTGAAACATCTGTGTTTATACCGCATACATTCAGTTATAACCTTCTTTGATATAGGTCCTTATCCAAAGATCTTTGACAGATATAGAGGAAGATGATCTTTGCTGTTTGTGGTAGCATACGCACCTATTAAGGTATGCTTCCTTTTGCAGACAGATGCTCTTTCCCACTGTTTTTTACTGTCTCATGGAAACAGAACATCACAACATGCAATCTGAATGGAATTTTCTCATGAATATATCACAAAACCATCAAAAATTCAGATTCTGGAAACACAAATATCTTAGGATGAGAAACATTTTTTTTAGCAATCTAACTGAAAAAAATACTCAGGTTTATCTGAATATTACGATAGGCTGGTTGACTTACAAACCTCTGTAACTCAAAGTTACCGTTCTACTGCACAACTTTTCTGTTAACTTCATAGCTTAACTGAACTAAAAAAGGAGGAAACTCATAACTATGGCCTTTCTGATTCCATTCTACACAAAAAAAGACACTTTTGAAACCTGGATTTTTTTTTTCATTGAACTGCCTTGTCCAAGTGAATTTCTTACATGAAAGCTGCTCACAAAAACTTCAAAATGCAGGATAATATTTTTGAGAATAGCTTTACAAAATCTGTTTATATAGCTTTCCTACTGAAACTGTGAGTATTCTCATCGATCAAGTACTCTTCTACAAAACAAACATAGAGGAGAACCCCAGCCTGGATATTTCTGTGCCACTCTGGAATTGACAAGTGGTCAAAACATTTCCCGTTATTGACAAGGTGTCACGCTCCCTCGTCACATGGGTTAATTTCTGGGTGACCTTTGAAACCTCCAAAAGAAGTTTAAGACTAAGTGACAGGCTACAGCTGATCTTGCTCTAGAAATAAGACACCTACTCCTGCCCTGCTGATGTATTTCAAGATTTGAGAAGAAAAAGACTATTGAAAAAATGGGGTTTATTTGCCTGTTTTCATCTGCTGATGAGGCATTGGGAAGAATTTCTGAGTATAAATCCTATTGAACTAATTCCTCAAGAAAATGTAAGAATTCCGTGAGTTGTTCATTCTTGATTCCCCTCCCTTGCTTGTCCTATTTTCCTTGTAAATGTGCAAAATCCCTCCAATTAAAAAATGCTTTTCTTGAGGGGAAAAAAAGTCAACAGACTGTTTCACACGATTTCCCCTGTAGTTGAAAGCAATAGATTTTCCATGCAGTGAACACAGTGAGAACTGGAACTGTCACAGGATGTTTTTAAGCTATGAACTGACCCAGATAACACCCACTGGAATGATAGCCCTTTTTGATATTTATTTGATATTGAGCAAAAGATTATTGCGGTCAATATCTAAACACTAAGTGCTCTTCCAGTGTTATTTTGATGTAATTTTCTATGTTGGATGTAGAAAGACAAGGTGATAAACTGATAGGTTCCATAAAAAAGGCAGACAAACAAAACATCCCACATGCAGTTTTTTCACAAATACTCTCTCCTCTGGTATTGCCTATGACAAAGTCATTTTGACAGGGCCRTGAGACTTTCTCTCACCTAATTTCCTTTGGCAAACCAAGGCAGTTTTTCAGCACGACGACTGATCTCTGGGTTATCTGGATATTCTCATTTTAAGATGCTATTGGAAGGGCTTAAATAATTTACACTTTCTGCCACGAACTTGGCATCTTTTTTCACCAGTTGCTGATTTCTTGCACCTAACGGTGCAACAGTTAGTTCTCTAGTCTATATAAAGGCAACATCTAGTTACAAAGAGTACAGGTACTGGTAGTTTACAAATTTCACTCTGTCATGAAGATGTCTTTAAGGACTCTCTGAACTGTTAACATTACAAAGTAAAAGTCTATCAGAAACTTGCCTAAGATTCAGACCAAGCTTTGCATAATTGGTAGTTTTTAATAAAATTCCTCATCTTATTCTTCCCCAGCACAATCAGTAGAATTAAGAACCAAAAAACATGGAAAGACAAGTAACAAGGAAGAATGAACCCTACAATCAAACTAATCTAACCCAAAAGTTACAAATATCCTTGAAGTCAGCTCCAGTATTTTTCTTCAAGAATGAAACAAATCAGTATACGGATTTAAGCAGTACAACCTGCGAAAACCTTAAATGGTCAACTTAGCTTATCCAAAGCCTTCCTTGGCGTGAGCAGTACAGCTTGGGCCCTCTAGCTGTCCGCATAAGGTTTGCAGCCGGTAGTCTAAAAACCATCTAGCAGTAAACTGGAAGGAAGAATTAGCAGAACCGGATGCAGCTGATCTTCCCTCAGCCAGTGGAATGATACCAAAGCAATACTCGAGTTTAGGGCTTTCTTATTTTTCCTGAACTGCATGTGTCACTCCACAACTACCCTTGCAGTAGCTTCCTTTCATTGCATGGTGTAATCTTGCTAAACTTTTATGCGTCTACTGTATGTTACGTGTTTCAAAATTATGGCATAGACACTTTATTGCTATTGCTTCTACTGAACAGTACCATCCAGAAATAATGCCTTTCCTTCTCCTGAAATAGGTTTCCATAGCTCAAGTTTACTGACTTTCAGAGAACAAGCACTGTTTGACTATGAACATCAAAGAAAGTGTTTTTTTGTTTTGTTTTGTTTTTTGCAAGGTTGCAGCAGTAAAAGGCAAGATTGTCTGATATCAGTATTATAGACAGTAAGCTAATCATTGTGCTTGTTTTAAATACACATGCAGAATACTAGAATAAAAGAAAACATTTGGATGACAAAGTGTAAATACAATTGATTTGATTGATTAACATACATGGCTAATTCATCTCTGTTTTTGTCTGTTATTTGTCTTTAAGCTTAACATTTGTTTTTTTTCCACTAAAGCATATTTCAATACAACAAGCAAAACATAATATCATCTGTTCTTTATACATATGGATACACATCAGTAGTTTGCTAATGTGGCACAATTAAAAACTAAAAAGATAGGAACTATCAAATTAAGATTGCCCATAGCAGTTTATTATAACACAGTCTAATTATCCTTACACAGCAACATCAGAAAAAAGGTAAGTGTCAATATAAATGACACCCTCTCAACACAGCCACTGACATAGATCAGCATCAGCTGCCATATAGCACCACTCAGCCTCTTAAACTTGTGGTATTTCACCACAGTCCACATCCTCCTCCATCTTCACCTTTATTAGACAATCAATTCTCAGCCTTCCCCTCTTCTCTTTTTCATAGCACCCAGGGCCTGTAAGCATAAAAGGCATTGCTAAAGGCCTCCTTGCTTCACAGATCCCCTTTCTATCTGATGACTAATTAACAGACTGCTTCATTTGCTCCAGGTGAGTATGATCTTTCACAGTCCCATCCCCATAAGGCTAACCAGACTATACAGCTCCCAAAAGCATCAGGTGTTCTTTAACTCTCTTTTATTAGCTTAAGTTGGAAAATCTATCCCAATAAAAAATATTAAATTCCACTTCTATGCTACAAGAAAGCACAGAGAGAGCACTAATTTTTTGGAGGTTCTCAGTTCTGAGAGTTCAGTCCAGATAAGGATTCAGAGAGCAGGAGACTCCTAGCAAAAGTCTGGGTCAGCAGAAGCAAGCAGAAGTCAAGTGTTGCAATGACTAAGACTGCATGAAAGAGACGTTTTGATTCCCTATCTCTGACAAGCCCCACATAGCAGAGATTAGTCTTGGAATATTTCAGTACGGATCTGTGCCTCCAACTGAAATCAGGGATCTCAAATGGTGTGTGAAAGGGAGGAGAAAGTTTAGAATTTTGCCACTCTGAGATGTTTGCAGTTAGCCTGGAAATGTTCACAAATAACTGCAGAGATCTTCCTATTTTATCATCATGCCCGAGCTGTGGAATTTATACAGATACTTTCTTACCCTTTTGTTATGAGAGGCCCTTGCAGTATTCGGGTATCTTTCTAGTGTTTCCTGTGCTTTGCAAAAGATCCTCCTCTGCATATAAAATATGGCTATACACTTGACAGTCGCTACACAACCAAAATAGGATTTATAATCAAGAGTGCTCTGGCTCTGTTGGTTAAACATACTAACAGTGAGGAGAAGAATTTCTTTTTAATACCTAATTAATAACCCTTAACCATTCAGATTATTTTAAAAATATTTTATTGCATCTTCTAAAATATCTTTCCTGATATTTCTGAGGACATTTGATGTCCCAAGTTTTAAACCTACTTAAATGTGCTGTTATTTTTTCTGATTTTGTTCCTCAGCAGTTGTCTGGTCTTTTCTTCTTTTCCCCTGATCTCTCTTTGTCCTCAATTCCTTTTAAAGATCACTTTTCTTTGTACCCTGCGTCCTGTTTGTCATTTATATTTCTTCCTGGCCTTAATTGCAGGGCTCATTTCCCTAATCAGCTTCTTTTTGTGTAGCTTTGAGATTTCTTATTTTATGTCACTCTTCACTGTTGGCTTCTCTACCTTGGCTTTGCCTGTGACTGGCAACTTCACGCTAGTTCCAGCTCAGAAGTTAGAAGAGACCCAACACAAAGGGCTGGATCCTCAGGATCCTCATCTCTCTGCCTTTCCTTGCAGACACAAAAGAAATGATGAAGCTGGCTGAAAACAACTTCTCCCTTGTGCAGGTAAATCTACAAGTACTGTACGGAAAATGTCTCTCGCAGTCTGCCAGAGATATTGAGGAGACTGCAGACTGCCACAGGCACAGAGCATCATTTCCTTTCAGGTGCCATGTTTTTCAGTAGAGGCATCTTGAAAACAGATGAAAATCTTGGATAATAACAAAACTACAGAAAGACATAAACCTGACCACCACTACTGCACAACTGAACCAAAGATAGGTGATTTCTCTTGCTAAATGACTTATCTGGGGTTCACTGTTCAGTATCAAAAACCTGGCTCCACTGTCAGCAATGCTGCACTAACACAATAAAAAGGCAACCCTAAAATGTCTGGCAGGCAGGAGTCTTGGGACAGCAACAGCCTAATTGTTTTCAAGTACTTTGTAGTTACTGTGATTTGATTTAAGGAGGAATTAGAAGGCGGTAACTTGTGAAAGCCTACTGCCAGTTCCTCCTAAACATGAGGGAAAGCATGTGTTTTGACAGGGTCTCCAAAAGTACCCAAGGGACTCAGCTCTGTAGGTTTGTTGACTCAAGAACTGTTCTGCTAAAGGCACTTACAAAAGTCTCCCTTTTTATTAACAGAAATATTGCAATAGGATCACAAAGCAGACTCACACAATCACACAATCACAGAATCATTGAGGTTGAAAGGGACCTCTGGAGATCATCTAGTCTACAACACAACCTCTCTGGGCAACCTGTTCCAGTGTTCAATCCCTCTTACAGTAAAAAAGGTTTTTCTTGTGTTTAAACAGAATTTCTTGTATTGTAATTTTTTCCCACTGCCTCTTGTCCTGTCATTGAGCACCACTGAGAGTAGTCTGGTTCCATCTTCTGTACAACCTACCCATCAAGTATTTATACTCATTGAGAAGATACCCCTGAGCCTTCTTTTCTCAAGGCTAAACAGTTGCAGATCTCTTAGCCTCTCCTTGTATGAGAGATGCTCCGGTCCTTTAATCATCTTCATGGCCTTTTGCTGGACTTGCTCCAGTAGCTCCATGTCTCTCTTGTACTGGGGAACTCTGACCTGAACACAGCACTCCAGATGTGGATCCACCAGTAGAGGGGAAGGATCACCTCCCTTGATCTGCTGACAGTGTTCTTCCTAATGCAGCCCAGGATACCTTTGGCCTTCTTGCCACAGGGGTATATTGCTGGCTTATGTCCAAGTTGGCCTCCACCAGGATCCCCAGGTCCTTTCCTACAAGGCTGCTTTCCAGACAGTTGGCCCCAACCTGTACTGGTGCATGGGGTTATTCCTCCCCAGGTGCAGGACTTGGCATTTTACTTTGTCGAACTTCACAAGGTTCCCACCTGACCATCTCTTCAGCCTGTCAAGGTCCTTCTGAATGGCAACACAACCCTCTGGTGTATGAATCACTCCTCTCAGTTTTGTATCATCTGCAGACTTGCTGAGATGTCTATCCCATTGTCTAGGTCATTAATGAAGATGTTAAACAGTATTGGACTCAGTATTAACCCCTTGGGGACACTGCTAAAGGTTGGCTTCCAGCTAGCCTTTGTGCCACTGATCACAGCTCTATGAGCCTGGCAGTTCAGCTAGTTTCAGGCCACCTCACTGACCACTTATCTAGCCTGTACTTCATCAGTTTGTCTATGAGGATATTATGGGAGAGAGTACTGAAAACCTTGCTAAAGTCAAGATAAACAACATTTATTACTCTCCCCTGATCCACCAAACCAGTCACCTCATTGTAGAAAGCTATCTGGTTGGTTAAACATGATTTCCTCTTCATAAATCCTTACAGATTACTCCTAATCACCTTCTTGTCCTTCATGTGTTTTGAAATTGTTTCTCCATCACCTTCTCAGAGATTGAGGTGAAGCTGATTGGCTTGTAGCTCCCCAGATCCTCCTTCTTGCTCTTCTTGAAGATAGGGGTGACATTTGCTTTCTTCTAGCCCTCAGAAACCTCTCCCAAATGCCACAGCCTCAAAGACAATCAAGAGTGGCCTCACAATGACATCTCCTAGCTCCCTCAGCACTCATGGGTGCATCCTATCAGGTCCCATGGATCTGTGTGTGTCCAGTTTGTTTAAATGTTCCCTAACCTTACCCTCTCCCAAGGGTAAGTTTTCATTGCTCCAGGCTTTCCCATTGGTCTCAGGGACCTATGGTTCCTGAAGGAAAATCTTACCAGTAAAGACCAATGCAAAGAAGGCATAGAGTACCTTGGCTTTTTCTGCACCCTTTGTCACCAGGGTCCATGCCACATCTAGCAGTGGACCCACATTTTCCCTAGCCTTCCTTTTGCTGCTGATGTATTTCTAAAAGCCCTTCTTGTTGCCCTTCATGTCCCTCACCGCATTCAACTTCAGTTGGGCTTTGGCTTTCCTAACCCCATCCCTGCATGCTTGGACAGTGTCTCTATATTCCTCCCAGGTCACTCGTCCCTTCTCCCACCTCTTGTACAATTCCTTTTTATATTTGAGCTTTGTCAGGAGCTCCTTGTTCATCCATGTAGGCTTTCTGCCACTTTTGCTTGATTTCCTGCTCATTGGGATGGGCCATTCTTGAGCTTGGAGGAGGTGATCCTTGAGAATCAATCAGCTCTCTTGGACCCGTCTCCTCTCCATGACCACATCCAATGCAGATCCTTGAAGAGGCCAAAGTCTGCTCTCCTGAAGCCCAGGGTTGTGATCCTGTTTTTTGCCTTGTTCTCTTCTCTCAGGAACCTGATCTCCACCATCTCATAGTCCCTGCAGCCAGGGCTGACCCCAGACTTCACATCTCTGACCAGTTCTTCCTCGTCTTTAAGAATCAGGTCCAGCAGAGTGCCTCCCCTCATTAGCTCGCTGATCACCTGTGTTAGGAAGTTGTCTTCAGTGCACTCCAGAAACCTCCCAGATTGCTTGTGCCCTGTTCTATTGTCTGTCCAGCTGATATTGGAGTGGTTATAAGCCCCCCATGAGGACCACTGAGGGCCTGCAAACATCAAGCTTCTTCCAGTTGTCTGAAGAAGGCCTCATCTACTTCTTCTCCCTGATCAGGCAGCAGACACCCACAACAATGTCATCTGTTTTGGTCTGCCTGATAATCCTGACTCAAAAGCTCTTGTCTGGCTTATCATCCATCCCTAGGCAGATCTCCATGCATTCCTGCTGCTCTCTCACATAAAGGACAACTCCTCCCCCTCCATGCCATTCTAGCCTGTCCTTCAAGAGCCTGTATCCATCCATTCAGCACTCTAGTCGTGTGAGCTGTCCCACCATGTCTCCGTGATCCTAATGACATCATAGCCCTGCAACTTCACACAGACCTCTAATTCCCCTTGTTTGTTCCCCATGTTCCATGTGTTAGTGTTCAGGCATTTCAGAGAGGCACCCAGTTGTACTGACTTCCCAGAAAGGGTATCAGAGCTTTCCCCATAATGCTGTTCTGTAGTGACTTCCTTATTTATGTGCATATGTTTGGGTTGACTCCACGTCAGCCCTGTTTTGTTGATTACAAGGTCCCTCCTGTTCACATCATGCTGCACCCTTTGCTTGCCAACCGAGTCTGCCACTTCTTCACTTGATTTTTGGTCATCCTCTCTCTTCCCCATCATTCCTAGTTTAAAGTTCTCCTCACCAGGCTGACCAGCCTGTCGGCAGAAGATACTTTTGCCCCATGTAGTCAGGTGGATCCCATCTCCTCCAAGCAGTCCTTGATCCTCAAAGAGGGTCCCATGGTCACAGAACCCAAAATCCTGTTGCTGACACCAGATGTATAACCAGTTGTTTATCCACATGCTCCATGCACTCAGGCCCTTCCCTCTCCCTGGCAGAATCAAGGAGAATACCACCTGGGCCACCATGCCCTTGGCCCGTGCCCCCAGAGCCATTTAGTCACACTTATTTTTCAGGTCTCCCCCAGCAGTATTGTTCGTGCCCACGTAGAAGAAGAGCTCTATCTATGGCAGAACTATTTGTAAAATCTTTGAAGACCAGATTTCACTTAGAGGCCTCACAAATTTACTTCACTGAATGCCAGAGGTGGCAAACCCATTGTCTCCCATTTTGTTTTCTCTAAGGAGATGGAAAGAGAGGTCTTCACATTATTTTCCTGTCTTCTTCCCAAAACAATCAATTACAATACACAATAGGAATAATACATGACATTATTGTACAAAGAGCTCCAGTTTTCAACTTCTCTTCTTTCAGCATATGTGTTCAGAATGGAGAGAGTAATTCTGAGAATTTAGACTTCATAAGAATGCAGTGAAAGCTGGGAGAATTGCTTATATGCATATTTATTACAGCTTTATAGTGATTTGATTTATGCTTCTCAATAACAGCCAATTTATAGTTACAGTTGTCAATTAAGAGTCGTAGTTATAATTTAGTGAGTGATGTACCCCAAACTCATTGTACCTTGAATATAATCTTACACTGGTCCCTGTGACATGGAACTAGGGACATACATATTAGACTTCTTTAAAAGGCTGAAAATTAATGTAAGCATTCATGATAGTATTCCTTTCTGAGTCAATTTGAACTAATGATTGAAGTAAAATTGAGAGATGTTGAATACAATGTTTTACTAAAATCTGAGCATCTTCCATTTACTCTTTTATCTTCTTATTCTACAGTTTAAACAAAGAAGTCAAGTTTATCTGGTTTAATTTGATCTTTAAAGATCAATGTTCATTAACGTTAACGAATGTGTTGCCTTTTAGGTGCATACAGGCTCAGTATCTGTTGCATTCTGCTAGCAAGAAATCGTGGGTTTGTTATTTGACAACCCCCAGAAGTACCCTTTTGTGGAGGGCCATGACAGGGTTAAACTGGTGGAAAGTTGCAAGTAGCAAGCAACAGGAGTCTCAGACAAACATACCCAAGGACACTGGTGCAGCTGGAAATGATACATCCTGAGAAAGTACAGATAAACTAGCAGAAGCCAGTGGGAACCAAGGTTAAGGGCTAGACAGTTTTGCTAAATAAGTAGCAAGGTACAAGGCATGACCGCTGYGTGYGTGATCGGTGCTATGATTGGCTACCTGTGACATAATCTGTATGAACCACCAATCAAGGGTCAAGGCGCCGCATGCCTGCACCTATAAGGTGGGCAAATTGCTGAATAAAGTTGGAATTGAATCTGCATTCTGTGAGTGCGTATGATTCTTTCCCGTCACTCCCGCGGACCGCGACACCCTTTCACCTTTTCTTAACCATTTTTCCTTGCATATGAAATCTCTTCAATCCCCACAATTCCTAATTGCTATCCCTTTAGTCATTACCTAATTGTTTATTTCATATATCGTCTATGGAGGATTATTCCTATTCATGTTGCTGCCACTTTTCCTACATTTTTCTCTATCTGGCAATGTTTGTATTACTTTCTAGCTATCAGCATACTTTTATTTTATTTTTTACTTTATTTCTCCATTTAAAACTAACTTTTGGAGTAAGGATGCTTTTTTTTACTTTATACTTAAACTCTTCCCCTCACCTCAGTCCTCTCTCGTCCTTTCCGTCTACCAATTAAGAATATGTTTAGTGACAGTCTGATTTTTCAAAATGTGGTGTGCTGAACACTGGAACATGCGAACTTCTAGATATATACTACTTTTTAAAACTATGTATTTTAATTAGCTAAGTATCAATATTGGCTAACTTCAATGAAAACATATGCTAACATATGAAAATCTTGTCCTAATAATCATTTCATTCTAGGCTCTTGCTTGCACCAATGGCTTGCTGCTAAATATTTATAGCAGTATAAAAATTTCCAATAATTTATTTTTACACTTGCACCATGACAAAAGGAAGCAAATTCCATCCAACAGAAATTGATCAGTTTATGCCCTGAAGCCTATGAATTAATCGTTCTTATTTCACCTTAGTGAGCAGAATTGCAGGCTATTCTTATTAATATAAGTGATTCATTTTTTAAAAAACTTGACAATCTAATTTGCTCTATCTATCTGGTTTGTTCTCTTCAAGTAAATCCTCTGGTTGATATTGCTGCAAAAGTAGAAAGGGATTTCTTATAAACTCAGTATTGTTTTTCTTCCAGTACTTCAACCTGTACTTGTGAAGACAGACAAATCATTCATCAGTCCTCCCAGAAACATTCAAGAGGGGAATAGATTAGGGGGGAACTGATAACTACGAAAAAATACCAGTGTAATTAAAGGAAGAAATTAGAGAGTTTTTGAACAGGCTTTTTTCATGCATTTAATCAGAAGAGGTCATCAGAAATTCTCCTCTTTCAGCTAAGTACTTTAAGTAGCTGACCCAGGACCTCACTATCTGTAAAAGTCTGACTGGAAATATTCTGAAGTACTGGGAAAAATCATTTGAATAACTAAAGAAAATGTTATTACATTCTGTAATCCAATATTGTGCATCAAAGTTATTAACACTACACTCTTAACACTGATTGAACTTCACCTAAATATCAATCCATTTTCAATTTAGATTAAAATGAATTTGGAAAACAATTTTTTTCAAAAATAGAAAGGAACATGACCTTGTTCCTACCAAACTGGAAACTTCAGAGTATGTGAGTTGCTCTTGATTATTTTCAGTGAGGGAAATAGTTGTCTTTGGAAAACTCTAGCTTAAAGAGGGTGTGTTACCATGGAAAAAGCAAGTCTCTCATCTTTTAAACATACTTTCCCATATAGCAGAACTAAAACAAGCTTAGACTTTCTATATAAAAATGAAAAAAGAGAATTTGAAAATTTTAGGTTATTAGAAAAACATCTTCCATTGCTCTCATTGTGCACACCCTGCAGTAAGTTCAAATTCTGCTGCTGACTTCAGCAGATGAACTTTAAACTAAGACCCAGCCCTTACATAACCCCGCAGTAAAAACAGACACAGAAAGAGGACAATCAGGCTCTTATACCCATCTCAGCCATCTTCTTTCTCTAAGTCCTCCATCATCCATCAAACACTCATTCTCTCTACCTAATTCAAGAGGAACATTTCTTGTGTAGACAAAAATTGAAGCTTCTTAAGAACATATAATTTCCACGTTTGAATACAGTTGCCCAGCTCAAGCTCAGATAAAGTAACAGCAGGACTGACCGCTTAACTTCACAGAAATAGCTGCTAGAGAAACAAGAGTAAGCTAAGATTTTAGTAAAAATGTTTGTTTTGCAGAGAACGCTGTTGGAACCTCATGCTGTATCAAAGCCTCATGTAAGCTGAGTTCTCCCAAAATCTAGGGCTGCTGGAAATGATTCAGTCTAATTTTTTTGTTATTGGAATATGGTAGCAATGTATGAACTCTTAAAAATCATGATGACATCCTGAGCATCAATGAGAGAAATCTAAAGGTCCTAATTAGAAGCTTTTCAAGCACAACAAGGCCTACTCAGGCTTTGGTGATAATAAGCATGCAGACTCAAGGGCCCTCACCATGACATGGTCCATGGTAATTTACTCCACTGACTACAAATCTATTTCAATTAATGTAGCACATACCCAGATACCAAAATAGATTGTTAACAAAGACAATCACATAGTGCTTTGTGCCAACAAAAGAATATAGTGACAAGGAAAAGATGTCCATCTGATTTTAAATGTAAAAAACCCAAACCATAATGTGACAACCAATGAATAGAAAGAACAACAGAGAACAAGCTGAGGTTCATCAATCAAAGTTGAGAAAGATCTGTTGAAATATGCTTTCTGTCTTATGCAGTTCTTGCAAGCAGCCTACAAAATTTGCATGGATCTCACTAAATCCATGGAAAAAAGTAGAGTTACTGCAACTTCAGAAGCCAATGCCAGCAGTGACCACAGTCCTTGTGCTGGCAACACAAGAATAAAATTGTGAAAAAATCAGTGAAACAGAAATCAATACTGAAAATGGAGAACCCTCCCAAAAAAGTTAGAAATTCTGATTTGAACTGAAGAGCAGATTTGGGGTCTCTATCACAGGCAAAAGAAGAGGAAGGCAGACTGGAAAAGCAGAAAAAAAGAACAGAGCAAGAAACAACATGATTCAGCAGCAAGTCCCAGCTGGATAATAACACTGATAGAGCCACAGACATGGAGACATATTGAGGCTCTGAGGAAAGAGCAAGCAGAAAGGACAACTACTCCACATTCAAACTTCTGAAGTACATTGAGGAAAAGGGAACAAGGAAGTACACAAAAAATCAGACAAAACAGTAAAAGATACATGTTGAAGGCCCAGCTGCTGAAGTCACTGCTATGACAGGAATCCACAGAGCCATGTACTCAGTAAATTAAGTACGGACATTAAATGTGGACTTCTTAAAAAAAAATCCAATGCAAATGTTAGAAAAATGCTCAATAACTAAATATATCAAGGATGGGGGTGGGAGGTTGGGGAGTTACTCAACTGTATTACATTGAGAACACAGCTCAGTGAACAAAATGAATAAATATTCATACCAGCACAATCAAAATGGCAAAAACAAAGACTGCAATCAATAATCTTGGCAAAAGATGTTCAGACTACAGGAAAATACTAAGAGCACTTGAAACTTCTGCCCTAATGAAACAGGCAATGAAACTAAATTATCTCTTTTGAAAACTAGGCCTTTCTTGAGCAGAGGAAATATGGAGTCATTGTCCAAATATCTCAAAACACCCTTATGAATTTCAGTGACTTTCAAAAGGTGTTTAAAAGTCTGGCACAAAGCTTAATCATGCAATACATTTCTAGTTAACYAGTATTACCAATGCGACCTAAAACTAGAGGAAGAATTTTGTACAGCTAAACAGAAAACAGAATAGGACTGATGTGTGTGCAGGATATGAGAAGTCACTACACATTCTTTGTGCTGTTCTTTGGCCCCGTAGTCTGAAGTATTATGTGACCAAGACACTTGAACACTATTCCAGATGAGCAATATCTGGATATTCTAGATAACCAATCTAGAAGAGCTAAATTTTGCAATACTGAGTAACACTTTCATAAAACCTCAGATAATCTTTCAAGCTATCATGCCACACTTGGCTCAAACTCAGCCATGCCAAAACAATCATCCCTGAAATCCAAGGTTAACATCACTTTACAAAATCATCAGATAGTTATTCTAATTCACCTTCCTAACTCTTTAAATCCAACAATAACAGCAAAGACTAGAGAGGTCTCACAACATTTAAGCCTCAGCAATACTTAGGAAAGAAAGCAATACTACACCAGAGCAGAATGAGAACACTCAAAAATTAATGCTAGTCCAAAATGAGAAAAATGATGGCTTTTGAAAATAAATGAGTCAAAAGATTATGGACATTTGGTTGAAACACTCCACTACTTCTACAAAGGAAAATCACCAGTATCCATCATTATCAGAAGGAATCATGTTTGATGGAGCAGCCGATATCCTGAATCCCACACAAGGCTGTCAGAAAATAAACTTTTGTGCAGAAATGCAGATACTCATTAAAAAACTAATTACAACTCTTAGCATGGAGAATGGAGTATTTGATCTCGACACCATAAGGCATGTGGAAATAGTGGCAAGTGGCAGAGAGGAAAGGAACAGATTCGTTGTCATCCCTTGGAGCATTACTGACACAGGCAAACAGTAGGAATGAACAAAGACATAAAGCAATTCTACAGTTTCTGTTGTTCAACCGTATTAACTGCCATGTCCAGGTTGGAGTTACTGTGAATAGTACAATGAAATCACAGCTGCTTAATAGTCAGTATTTTAACTCCTGTATGCCAGTCTGCTTAAATCAGGATTTTCATTACACAAAATGTTTTCCATATGTAATTTATGACTATATATACATTTTAATTTAATAAATATTGAACCATCACTTGTAAAATAAAATGGCAATTTAAATTCAGTTCAAATTCTCTAGCAAACTTCTTATAGAGCCTCCTCCTTGTAATAACCTGTTATTTATATTAAGATAGACTGGAAAAACTTGAATAAAACCCAGTTCAGAATACAATCCTAAAATCTGTTTGCTGTGGCAGGACTAATATGCTGTAATTAACCTAATTCTTTCCAATTTAAAAGTTAACTATTAAAGCACATTGCATATAAATACACACATTATATTTATACAGAGAGAGATTGAAAGAGTCAGTATCAACAATTTCAAGCCTACAAAAAAATTAGTAATCTTAAACTGTAAATACATCCATAAAAGAAAACCAATGATAATGAATTTTTGCATCTAATGGTTTTTATTCCTAAAAAGTCTTCCTGTGATATATATATTTTTAAATATGTGGCGCCTACTAAGGGTATATATATAAGATAAATTCTTCTCATAATCTTTATTAAGGAGTCAGGAGTCATTAACGTCCTAAAAAAGCAAATGGTGAACTCCCACCTGAACAGGCAGAAAGAATGCATTTTCTATTTCAGACTGACACAGCTGAATATATCATGCCTTTGAAAAGCAACACAGTAAAGTCCTTTATCAATTCAGATCATAGAAGCAACATGGTCTCAGCCTGGGCTGGGATTAAGCACTTTTGCAGATGAAGAAGTCGTTCAGATTGTACACAGACCCAATTCTTGGCTTGCACTAGTGCAGTATGACAAGGGGGCCAACTGGTACCATTTGTAGAAGGAATATGAAGTGTATGTAGCTCTGAAACTCACTTCATCTCATTTATTCTCTAAGACTCCAGGAGAGAAGGAGTTTCTTTTTTTATCACCAGCTCTCAGACTGGGGGTTGGTGTCCAGCTGGGTCAGAGCCCGAAGGCAGGTTGTGAGGATGCTGAATACTCTGAATTCTGCAAAATCACTAATGAGTCAGGGAACTTTGCGCAAACTTTCCTTTATGATTCACTTATAAGAAGCAATCAGAAATATTTCAACGAGCTATAGATGTCTTGTTTCAGGACAAGACAAGACAGACCAAATAAAATAGAGCAAATAATATTCATCCAGTCAGCATAGTTAAAAGTAAATGCTGAAGTTGGTTGTCAGAGCATTACAGATGGATCAACTATTTTTGTCCTAAGGAAGAGTCTCCTTCCTTCCTTCCGTCCTTCCAAATAATACCCCACTTACAGTTTAGTTATCATTTTATTTTACTTTAAATTTGGAGAGAGGAAGCAATATGAACATTTTTGTGGTTGGATGCAATGGGATAACTTCTGCATTTAGAGGTAGAACTTTAGCAGAAGATGTGAGAAAGATGTTAGAAAAGTGCATGCACTACAAAATGCACTACAAAATACATTCTTCTCTAAGATGAGATCAGTATATTCAGTAAAGCCCCACGGTCTCCCAAACTGATTTTCTCATCTAGAGAGGTTTGAGTGGTGCCATTTTAAGTATTAACTATTTAAGTATTAAGCCACCCTGCCTTGAACATTTTGATATTCATAATTCTACCCAGGACAATATCTCCTCTGCAGCATCCTTCTCTTCTCCTCAGGCCTTGCTGTTTCTTTGGTGGCTCCAAGCCATTTCTTGAGAGATGTGTGCATCATACACAGATATTTTTGAAAAAATGAATGGGTACAGACATCCTATTGAGCTGTGCTCTTGTCACTGCAGTTGTGTTCCAACTCTCCCCTGAACCTTGGCTTCCACCAGATCTCTCTGTAGTACTTCAAGAATCGCAGCCTGATGCTCAGCTGCAAACCCACAGAAAATATTGGCATAATGCCATCATAATCTGTGTGATGCTCTGATTAAATTAGTTATTTAACTGTGAGTGTCCTATATGTATGACCCCACTACATCAGGTTAATTCACCAGCCATAAGTTACAACAGGAATGGTTACACCTCCATTGGTAGGTTTGCAAACTGAAAAATTCTGACCGTTTAAAGATTGTTAGCAACCATTTAAGCTAAGATCTCTTACTTACCAACAAATCTGTTAAGTATTACTTCCAAGTATTTAAATAGTACAATTTTAAGTCTCCCTATTTTTAGGAATGCCTGCCATGCTTTTTGCTGCTAGTTTAATTAAGTACAATTCATCAGACCTCATGGTTAATTATGTGGGTTTTTTTAATTCCATATAGGAATGGAGACACAGTGTTTCCTACAAAAATATTGTACTAAGTATGATTTCATTTTATTTTAAACATTTTTAATTCTAAAATATTTTTAAAGTTTAGTCATTATTTCAATTATAAAAAGGCAGTTGTAAATTTGCATCGGTTTTCTAATTATTGCAATGTAAATAAATGTTCTTAGACAATTAGCCAACTGAAAAATATCCCAGTAAATTCACAGTAGACTGATTTGTTCTGTGTGTTTTCCCATTTGAAATTTTGTGAAATACGTAAATTCCAGTGAAATGTTTTACTCTCAGCACAAAACATTTTCCAGTGGAACAGTTCTACCAGTGGCATGCATTTTAAGGATAAGACTGTCCTCCTACCTCCAGCTTCCATTCCGGAAATTATTCTTATCAGCTTTTAGCTAGGGCTTCTGAATAAAGTTCACAGTCCTTAAAGACATTTGCACAGAAACATCTTATCTGGGATTAAGGAAAAAAGTGAGCATTCCTTCTACAAACCACAGGTGTTTGACTTTCCCTGACTAATGAGGTAATCAGAGTTGTCTGATCACCCACTGTTATCTCTTAACTTTTAGCTCCTACAACTTTTTATTATTTTACAAGATCTGTGGAGATTACCTACAGATTCTAAAAGCTGTTCCTTTGATTAAATTAGTTGCAATCAGGTTTAGCACCTTCTGTGATACAGACTTTGTTCTAAATGGTCTCTTTAAGGTTAATGTTACTTTGCTTCTTAAGAGAATTATCAAAAAAATGTCTTCATTATTATCTTTAGCCTGGGCATCTGAGGTCTCAGAATTAACATTAATCAAAATTTATGACCCCTGTCGTTCAGATGTAAGGTCCTTCTGGGTTTAGATATAAAACACAATTAAATGAAAATCCTTTCATAATTTTGCAGCTAGAGAATCACATGAAAGATGAGTATGTATCCTCTATGGCCCAGAAACTTATTGACAGAATTTGGTAAATAAGGAGAGCTGTTCTGTCTGCACTTAGACTCTTTTAAACCACCAGAGAGTGGTAATTTCTTGTTGATGGGTGCATTGTTATGAGTTATGATGTACTATTATTCTGACACTTTAAATAAGGTGTTTTAGCAAGTAGGAGAGATAAGTGCTGCAGAAATTTTGTTATTATTACAATATACAATTTGGTAGTGTCCCTTCTAGCATGTACTGCCATTATATAGAAATGGAAGTATGTAATTTCCCTCAAAGACAAGATCAGTGCTCCTTCAACCTTCTAGGCTGTCCCCTTCCCAATACAACAGATTTAGAACAGTTTACAGAGGAGGGAATTTGTTCTTGTCAGCTGTTCAGGGTTTGGTGTTGGGGATTTCCATTTACCCCAGATTTTCAGTTCAACTCTTAAAGAAAATTTAACCCAAAACCAAAAGAATAATTCCTCTATGAGCTAAATGAGCTATGACTTGTGCTGAACTGGACTTCAAGAATTAATAAAGCCTTGACCAATTCACTAAATCCTCCACTAACAACAATTCCACATCAGCAAACTCAAAAAATCCCCATCTCCAAAGTTAGCATCTGCAGATCAGAGTTTCTCTCAGATAGCTAATCTCAAATCCATTTTAAGGTACTGAAAGTAAAATTGAGGGTTAGATCACCAGTTACATCAGAGGGTTAGGTTTCTTCTTCTGTGAAAGCTCTTTTAGGTCCCCAGTTCTTTCTTTGTCTTTCAAGGTATTCTTGCCATCTCAAGACACTTACAATCTGAGAGGTTAATTCCACAAAACCTGGGCTATCCCACAAAAATATCTTCCATCAGACTACAGTCGCTTTCTCTTCTTCACACAAGACTGAGAAAAGACTTCCCCAGTAGTGGGAACAGATTACAATTAATTACATTAACATTTGGGGTGGGGGGAGAGGGCAGGGATTGCCTTGTCACGTATAAAAATGTTCTAACAATAATTGCCTTCCGCTTTCCCACACTACAGTAACAGCTTTGATGGATATGTTTGCCCAAATTTCTTGAAAGAAAAACTCCTTTTTTCTCACTTAAAGAAGCATTTCCCAGCCTTATCTTGAACCTAATATAATAGCCTCTTTTCTTTCATTTTCTTGGCCTGACAGGTTTTTGAAGTTGCCTATGGTGTCACACAAATGGAAAGGCCAAATTTCCTCTCCCACAGGAAAAAAAAAAATGAAACACAGGTTTGTGCTGGGAGGTTTCAAGGATTAACTCAGAAAAGTAGTACCTTCTATCATATTGCAACAAGCAAGAAGGAAGTTTTTATGAGATAAAAGTAAAGGGGGAGAAACATTTATATGAAACTCCTAAAGTTAAGCTGAATGTCAGATTTCTAGTCCAGAACAGAAAAAAACCCAAACCCTGACCTAGGTGGAGAGACTTCCATGGAAAATTCTCTTATTTTGGTCTTTCCCATACCACCCTGAAACATGCTGAAATGGTTATTCAACACTTTGAAAGCGCAGTTTTAGAAATTACTAAGCAGAAAGCGAACAGAAGTGACTACTTCGGTGTTCCCTCAAAACCTGCCATTTGTGTTACCCACACTTGGTCCAACTCAAGCATCATCCAAAACAATCTGAAAGTCCTGATTCAGCCTAAGAATTTTCTGAAATTTTTCATACAGGAGGGTTTTACAAAGATAAAATTACACATGTTCAGCCACGACCTTTTCAGAACACTTTTGCCAGGAAGAGGAGGCTTGTAATTAGTAGGCTCCTTTTTTATGAGGAATGTCTTTTTAGTAAAGGAATAATTGCTGCTTCAGAACTCTGACAAGGAATTTGCCTGCTCCAGGAGTCAGTAAAATTTTAATAGTGCATCGTGTTAGACTCCCACACTTTTCTGAGGATGAAAAAGAAATGCACAGACAGAGGTACAAATACAGGAAAGACTGGTCAGAGTCACCTCACGGTGCTTAATTTGAACGACATTAGAAAAATATAGAGGTGAAAACAGTGGACAAGAAGTAATACTACATGTTGATCAATTTTCAAGTGAGCAGTTTAAGCATGTATCTTATTGCACTTTTAAGTATGTTTCTTATCCCTACTGAAAAGGTTGTCTTCTGTATATTCCTTATACACTACTAATAAATACTAAAACAAGATGTTTTGTGTTAGCTGCACATACATTTCTCACTTACAAGTGTCCACTGTAACTGCCATGTTTTACTTACACTATTGAAAATACAGAACCTCTGCTTACCTAAACCCATGGGGTGGAAGGGGCCCTCTTCCTCTGGTCCCTCTCTTCCTTGTTCTCTCAGCAGTGGAAAAGAAAGGGACTCCCAGCATGTGATATTTCTGATGGAACGTAAATAGAAAGATTCTCCATGACCTTTGATGATAATTCCCCAATAGCATTGTCTAAGTAAATAAGTCAAACCATTTGAAATATTTAAGATAATGAAACATCACACCAATCTTTAAGGTCAAATCTATAACAGTCTTATCAAGAGACTACTTTTAAAGCACCTGAGGTTGTAATCTTCAGCTCATCACCATAGCCTAAGTAGAACAGGGAGAAAAAAAAAAAGATAGGAAAAGATTACTGGTTTCAGGCTTTAATTTCCTTTTAATAGAAAACCCACTCTCCATGCTCCTTTGCTCTTATCCACGACATCTCCCCAGCCCCACCAAAATTTCCTGAACACATAAATGCTTCCTACTCCCCTCTCGCTGTCCATTCTCCAGCCAGGCCAACCCATCAATTCTTGCAGGGAGGTAGGATTTGAAATCAGCTAAGTATGAGGAAAAGAAGAGAGGCAGGGTGAGAAAAAGGAAAGGGAGGAGGCATCAGGATTGTCCTGGAAGTGGAGATAGACTACTGACATCTACACCAGAACATGTTCTTTCACACAGTTGAAGAAAAATTTCATAACTGGCTTCCTAATTTTAAAACAATTATCGTCTGTGAAACCAAGAATAAAAAAAGCTGTCTATCAGACCTGTTCCAAAGCAAGGATATAAAGTTTACCTGCATGGTATGAAATGATTTCCGCACCTTACAAGCATAATATGATACACCCTATAATTGCAAGACAACACATTATTTCTCAAATAGCAGAAAATACACTTCTTTCCACTATAGTCTTAAATAGCCTATATTTTCCTCTGGAGTTTTAATGCACCTATCATATAGTACTGAATATTACTGTATGCATTCTGGAGTCAAGGCTCATTAAAGTCATTTAGACAAAAGATACACTATAAATGATTCTTACACAACATAGAGCAGAATAAATATAGCAAGAGTAGTAGTGGAAATGTTGTGATATATGCGTGTCTTTCAGGCTTATTTTAACTGCAAGCTGGTTAACTACTTTAGTCCATCTATTGCACTTAAGAAATGTTGTGCTGCCTGGTGACAAGAAATTGTTCACTCAGGCTACCTACTAAATTAGTAGATTATATAGGATAGCAAGTTTATCACAAACAGAATAAATTTTCTCTTCTACTGAGATTCTTTTAGCAAAGGAAAAAGAGAGAGGCAACCAGTAACCACCCCCTGATTCTTAAACTCCCCTTTATCTTCCCTATGTTCAGATTAGAACAGCCTCTAATATTAAATAAGAGGCTGTGGTTACTCAGGGTAAGATTTGTCGCACTACTAATCATCTAAAACTTCTGTGTCTAGTCCACATTAATCATTTAGGCTCTAGTCAATGAAGAAAAAGAGCCCTCTTGAAGCAGACAATTTATCCTATTTTAAAAGAGGTTTCTAAAAGAGATGAGATGAACTATCCTCAGTGGAGGTCTGCCTTGCTCCATGGACTGAAGAGGGAGTCTGGACAGCCTCCTTAGATGAGAAGCCCAGTTTTCGGCTCTGCTTAGGTGAGACTCTCTTATGTAATCAACTATCAGTTGGAAAATGGGTGAACTGGTACTTCCCTACCTGTTATAAATTTTCTGGGGGCAATTTGCAACAACTCCCCCCCAAYGCGCACCCCATGGAGTTTTCAACCAGACAGCTGGTGTGAGACTTGTATCTCTCTACACAAATTAAGCAGCACTAGCTGTGGAAAATTTCAATCTGCTGTAACAGTGGCATAGCTAAAAATTAATTTTACTGAAATCTGCTGAGTGACATCAGGACACTAACGATGTCAGAAAAGAATTCAAAAAGCAATTATACAAAAGGAGTGTATAGGCATACCTCGGAGATATTGCGGGTTCGATTCCAGACCACCACAATAAAGCGAATATTGCAATAAAGAGAGTTACACGTATTTTTTGTTTTCCCAGTGTGTAGAAAAGTTATGTTTACACTATACTGTAGTCTATGAAGTGTGCAATAGCATTATGTCTAAAAAAACAGTGTACATACCTTAATTAAAAAATACTTCATTGCTCAAAAATGCTAACCATCATCTGAGCCTTCACCAAGTCGTAATCATTTTGTTGATGGAAGGTCTTGCCTCGATGGTGATGGCTGCTGACTGATCAGGGTGGTGGCTGCTGAAGGCTGGGGTGGCTGTGGCAAGTTCTTAAAATAAGACAGCAATGAAGTTTGCCGCATCGATTGACTCTTCCTTTCATGAAGGATTTCTCTGTAGCATGCGATGCTGTTTGATAGCATTTTACCCACAACAGAACTTCTTTCCAAAGCAGAGTCAATCCTCTCAAACCCTGCTGCTGCTTTATCAACTAAGTTCATGTAATATTCTAAATCTTTTGTTGTCATTTCAACAATGTTCACAGCATCTTCACCAGGAGTAGCTTCCAGCTCAAGAAACCACTTTCTTTGCTCATCCATAAGAAGCAACTCCTCATCCGTTCAAGTTTTAGCGTGAGATTGCAGCAATTCAGTCACCTCTTCAGGCTCCACTTCCAATGCTAGTTCTCTTGCTGTCAGTTCTAGTTCTCTTGCTGTCAGCCTGTCCTTTGAAGCTTTGAAGTCAGGCATTGACTTCTCCTCTCTAGCTATGAAAGTCCTAGAGGGCAACTTCTGCCAATAGAAGGCTGTTTCATCTACACTGAAAATCTGTTGCTTATCATAGCCACCTTCATCAGTTATCTTAGCTAGATCTTCTGGATAACTTGCTGCAGCTTCTACATCAGCACTTGCTGCTTCCCCTTGCACTTTTATGTTATGGAGACGGCTCCTTGCCTTAAACCTCATGAACCAACCTCTGCCAGCTTTGAACTTTTCTTCTGAACCTTCCTCACCTCCCACAGCCTTCATAGAATTGAAGAGAGTTCGGGCCTTGCTCTGGATTAGGCTTTGGCTTAAGGGAACGTTGTGGCTGGTTTGATCTATCCAGACCACTACAACTTCCTCCATATCAACAATAAGGCTCTTTTGTTTTCTTAGCATTCGTGTGTTCACTGGAGTGAATTTCCTTCCAGAACTTTTCCTCTGCATTCACAACTTGGCTAACTGTTTGGCGCAAGAGGCCGAGCTTTCGGCTTGTCTCGGCTTTCGACATGCCTTCCTCACTACGCTTCATCATTTCTAGCCTTGGATTTAACGTGAGAGACGTGCGACTCTTCCTTTCACTGGAACACTTAGAGGCCATTGTCGGGTTATTAATTGCCCTAATTTCAATACTGTTGTGTCTCAGGGAACAGGGAGGCCCAAGGAGAGGGCAAGAGACAGGGGAACGGCCGGTCGGTGGAGCAGCCAGAACACACAGAACATTGATCGATTAAGTTCACCATCTTGTATGGGCACGGTTTGTGGCACCCCAAAACAATTCCAATAGTAACATCAAAGGTCACTGATCACAGATCACCATAACAGATATAATAATAAAGTTTGAAATATTGCGAGAATTACCAAAATGTGACACAGAGACACAAGGTGAGCCCATGCTGTTGGAAAAATGGCGCCAGCAGACTTGCTCAATGGAGGGTTGCCACAAACCTTCAATTTGTAAAAAAGGCAATATCTGCGAAGCACAATAAAATGAGGTATGCCTGTAGTTAAATTCTCCATGAATGTGATTCATCTGATCAAGTCCTCATACATGATATGTCTTCGGTATAAAATCCCTGATGCAGCTCTTTACTATGCTTAATCTCTACAGAATATATGTACTGAATATCACACACCTGATCTACAAGCACATACCTCTAACACTGTGCAAACATTGCAGTGTTTGTATTCATCATCCACAGTATGACCTGTCTTTCATGTTGTGACAAAATGTCCCAAAATGGTGCTTATTCTTAAAGGTTATAGTTTTTTCTTACAGCTTTTTCTTCTCTTTGATATGCAATATATTTTCAAGCACTATTTTCCTTCACAAGTGCAAAGAATCCCCAGGTCAGTCTGAAACACATAAAGATGAGACCCACACATATCCATCAAGGAACATGTACCATGTAGTGTTCAGTAACAGCCACTGTGACCAGGTCAATCCTGAATCATAATCTCTCCGAGTTTTGTATTCTCTGTGAAGTTGTAACTTCAGGGGGACCTAACCTGTCCCTCCTTTAGTCTTCTTTTGCCCCAATTTTTCACATGACTTTAAACATGACCACAGTATTGTATCCTTCTCGTTACTCTTCTTAGCAACCAGTCACCCTAAGTGAATTTCCACTTACTACTAATTTTCTTAAGTGCACCACCGTAAATTAGCAAAATGTCTGTTGTAAAACTTGTCTCTAGCAACCCAGCACTAATCGTTCCAGAGCTGCCAGCCATCTTGCTCTAATAACACATCCAAGATGACCACCACCACAAGCTAACCACTATATCACCTAGTATCATTCCTATATTATCTGTTTATGTTTGCTGTAAATTCCCACTTACAATCACTTGCAAATGCCAACATGTTCTGCAAGATCTCCACATGATAAAAATTCTTACTGCAAAAGGTAATTTAGCCATTGAAAATTTTATAAATGGATAGGTTGTAAGACTAGTTCCACAAGGAAAGATTTCAAAAAATGTTCAGTTCAAGAATGTCGAAACACTTCATTGCTCATGGGTATTCTCTCAGTATTGGCTTCATTCACAGTAGCTGTGATTCTTGGTTCCAAATACCTCTGCTGTCCTTTGTAGTTATGATCTTTGTCTCTGCCTTAGTCTGTAAAGCTTTCTCACATCTCCAGCTGTACAGGATCTACAGTGAACTGAGGGAAATGGAGTCTGGAGGGGCAACTGCTTTGGTATGTGCATGCCCTTCAAGCTTATTTCAACTGCAAGCTAAGAGCCATCATTGTGACTCCAACAGGTGAAAACACTGACTGAGTCCCCACTGACTTTAGTCTTACTTGGAACCTGAAAATGTGAATGCTCCTATAAACTAGTTCTCAGCTGAGATTTCATTTCATCCTAGTTAATGAATTTCCTGCCTGACTATCATGAACCAAATAAACAGTAATGTGTACAGAAGTGGACGACATTTATAATTTTATAGGAAGTTTCTAGACAAAGCTCCACATCTGTAATAGCCAAAAGATGTTATTACAGTGTCATCTGGCATTCGGGGGACTCCATAATTCCAATAGACTGAAAAGATTCTGATACTGATTTAAAGTATCTGCTTAAGAAAGAGTATCGTCATAGAATTATAAATAGATCTGCTCATATTAAAAAAAAAGAAAACAATTATTTGACCGAATATAGAGCTAGACAGAGCTAGACCAGTTGACTCTTCTTGTCTAGCATGTATGGGATCAAAAGCACAAAAGTAATAAATGTCCACACTCCGCACCTTGCTTGTTAGTTTGCTCCAAGTAAATCAACACCCCAAATGCAGGGAAAAAAGATTGCTGATAGGAGCATTGGAAGTGGTGGTGAAAAGGCAGCCTTGGTTTGCATCCTGAGGCCCATCCTATTTCCTCACACTATGAGGAAGGAAGGCATATCTTACAATAAGGTCCCTCGGAAGTGACTCTCCTTTGGGAGCAAGGGAAGAAATTTCTGCTGTCCTGAATTGAATTAGTCCCCCGACACTTTTCCAGTTTGATGTGTTGCCAACTTATCTGGAGAAGAAACATGACACCCATAACACAGGGGTCTTGCTGAAGGTGCAAATACAATCTTCCTGTTGTTTTGCAATTTTACAGTGTATTGTAAAAATGAAACTGGGGACCAATGATAACATCATTCCATTTGTAACACATTCTATTTCACACAGAAGAATTTCTGTACTTGAAAGATACCCCTAATTGTGAGTAGGTAGCATAAATCTTTATTCTGAATATTTAACTAAGTGAGAACAAGACAGTGAAGGGTCTGTTATTCCTGTAGATGTCAGACTTCCTGGAATTTTCATCTTAACATGTTATCTATTTTGTTATTTTAATTTATGTCATTAGCCTCCCTGGTATATTTGCTACTCCTTTATGTTTTTTAACAAGTGCAATACAAGATAAACACTTGCAATAACTGCCTTTATATTTGGGGGGAATAACTGCGTTCCTTTGAGTCTCCTTATGACTATACTAAATGTGTTTATTTTAATAATCTTAATAAATATAAGCAGGTAAAACCTGAAGTACACATTCTAGGTTAGTTTAAGGCGCCTGCTTGCAATTGTATTATATTATCATGTAATGCACCCTTTTATAATTAATTAATTTAACCCTTATGCTGGAAAGAAAGGAGCACTTGCAACTCTCACTACATAGCTGTGAAAGAAAAATACTGTAAATGTTTCCTCAGATGATAATGTCAATAGTCTGTTAGCTCAGCCAAGCCCTGCCTGAAGGCTTGAGGAAGGTATTTGCTCATACACAGAATCAAAATTTTGCTTAGAGGAAGCAAAGGATTATCCTGGAATTTAGGACTTTATTTGCACTAAACTATAATAATCTATTTGTGCCTATCCTGCTCCTTAGTTTATGGATCCCCCTAAGATCCACATGAAGCGACATATACTTGCCTGGCCAATTTTCGTCTCCACACTGCCATGCACTTCTATTATCTGCTGTCAGCCATTCTAATTAGAAATCCTTAAGAAAGCAAGGTAATCTCAGCATTCAGGGGAAGAAGAAACACAAATTAACTGTTTTTGGTTATTTTAACTTCCACACATTATCTAAGGGAAGTAGCAAGCTAGATGATCCCATTTCAATCCACCAAGGCAAGGATCACATCACTTACCATTTAACAGATTCTATCCGAGTGACAATGACAAGTCTTTACACAGAAATGCAGTATCAAGGGAAAAAAGTTTTTTGCTTCTTTAGTAAGATTTAGCAACTGAAAGCAAGGAGAGGATGCAATATCCAGTGATCATCCAGACTGGACAATTTTACTTGAAAAAAGTAATGTGTTTGTTTTCCAAGAATACACAATCATCTGGTAATCCAACCATCCTTGCTTTGGTTTTGTGATATGATTTATTCAGAGCACAGATGGAGCTTGGGCCTCTCACATCCAGCAGAGAAAAAAAAAACTTGCTTATGAAAGTAACCAACATTTCCATTTCCACAAAGGGGAATTTTCCAATCACAACAACAAATTATGTTTCAGCTAAAAATTCCTCACTTTTATTTTGTTCATTGCATTTATTCTAAATTGAGGAATATAATCCTGAAAGACAAACTGGTCCGTGAGATGATTTTCACCAACCTGCCGGTGTTTCTGCTAGGACTTTGGAGGAGATGGAGACCTGCCACTAGTGAAGAATGGAAAGCCTGGCAGATTAATGCTTAATCTCAAACTGCTTTTACCTCTCTCTCTATATATATACACATACACATAAATATAAAAACATTAGGGCATTTTCTGAAGGTCCACTTTTCTAAAAATAAGCTTTTAGTGAGTTTTCAGAAAAATTTTAGTCTTCACTTTACCTAGAAACAATTTTCAGCATGTCCAAAAAATATCTAGCATTTTTAGCTTTTTTTAATTTAAAATGATTTTTAATCCATTCTTTTTCCTTCCTTAAAATTATTCTGTTTCAGAAGTTTCATTGAGAAAGCACATCCAGAATTATTAATATGCACAAGTGTACATGCACCCACTGTGTGTGAAGTAGCCAGGAGGATCCCATGTGACATGTCAAAGTGTTATAAAAGCCCCTTCTGCAGATGGAAAGACAGGCAGAATAGCTTCATACCTGTGCAGTGAAGTTTCGTGTTGTTGTTTTCTTTTCCTCCATTCTAGTATTTCTACATATTCATAAACAGCACTTCTATAACACACACACAAAACATTCACAATTTTATCCTTCACTTTATCACGAGTTTATCTGAACATATGCTGGGCCACAAATCTGTTGTCCTCTCCATTTTGCATGATGAATTATACTTGTTAGGTACAATGTCTTTCCCAATGTCAAAAAGAAAATGTTACTGCAACTGAACTTTTCATATTTAACTATCATTATGTGAATACCTGACAGATAAGACAAACAACAAACGTTCATGGATCACAGTAAATCTGACTGTTTAGCTACTCTACATACTTGGAAATATTACTTTAAACCTTTGTTAAATAAACTTTAGTGAAACTTCAAAGAACTGACAAATCCTTGGAAAATCATTTTAAAAGATATAATGAAACCATGTCCATAGCCACAAGTAGATTTTCTAAGGATTTCTTAATAAAAAGGATTTTATAAGKTTGTATCACCTATTTCAAAACAGGACAAGTTCAAGACGGATTTTTACTTTGGTCTCTAAAAGTCTCAAAATTGCGTTATTAAAATTAAAGTGAAAAGCAAAGGCTGTGCCACAAGTAGACAGAGGATTAAAAAAAGATTAAAAAATCCAGGGTGACCCCAGCATTCTCAAGGAATTCAATAATCTGTCTGGGTTCCTAATATCCTGCCCTAGACATGCCTGAAAATACTAGTTCTTTACAAGTCAGGACCCTGTGCTTATCCAAAAGCATTAGATATCTCAGTCACCTCAAAGCCACCAAGTAGAACAAGGTCCTATGTGTATACTCCAGAGTCATTATTAGTTTTCATTTCTTTTATTAAAGGCTGGTCAGCACAAAAATGTCACCTGAGAGGAAATGCTGCTTTTCCTGGGATTCAGTATTTCAAAATACCTGCAAGCAAAATCGAAGCAAGGAAGATAGGGAGCGATTTTCTGCTGTTTGCCTCCAGCACACGTGCTGGCCACAGACGCCAGCCACCGACTCCATGAGAGCTCCCTGCTGACTGATATGCTCCCACAGGGCAGCACGGCAGTTCACATTTTTTTCTTCTGGAAAACTCTAGGTAGGCCTTGAGTAAACTCATGTGAGAAAATTTTACCGATGCCCATTCTTGTATGCTGTAACTCAGAATGATTTCTTCAAAGCTATGCAGTAGCTTTACTACAGGAATCAACATGAAGTCCCACAAATATACAACCTGCTGCTCAGTCCTCCCAGTGCAAAGTCAGCCAGGAAAAGAGCATGTTTGTAGCACAAAGGTGGGGCATTCCTAGGAGAACCATCTTAAAAAGGAGGCATTAGCTCCAAGACAGGAGCTGGGGTGATTCAGTGCATTTTCTCAGAAAGCTGTGGAGCACTTGATACAGTTTAAAGCTGCCATTCACTCTACCTTTCCTCTCTGAATTATAAATATCATGGGGCATAGGTGCTCCCACTGACACATGAAGGTACAATCTGCACTTTGCAAGAGCATCAGTGAATATAGCTTTTGGTGCATTAGTCCACACAGAATAGTAAATATTTCTTTACACTGCAACTTATAAAAAAATCTTTAAGATAGAAGCAAGCATTGCCTCAAGGGAGTTATAACGCAAGGCAAGCAGACTTATGCATCTGGAGAGAAAATTGAACACTAAGTTTGAAATTCTTCTTAAAAAAAAAGTCCTGCAACCTCTCTTTACCACGATGCATAGTAGAATTAAATAATATTTTTATGAGTTGATAATAAAGTACAGCATATTTCCTTCCTCACCTGTAATTATTCTGCATATCTGAGTAGCAGTTTTACAAGGCAGAAAATAGTCATTTTGCTGTAAATTTTTTTCATTTAAAAAAATGGTGGCCTTTCCCTGTGAAAATATACGAAAAACACAACACTGCTGCAGCAAGACTAAAAAGCTTTGCTCATTTACAGGCACTGTGAAACACCTCAGTTCTGATTTGAAAATTTCTGTAAGTACTTATAAATACATTTGAGGAATTCTTTACCCAACTATAACCATGCTATTCCTGAACTAAACAAACTGAATAAATACAACTTGAACTTCCTGGCATATCTAACTGATAGAATGCTTGCAGTAAAGAAGAAGGTAAGGTTTCCAAGGCTGGGTGAACTACTTTTGAAAAGTATTATGTTTTCTGCTTGTGTTTTGGACTGAAGCTTTTATATTGCTGACTATCAGGAGTGACACAAATATAGCTCTTAGCTAAAGAAAATTTCTCTGCTATGGAAAAGATAAAACTTTACAAATCTGGGGCCCCTAAAAGCTTTTACTATAGAAAGAAATTGTGTGTGAGTTGTTACGCTATTACACAAATAATAACCATTATTAGGAAATGTATGCCAAGATTTTCTTAAATGGGCGTCCAAGCTCATATTCCTAAGTATTTGTAGGTGCTTAAATAAAGGGTCTGCTACTAAAGCTCATACTAAGAGTTCACTTTGGAAACTATCTTCATAATCCTTGAAGTACCTTTGTTTTCCTAAATTTCCTTTCTAGTTTGAAAGATCTTACACAAATTTAGAAGTGGTCCCTGCTATCACTGGCAATATTGTACTATAACTGGTTTACTTCGAAAAGGTCTAAGACAGGCAGTAGTCTCTGCCTGTGCACAAACGTGATATTCCACAATTTCCAGCAAAAACAAAGGTAAATAAACTGCACTTATAGTCTACCAGCAGTTATCAGCTAGAAAACAACCTAGCAGCCTTGTGGTGCTGTCTCAGAGATGTAGGCAGGAAGTAGCTCCTTCTGCCTCTTAATTTTGGGCCATCATTTGGCAAATCATTTTGTGTGCCGTATCAATCCAGAATCTGGATTTTAAAACATGTGGGTCTATACATTAATTATATTACAAGAAATAAATTTCAAAATAAGCAGCTAATGAATTTTTAAAAATCTAAACCATCAACTTCATAAATGTGTGTCTTCCTGATGATCAGAAGACTGGAATGGCTTCCAATTTTAATAACTTCCGGATTTGTCAGCAGACAGAATACATAAACTGAAGGATTTTATACTGTTTAGATGCCAGAAGACCTCACTAAACTGCGCCTTGCTGTTGTTTCACTAAGGCTATTTCATTTCTTGACGAACATTCACATTCTCTTAATTGTCTCCTGCTGCCTAACCCACATTACATCCTGGGGAGAGCAGTATATTGTACCTCTCACAGCATCTAAGCAGAGAGGATGAAATAAAAAAAAAAAAAAGAACATGAACATAGAGAGGAAGCCAAGCCAAAGAGGGCTCCAAAGGGTGGGTCAAATGCAAAGTAAACAGATATGCAGTGAATGAATACCACAAAGGTATGCAATTGCTCAGTTCCCCTGGATCCTCATGTCTGGATCTCAGCTGCCAGTACCACGACAGGCACTTGCTGGACTAAATCCTAAATCAATATATTCAAGTAATGCTCAGAGACCCCCAACGGCCCCATGCACCTCACCTGAGCCCTGTCCCTGCCCTGCCCATGCCCCAAAGGCTCCCAACGGCCCGGAGCGCCTCGCCTGGGCCCCGCCCCCTCCCTGCCCCAACGGCCCCCAACGGCCCCCAGCAGCCCTGAGTGCCTCGCCTGGGCCCCGCCCCCTCCCTGCCCCTGCCCCCGCGGCCCCCAACGGCACCCAAGGGTACCGAGCGCCTCGCCTGGGCCCACTGCGGGGCTGGTGCTGAAACGCTGCTCTCTCAGGCTGCCAGTGAGGCTCATCAGAGCAGTTCAGGCTCATCAGCGCCCATAGGGCCCCAGCAGAAGGACTGCGCCTCTCACCGGAGCCTGCGCAGCACCTGGGGAGCGGGCAGTACCACGAGGCCCTGATGAGCACCCAGGCCTCTCTGCGCCCTGCGGCAAGGCTGAGCTCTGTGTTTAGGAAGTCATGCCTGATACTCATAAAGTCATAATTGCCATACATACCAAGCAGCTTTTCCAAAGGATTAAGCATCCAGCTGCCTGTGCAATAATAACAACACATGTAGTTGATGAATTAGGATGTTTCTTTATACAGCCTTCAAGTGTGTGCATGCTAATATGACAATTTACCCTCCTTTATACAGCCCTATGACAAACCCATGCCCTACATGATAGGCCATCTGAAGTGACCATCAAAAAGAGATGGAAATCCAATGCAGAGAGTGAAATGCAAACTGGGTGACAAATGATCTTTCTGTTTGCTAGTGGTAACCAGTGTAACCATTGTTTTCAAATACACATTTCAGCACTGAATATATTAACATTTACATTAGCAAGAGAGTCATCAGTGAAAGTTGTTAGTACCCTCTACTGGTAGAATTCATAGTAGCAGACGATATGCAAGTCCCACCTTGTTCAAATGACTTCTGTGCAACCCATCTTTTTAAATAGGATCCATAGCTAATTAAGAGACCTAATTATTCCTCTATAAGTTACAGAAAAAATAGAATTTTAAAAAGACATTAGAAGCTAGACACAGTTTTGTCCAACTTTTTTAGATTACTTAGAACAAAATTAAGCTTGGACGTTGAAAGTCATATGAATCCACTCTGCTGGATGAGGATGTAAGCAGAATACTGTTTCTCTGGTGTTTTAGAGCAAAGTGTTTTCATTCTGCTTGCTTCTGAGCCTTTTAAAAAAGTAAATAAGTGCTATGATCTTTGTGCTTAGCACATTTCTTTCTCTCACTTTCTATAGAAACCAATCTTGAACATATAGGGATAAGAGTACTGATGCAATAAATAGAGATGTGCAGACAGCAAAGCCCCCAAAGTCACTGCTTGCATTGTAAAAACTCCCTGCTTCCCAAAAGCCAGCCAACCAGCATCAAACGATCTGGGCACATACATTGTCCAGCTCAATCCTGGCTTCAAGGCTTGAAATAAAAGCCTGGTGCCCTTTACTCGGCAGGCCACGGTGTCCCATTGTGCTGCATTAAGGCACAGAGACATATTTCTGGCTCAGAGCTTCACAGTGTGAAATAAAGGACTGAACACAGAGGTGCTAAAAGGTAGTGGAGAAGATACTGACAGTGAGCACTTTGTGTTACATTTTCAGAGGCTGGGACACGAACAAACTCTGCTCTCTCCATCCTTCAACTACAGAGGAATAGAAGAGTTTGCCAAGTGTCTAAATTACTTCTGGATGGCTTGACATATCTGTGATGATAATCAAAAGGAAAGACCACGTAGCAGCCATCATTGTGTAACAAGAAATCATAGCCTGTTATGATCTATCCAGTGCCTGTGAAAGCTTTTGCTTGAGAATTTTGCTCAGATGCCATTCAGTCCGGGGAAGCAGCAGACCAGATCAACAAAAGATGAAACGATTGAGAAGGAATCCAGAAAATCTTTGTAGCTCCAAACATCCTTCAGCCTTTACACGCAGAGTAATCCCTTTCTCTAAGTACTTATAAGGAGCTGTGCTGAGAGGAGTAATGAGAATAAAACAGCGTATTTTTAAACTTAGAAAGAAGCTAACCTGTGGTGCCTGCTAACATGGTTTAGTGATAGCAACATAGGAAATACTGATATGAAAAAATGATTTTAGCTTATCAGGATCTTTCAATTTTTGGAGCAACATAGCAAGATTGTCTGTTAGAGAATATTGGAATACTCAGTTCACGGCAGTAGAAGATAAAAAACCCAGGTATTATGGGTGTCTGTCTGTCTTACTCTCTGTCTTTCTAGTATGCAGACTTTATTTTAGAAGCAAGTCTTAAGCCTGAGTGGACTGTAAATACATTTCTGCTTTATTGATATGATCACATATTATTTACATTACTGACAGAAGTACCTAAAAATTCCAAACGAGGTCAGGACCCATGGTGCTAAACACTGGGTAAATCCGGGTAAGTTAAGGCAAACTGATGATCCAATGAGTTCATAGTTTGATGAAAAATAAGTAGCATTAGTACCCACACTTTCAGAAACATCCCTGGATACTTGTAGCAAAGTTGTGAACCTGATCTCATGAGGGCTAAACTGATGACTTAGTCAAGATCTACCATTCTTCCTTGATGCTTTAAAAGGAATTGCATCTTCCAGGTACTGGTAGGCAACACAGACACACTTGTGGAAATCTAGCATGTGTATTTATCTAGTCAGATGTCACTCCAAACCTGCTGATACTCAAATCTGAGGCAAAAAACATTAATTAAAGATACACGGGGGGGAAAAAGAGAATTGCAGCCAGCTTGAAGTAAGGCAAAAGTTATTTTCTGTTTAATACAGATCACATTTTTCATTAACTTTAGTACCATGATTTAGCACTTTTCATGTAAATAATTTACAGTAACGCAAGGTCTGTGTGAGGTGAAAAATGAAGTATATTTGAACCTAATAAGAGGGAAAAGCTAAGTGGCACATATTTCACTACTATACCAATGGGTTGAAGATCATGTATTTTAAAGATATTTTGGTACCTAGAGATATAGATAGACACCTAATGGGAACTGGAAACAAAAACAAATTAATCATATGGAATCACTAAAAATCAAGGAGAATTAGTTGCTAGCCACTTTGAATAATTCTACTATGCAGTCCTCTTTATCTTGATGTTGTGAAAGCTTCCTTAAAAAATCTGGGTCCAAGACAATATATCCTCGTATCTAGTTTACTTCTGTAAGTCTGCCATAGCAATTCACATGTTTTGAAATCCTTTAAAATATATCAATAAAAGAAATTATTTTCTGAATGTGGTTAACTGTACGGATGGCTATAATCAGCTAAGCAGCTTTAACCATTATTTTTAAAAAAGTCAATATTCTGTCTGCTCTTTAGAAGTATTAAAGTACCTATTTTCCTAGGGATTTTTTCCCTAGTGTCTTTAGCTTCCTTTATCATCTGCTATGCATGTGATTAAGTGCCTTGCTCAGAGGTAAGTTTCAGAGAAGGTGAAGCAATGAGAAAAAGTGGAGATACAAACAAGACTGAAGCCAAGGATTTTGAACTTTCAGCACAAGTTTGAGGAAGTCACTTTAAGGGGAAGAGTACAGGGGAATAAGCTCCAATTTTAAAGAACCTTCCAACCTTCAGATACATCTTTTACTCTCAGGAAAAACCCACATCAACTTCCAGTCATTACTACCAGAAGAATGTAATTAGCAACATAAAAACCCAAATACTCCTCACTAATGTAGAGGCTGTATCTGCAAAGGACTCCAATATTTAGGAGACACTGAGACCCTTCCTATCCCCCTTTAACCCTAGGGGGAGTTAAGTCTAGCAAAATCTAACTCTAGCAAAATCTCCACATGCCAAAATAAGAGGCTATGCATGATATTACCTATAGCCTGATGCCACTGAGCTACCTGGGATCTTAACTCCTGCCAAAAATCAGTAACATTAGTAGGCATTCCTCCTCCCCCTTGCATATCTCTAGGACTTGATACTTGTGCAAAAGGCAGTGATCATCAAGACTTTGGAAGGAAGTGCCCTCTGGCATATTCAGTAGATCAGAGCATGGATCTTCCCTTCACGTGTCCTGATTCAGGTCAGGGTCTTGCATAAACTTTCCACATCATTAGATACTGCCTGAACTGCACAGTATCTTGGAATAAGTGTTTCCCCACCTCTCCAACTGAGGCCATTCCACTTCTTATAAATAGTGAGATATTCCCAAGATAACAGGTAGGGAGAGACAAAACAGGCAATCTGGTTGTTAGTGCACTCACCCAGTTAGTCTAAATCCCAACCCGTAAAATATTGATAAGAAATGGAATGACTTCACAGGAGAAAAAAGTCGAGCCCAGAATACCTAACAACAGAGTGTTGGACTTAAATCTCTTCTCCAAATCAGGCAAAAAAGAAATTTTAGAATGTACTCCATTGAATGCCCTAGCCACTAGTTAAATGGAGAGGAGCCTTGTATTTCGCTTTTTTTTTTTCTCATTATATAGGATTGGCCTCAGCTTTAGGACAGGGTTTAAAACTGAGCAGCCTTAGATGTTTCCTTCTGGTTTGGGCTTAACCATTTAATTAACTGTGAAAAACAGGAGTCACAGCCTTATCCCTCTCCTTGGCATTTCCTGCTGCTTAGCTAAGAAGGCTCTTTGTTCAAATTGCTGGCTCCAGTAAATTCTCTGCTTTGGCGCTGAACTCTCCAGGCATCACTGGAGAAGCCAGATACTATTCAAACTAAGCCTGGAGATCCCAGAGACACAGGGAATAGTCTGCTGTACCGAAGAATTACTACCTAGAAATTGGGAATTGTGCCTAAATAAGGTATAAAGATTGAATGATCATCACATCATTGTCTTAACACTTCAAATAATTTATTCCTGGTCATTTTTCACTACAAAATATTTGTATTTCAAGTGTGTTTCAGTATAATATTTAAGGACTTAATCTAAAATTGAAGCAAGGAAGAGTAAATAAAATAGTAGACAGTATTTTTGTGTAGTCATGCCCAAATCAAGCAGTTGCATTCAGCATTCTAAAATAGCTGTAATTAACCTCTAAACCAAGTCTAATAAAGGCAATAATTTAATTTACGTAGCTGTTCATACACAAAATATTGTGCAACACTTGTGATTACAAGTCCTCTGTGAAGAAGCATACATTCAGAATCAGGCTTTTTAGCAACACCCTGCAGAGAAGTACATTTCAGTTTATACTATAATGAGTTCAAGGTAGAAATGGGCAAATTCCATATGAGCTGCTGTCCAAATTGCTTAGTTAGGACCATGAATTGTGGATTCAGGCATTCACCTGCTTGTACATCACAGCAGGAATTTTGCAGTAGTAAACACTCAAAAGCTTTCTGTTTTTTTCCTGATAACAGCACTTTGGGTTCAGATTGCCTAACAAAACAAGATGAGAAGCGAGGAACCCTTCAAAGACAAATTGTATTCAATATCAGAAACAAAATTGTTTGCTCCACTCCCACTTCATGCAATTAATGAAAACAAATTTAAGGTTTCACAGCAGACACTCCATTTCATGTGACATGTTCACCAATATATCTATAGTTCCAGAAGAGGGATCCACGTCCCCTTACAAAATTTTGAGACATGAATTTTCTGACCCAAGTCATTTTTCTTGTGTGCAGAAGGCAAATGGTTTGTGGGAGAAGGAACTGGGACTGTATCTCGAGGGAGTTTGTCAGCTGGCTATGGGGATAGTGAACCAGGCCTGAGGTGGTGTGCTCCAGGGTTTAGAAAGCAATTACTGAGAAGGGCATTTGGCAAGAGAAAAGATTTGAGGCATAAAATGAGAACACAAAGAAACATGCAGACAGTTTCAACGCCTCTGCTCAGTTTCTGTCTGTGACAAACACAGGGCACTCCAGCAAGAAACAGCACAGCAGAAATTGGGCTGTTAAACACCGTTCCTCCATGTAAAGGAAAGGGTTCAGACACCAGTGCCCCAGCGTGCTGCCAGCGCCAGCTGAGAAGAAAGAGTCAGCAGAAAACAAGGGTTCGCAACCACCAGGCCTCCCCAGCTACCTGGCAGCAAAGTTGCACAGACATAGACGAACTCTGAAAGAGCTGAAAATTTGGGATGGCAGTCCTCTGAAGCTGGCTAACAGATCTAAACTAAAGGAAAAAAAAAAAGTCATATCTCCCAGAGTAGATCTGGTCTATGTTTCTGGTATTGGGGGAGAGGTAGGAAAAAACAGCAAAATATGCTATGTAAAATATTTGTTTCAACATTATGTATTACTGGAGCTGATCGCATGTACTGACTTTGGTGACAAATACTTGGTTCCACTAGGCCCCACAGAGCCAAACTAGCTACACACACTGGCACATATTCCTCTCTCAACATTACTAAATCCAGGGAATTGCATTTGCATGCTCACTAAAGGGCTGAATATATACTACTAAGAGCATAATAAAGACCTCAGTTTCAATGGAAAAACTGAGGGTCTAATGAGGTTGCTGTTGCCTATATTACTGGCAGCGATGGGTAGGGAACAAAGAAATGAACTTAGTATCCAGGATAAACAAGTACCACTGTCCTGGAGGAAAAGAAATTCACATCTTTTTACTTGTAAATTGAAAGTGTTAGATATGGAAATTAGGGAGAAACAAGAAACACTGGGTACTGTCACTTTTCAGAGTAGAATTGTGCTTGACTTTTATTTGTTTCAGAATCATCTTCTTCCATAAATATGGCCTGTCTTAAATGCACAAAGAATATCTGTATAAAAAATATCTCAAATAGCAGCAGGCAGTTTGCACCTGATTATTTTTTCTCATATCTGCAATGTCCAAATCACCCTCGGAAGAGAGCCATTTTGGCAAGCAAAAGTGAGAACAGCAAAACTTTCTACATTCTATTTAGCATCCTAAAGAGAAAGGTTTGGGGTCTTTCTCAGACTTGTTTTCAGCTTTCTGCTCTAACGGGGATATTCTGCCTAGACTTTATTCCCAGCAGCACTCATTCAGAATATGCTACTTGCCACAGTAAATTTTATCACCCCCACATCCATTTTTTTTTCTTTTAGTCAGCAGGCAGGTTTGATGGAGTTGAAGGGCCAATGTCAGCCATGGCATAAGCAATCGCTGCTCCAGGACAGTTGTCAGTGCTGACACCAGCACTTAATTTGGATGGGCCAAGCTTGCCTCAAAGACCTATTTTGACAAGCCACCCTGAGGAAAGACAATTCGGCCAGCTTGTTGAGACAGCTTATCACAGTGACTAATAAACCAAGACTTAACTTCTGTAATATGGAGAAGAGCTGGGCAGCTGATACTCCTCCACTAGGATGTTCTGTGTCAGCTCCTACTAGTGCGAGAAACCCGGCCCAGCGCATGTTCCTTCTCTAGGGTTATTTAAGCATAAAGCATGTACATCACCATACGTCTTAGTTTGCTTTCTCAGAACATTTGATTAGGGGCATCAGCAAGAGAACAAACCAAGAACCAAGTCAGTCTGACCTTCTACCCTGTTATAAACACGAAGCCTTTACAAAATAAAAAATAAAAATGACTGTCAGCAGCAGCATGGTCAGGAGCAACAAACCTGTGCCAAACATCCAGCACCTGCCCGGTCTTCAGATGGCAGCCTAACCGGGCAGCCCTGCTCTCCTCTCTGCCCGCCTTCTGGCAGCCGGCTCCCCCATGGCAGTGCTAAACCCATTTGCTATCGTAATGACAAACTCTTCATTACTTCCTTAACGTGCCAGCTAACAAATTGCAAAATTAAACTTTGGTACATAAAGTCTCCAAATCCAATGAGTAATTAGTGCTTTTTCACACACATAAGCACAAATTGTGCACTGGAGAACAGCAACCCAATATTCAGCAGYGGGATTGATTATAACTTGTGTTGTGATAATATGAGAAAAGTTGACCCTCCCTCCCCCTGCACTGCTCACTCTTCCTTTCCTTCATGGCCTTCACAGCCAGGGTTCCTGCCAGAGCACCACCAGTCTTGGTTCTCCTAGCTTCTAACTTGTATCACACTAACTATAATATCTACTAAACTACACTGTTTGGGTAGTATATACAATACATTCTGGCATACCTGTGTTGTACCTGACAGTAGTATTCCTCATGGACAGTGAGTGAAAACCAGGCTCACTGGGTCTGCTGAGGTTTAAGTTTTGCAGACCTGTAAGTACTTTGTAGAAACAGCATCACAGTCAAATGTGGAGATGGTTTTTTTTGTTTGGTTTGGTTTGATTTTTTTTACTGTTATTGCATGTGAAGTTACAAATGTTGCAGAGTATAGACCACAGCTGACTGGAAAAGTTTTCCCAGATGCAGGAGAGATTGACTAGTCAATGCARGAGCACAGAAATCCAGAATAGACTGGTGGTTGGAGCTCCTACCTAGGGTTGGCACTACTGGGTATGAATCCCTGGCCTGATTCAGGCAGAGCAGAATAAAGCCTGGGTTTCTCACATCTTAAGCAAGTGCTCTCTCCTAGAGATCTTTCCTTCTGTTTTTCTGCAGAAAAATATCTGAGAAGAACTAGGGTTTCTCTCAGTCTAAAATGGCTAATATCCCAGATTTCAAGGCTCTTACATCATGAGAAAGAAAAAATATTTACTGTCTACATTTTGTGAAAGATGATAAACATTCAATGGAGCAGTATGAAAGTGTTTCAGTCTTAGAGAAGAAATGGTTTGGCATAGTTTCTAGGATTAGTTTATAGCATTTGTCTTTATTGTTTCATATTGGCTAGAGAGCTCCCAGTATTTATTGTTTTGAATTGCTTCCACGCTGATGAGTTAGCCCTTTTGCTGCTCCATTCCAGAAACAGAGTTTATAGAGTATTTCTTATTTCCTTTGAGGCTGGCAGATCTCCCAAGGAATGATACAGTTGCAAAGTCATTGGAAATAAAATAATCTGAATTATTCAAGACAATCCTGCTCAATTTTGACCACTCCAGATTTCCAAACTTCTGCATACATATGATTTTATATGCAGGAAGTAAATACATTATTTTTATGTACATCACTACAGCAGACAGTACAAACCACACTGATAATATGCAACTCTGAACGTTCAGGCTACAACAAATAATTGAATTTATAAGTATTTAAGGCTGTATTAGCGCTGTATTAGTTTTCTATGCACTATCACAGCTCCAGATGTAGAAAAAGAATAGGATTCACTCCAGAAGCAGCTCTGATCTCACCTGTCAGTAATAAGTATTGTGAGCTGTAGCCACAAACTGTGCTCCCCAGGTGAAACACTGATAAGCTGTGATCTCAATTTGTGGGTACTGGGTACAAAAAAATTGGTTTTGGCTTGGACTGTGGCAACATATTCTGCAGTACACATTCCTGCTAAGCTTCAGCAAAGCACAGGAGAAAAATGGAGATAGATAAGCCAGGGGTGATAACTGGACACAGTGAGATGGAAGAGATGCAACTGTCAGCTGGGTAATGGGATCATTCCACATACAATGATATGAAGAGGGGGAAAACAACATCACAGCAAAATAGCTGAATGTGGTGCATAGCAAAGACTTGGCTGGGTACCCAGATATCTTAGAAGTCTAATGGCTAGAAAGACTCAAGTCACAAAACAGGACATGCGCAGAAGATCATTAACATTCACACATCAAATGATGAAAACACAGAAATAGTTTGAAACTCACAGGATTTGCCAGAAGACCAAAGACCACAGCTTCATTTATGAATTACTGAAAAATGGTAGGCTATATCTGTAGTTGTCCTGCAAACTTTGAGGGTCTCACTCAATGAAGAGAGAGAAATGTTCAAACGTTTCAGTTCCTCCAAGTATACTATTTGTACTGTACAGTGTGATAAAGGCTAGCTCATTTCTTACACTGGAAAGAGGCCCTTGTTTCCAAACTCCAAAAACACCAAGCAGATTTTGTTGGAAAATGATTTCCCTGACAATGCTCTCATCTATCCACCCCAAGCAGTGAGATTGCAAAAATCTTTCTGTTTTGCCTAGCAGTGAAACAAAGACTTTTCCAAACTTTTCTTGAAAAATGAGCAAGAAAAGTCCACTACCCAGCAGCTAAAGCAATTGCGTGGCTTTTAGGACACTCCCATTCAAATTTGGGCCCTCCTGTTCTCTCGCATGTTGCCTATCCTGGAGTAAGTTTCCTTTAATAGGTTTTTGTTAGAAGCATTTCACTTTCTGTAGATAGGTACTTAATTGAGCTGAGATTTGAACCTGAACCCTGTGTTTGGAGAAAGTTCCCTTGCCTCTTTCTTTCTTTTTTCTGATTTTGATAAGAAACTACACCCTGTGGACTGAACTTTTCTGCTGGAAGTTTAACGACACCTGGTACAGTCCCATGAAAATGTATTTTGTCAGAAACATTTCTAACTGACAAGCACACTGATTAAGCTGTGTATCACAAAGGTGTCTAAAGATGGGTGATGGGAAAAGCAGGACTTGATGCGAAGTGAAGACAGAGGTCTGTGGAGGAGAAAAAAGCCTGACGGAGAAATCCAGCATGGTGTTCCCTCTGCTTCCCTGAAAGATACTCCATTTAGTCTATTTTCCACTTAAGAGATGGGACCAAAATGTGGAGATTTTTTCTCCCTTAACTGCCTTAACTGCAGAGATATTTAGCTTTCATGATTGCTCCACCTTAGACAGCAAAAGGAATATGGAAGAGACCTGTGGGAGTGAGTCTATTCACTCACCAGAGATATTTGAAGTGAAGCTTTTCCCTTGCAAAGAAACTTCTTTTAGGTATTTCACACTGATTTTGGAAAGTCATGCTGCGAACAGTAATCCATTTGAAGTTAGACCCCCACAGCCTAAGAGCAGAACCAAAAAGAGATTCCTACAGTACTTTTCCTGATTAGGGGCAAAACCTTGGAAACAAGTTAATTATCTGGACCTCTTACCCATGCTGCAGAAGCGCAGATCATTTCCTTACAAATGATCCATGCTCATTCCCTCGGGTGTTCTTTAGGCTCTTAATTTAGTATCTTTCACAAGTATAAAGCCACCTATGAATAAAACTGGAAGTTTTAAAAAAATATTGAAAGCCAGAAGAGGGAGCTTTAGCATGTGTCAAATAACCCAAAACATACCACAGAAGAAGAAACATATTATGCTGGAATTTATGCTTTCACTACAAGTAAGAATTTTAGCTAATTGTCTTCTATAAGGGTGATATGAGACCTATGAGAATCAATGATACTCCCAAAGAAAGGAAAGTGTGCTACAAAAACGCTAAGGAAATTCCCAAGGGAAAAAAAAAACAAACAACTTTAAAACCACACATTTCTTTGTAACTAAACTAAGGGAAAAGCATTAATTAGAAATCTCTCAGATTTTCTAATGAGTAACAAATAAGAGTGTTAAGAATTAAGGCTTATGTCATTTTTCTTTCTGCCGATGAAAAAATGCCAACTGCTTTCCTTAAGCTCTTCCTTGCCTCTCAAAATCATAAGTCATGGGAAAGATTCATCCATACATTACAGCTAACAGAGCAGGCTCTGCCCGCAGACAAAGTCAATAGCTGCTTGCAGCAGTAGGTCTCTCCAGAGAGCTCAGCAGTCACGGCCTCCCTATTTTACAAAAGCCAAGCTTGACTGCCCCGCAGGAGAAACCTGGATGCCTCAGATAGCAGCTACGAGGGCACACTGGCCACTTGAAATAACCGAAGAAGCCACTTGGTCTCCCACTCTCCGATTGCTTCAGGAGCAGTAGCAACACCAAGCCCAATCGGCAAGGGTTCTCCTATTCACTTCTCAACCAGCTCCAACTCCTTTCCAAATTCATGGCTCTCTAGAAAGAGCAGGCTAATGAAAAGTCACTTTTGGCTTAAATTGATGAGAAACATTGATTAACTTGTCCTCAGAACAAATAAATAAATCTCCCTCTGGATTTGTATGTGTTCTCAGAGAGGGAAAAAAAAGAAATCAAATGCACTCAAAGCAGGGTAGGAAATATACTGGTTTTGATGTTTCTCTTAGCTACTGTAAAAGCTTATTCCTCTAGAAATCAGACACAAAATAATCAATACAAAAGATATTCTGCAGTCTGGGAAAGACTGTGTAGATTGATGGTTTGGTGTGAGATTTATTCACAGGTGTATTCCCTCTTGTTCAAGAATAAAACATGCAGTAAAAAGAGAAGCACTCTTGATGCCCTTGCAAATGACTATGTGCGGTTCACCAGTCACTTTGGAAGACTGTCTCTTCAGATCTGGAAAAATCTCAGCTTTCTTACTGTCAGTCAAGTTACCGTTTTCTCCCGTACATGTGGGAAACAAGAATGATTTTCTCTGTTTTGTATTATTGTGCATTCTGTGCTAAGATTATAGAAAGAACAGCTTATATAAAAATTCTAATTTCGGAGCCAGGTGGAGAAAATTTTACATATATTTCAGTGGCTCATTATTTTATGATTCAGCCTGAAGACATTCTACTCCACAATAATCAATATAATAAATGTGATTTATATGGTTAGAAACATGAGAAAACTTCCTTCCATTGTGTTGTCATTTCAACCAAACTTGCCTCATGTTCTTTTACAGATCCTAGGTTGAGCAAAAAAGCTCAAGGAATGATTGGTTTTCCTAATCTTTGATGATGCTCTGGTTGAACAAAGCAGACCTTAATGTAGGCAAAAAGAGCTATTTTTGCAGCTTCTGTGTTCCTAAAGATTGATAATAATCTCTCTCAAATGTCATGACAATACTACCAGAAAAGCTACCCTGTAGATTTAGAATTACACTTCTAGAAAGTGTGATCAATAATTTGACAAAAGATCTTTCTTTGCTGAAATTATTTTGAAGAAAAGGATATTTTCCCCTATCTAAAAGTGAAAATCACTAGGAACAAAGGGGATATACTACTCTTTAAATGTATGCCTTTAAAAACTTACATCACACTGACCAAATTCATCCCTGACTGCAGTGAAATCTCATGAGGGATAAATGTGGTCCCTGAGGCACTTTTTAGAACTATCTTCCTGTAAAAATGTCAAAAAGAGTGCGTTGTAGATAAAGAATTCATTTTCCCTTTAACTGCCAAAATCACATAAGATTCAATCAAAAGAGAAACAATTATTACTTTTACAGTGCAAAATCAGAGGATTAACATTCAGAGTTATAATAAACAGCAAAAATGCATCAAAATACACAAAACTATTTACTACTTCATTTAAAGATGAATTTCACCTTGCTCTCCTTTCCATTTCCCCTTGCTCTCTTGCGCTAGTAGGAGTGCTATGAAACTTTCATCTGGAGGAGTTAAAGAAAGTATGCACACTGACAGGCAAGAGTCCTAAAATAGTCATACTTCCACCCAAGTAAATGACTGTAAAAGCTTAAGGGTTCAATAAAACATTGCACAAAATTTACCCTTAAGTAATTAGGCAAATAGGTGTGACTTTTTGTATTCAATTTCATCCTCAAATACATGCCTGCATTTCTGCAGGCACAGTCCAGAACCAGCTTTTGAAAAACAGGCCATAAAGAGTAGTAGGTATTTTGTAAGCACCAGTTTCACATGTCATGGGGTTTCCAGATTACAGATTTTAACTGTGGGATTTTCAAAAGTACAGAATATCTCCCCAGTTGCTCCCAAATAAATCAATGCTGACTTCACCATTAACTTACATGGAAAGCGTGGTCAATTTAAAATGGGTGCTTCTGAAAATCTGATTTCTACAATAACCCTGAAATAATTGCAGTGAAGATCTCTAATGCTTGACAGATTAATAGCACGAGGAATATATATGACAAAACAGGGATATTTTTAATGTAAAAAATGGACTTTTTTCAATCATAAATTAGGTGACTTTTGGTTGCTTTAATAAATTCAGCAAATGAAATTTAAGCAGTAACACAGATGCAAGCAATTAATAAATCTGAAACAAGAAATCCCTTTCAGACCTTCAAAAAAAATTGCCACAGGTGACATTTCCAGATGGAGATAGAAGTTTTTGCCCTTCCCTATCATTACAACATAGCAATTTGTCTCCATCCTAGATAGGTTAAAAACTCTTGTGACCTCTCCCACCCCTTGTTCTTTCAGAATTTTACTTTAGGGCTATCAGAAAGCCCAGATCTGCAGATTTTGCTTGTCACAATGGCATAGGCAATAGAAAAAAGTATGAATAAACTGATGTTTTACTAATTAAGGTTTTATGTTACGCAAGGAAATCAGGCTCCTAAAATAGGATGGCTTTGCCCCAGGATCCAACCTAAGCAGCAGCTTTGGATCTGGTTGAAAGAACTTATGGATCCAACAATTTTCTAACCCTTGGTGGAGTTCACGGAGGGAAAACTCCTCCACTTCGGAGCAAGAACCTGGGCTGTGACAGCCCCCTGCAGAGGGCCCATCAGTCCAGCCAGAAGTTATCTTAGAGAAAATGTGTTACCCTGTGTCTTCCATCACATCAGATGGGCACAGTTTCAAGAAAGCTCATTACTGCTCAGTGCAGCACCTCAGGGGATCAGGTTTGGAGCTGGTCCTTTGTTATAATTCAGAGGTGAAAACAGCAGAGGTGTTGGAAAAACAGAACATTACACTGAATAACAAAATAAGTGCCCCTGCCTTCATATGGTTTGCACTCTATACTCTCAACCTGCTGACACAGATTTTCTAATTAAACTGCAAAAAAAAAAAAAGAGTTTAATGCAGCTCATTAAAATACATCTTGTCCCCACACAGCCCAGAATACAGGCTCTTTTCTTTTTTCTGTATATCATACTATGTGGAAATGTATTTTTGAAAGTCCAATCAATATCAGCCTTTTAAAATTTAGCACTAAATAGGCTGTAGTATAGCAAAAAACTCTGAAGATAATGGCATATTAAATCTTCTCTCTGAGGAGAGGAATAGTGGCTTTATTCATCTGAAATTTTACAGCGTGGAAGGGCAGAAGGAACTGCTGCAAAAGTACTGCTGTGCTCTGACCTTCTACGTCACAACAAAGCCAGTAAAGACTAAATTTCTATTTGAATCAAAGAACATGAGAAAAAATCTCAAACAAATAGAACAGAAAATCCACCACAACAGCTATTATGTTGTTCAAGTACTTTATTACCTTTGGTGGCACTCTTACCTTCAAATCTGAATTTGTCTAGCTTCAGCTTCCATCCTTTGGGTCTTCTTGTATACTTCACTCTATACTTCTCATATTTCTGACAGACCTTGTTAGCAGATTTCTGTCCCTCTGCAGATGCCAGTAAATTATAATTCCTTCCCTTTCTCTTTGATAAGCCAAATCTATTTTTCCCTGAAGTCTCTTACCTTACAACAAATTCTTCACTCTTGTGGCTCTTCTCTGAATCTCCTCAGACTTATCCTGCATGAGTTTTGAACAGTTGTAAATGAGCCAAGATTCTGAGAAAAGCCACACTAGAGACAAATACAGAACTAACATCTTCTGTCTTTCTGTTCAAAAATCCCTGATACACTTTATATTTTGGTTTAGGTAATTAGGTGAATATAATTGAAAGCCTCTGTACTAATCTGATGCAGAATCAGGATGAACTATACTTCATASGTAGCATTAAAATGATGTTTTACACTATAATTATCTAATAACTTGTTCATTTTCAAATCTCCTAGCTAATAGTGAAAGAATAATAGGCCAAAAATGTTAAAAATAAGTCCAGTACTTTGGAGACTGGCTTTTTGTGGAAATAGACTTACTAAGAACAGAATGAATCAGCTAGTCTCCAAACGTCTCTATTATTAACATGATATGACTCTTGACCTTTACAAGATAATCTGATGTATTGTATAAAGTAATGAAAAAATTGCCTTACTGCACAGAGTGCTTAGCTGCAAGTGCGCAGCAAAACACAGTGTACAGTCCTTAGGAATGCACAACAACGAAAGCACTACGTAAATCTTACGAGATGGTAAACAGGGAAAAAATAAATACAATAGAAACCAAGTAGTCATACCTGAAGAAGTCATAAAAATAACCCAGTAGATTATTAGCTAGTAAGTCTTCTGCCTCAAGCCAAGAAAATTAAGTTCTCCAGCTCTTGAATTTTCAAGTTCAAAATGGGAAGAACAGAAAGAATCTTTTCTCTTTGCCAGGTATAGCAAACAGTTTAACTGCAGAGGAGATGTAAAGGAAAACTTTAAAATAAGATTTCATTTTACTAAAATCTTTACTGCCCAGAAAGGGCTCAGGTGCAGTCAAGCATATTATGGAAGTGACAAGACCATCTGAACATATTACGTTTCACCTTTCATAGAATTGACAAGTGCCACATCATTTTCTGCTTTCAAACTAGTTTGCTTACGTAGCCTCTGACTAACGCTGACGTCTGGATCTGAACAAAGTAAACGTGCAGGTGACGCGGATCCTGTTAGAAAACAGTCTCTCACCAAGGTATAGAGCTGCATGGCACAGTGGATGCTAGCTTGCTGGATTATAATGTAATTTTTGCATCTGTTTAAATTGTTGTTGTGGTAAGCGAGAGAAAAAAGGTTAGAGGTACGTGCAAAAGTGAACTGTGCTTTTTGCTTTCCTTCCACTGGGCCTTGTCAAAGACAATGCTTGCCATGAGGTTGAATAACAATAAACACAGTTAATAAAGAAGACTGACTGAATATGAAAATAAATGAAAATAAAACCAGACTAAGACCATGGGCTTGTCTGGAGTTTTCCCCCTCTGATTTTGATAATGCTTCAGATTAACAATTGTCAACACATTCTTGCACAGATGAAGAAAATCCCCATTGCCACAGTTCCATCCATTTTTCTAAGAAAGGCTGATGGAGATCCACAGAAATGCAGAGCGGTACAGCTGGTGTCAAAACAGAAATACACATTTTTCATCATAATTCCACCCAGTCAGTTGTGTCTATTATAGCCCAGCTCTTTGCAAAACTGACCGTGTAATCTCTGCTTAGATGCCTCTGGTGAACAATGCATTTCCTGTAGAAATCCATCAAAACAAAGTGATTTCTAATAACTTCTACCTGTGTTAGCTCCAGAGTAGCCATTTCAGAGAAGGCGCTGCCACAGGGAGACAGCAGAGGAGTCAAAGTGGAAAACCCACATAACAGTCTATGGTCAGTTATTTTCTTTGCCAGCCCTAGTGACCTGAAGAAAAGCCAAAAAGAAGGCAAGAATGAGAATGTAGGTATTAAAGGATGAATAGATCTGCCACTTCCTGATGATATCAAACTTCTCTATTCCATAATAACAATTTTTACCTAATACATCGCTTGGAGACTAAGCTGGCACAGTGTGGTTTGGCTTGATCTGTATGCGGCCTTTTCAAGAGAACAGACTTTTTTAAAAAAAACTTCAAAAAAGCTGAAGGATACATCTTAATTTTCAGTGTTTGCTTTGTAAACCATTCCCGCAACTTGAGATCATTAGTGCAGATTTTCTTGGACACACTCAGAAGATTATATGACAAATCACAGCAAGACAGGAAAATCAAGAGGATTTTTCTTTCCCTCGGGATTATCCTGGTGTTAGGATAATCTTTGTATTTACTATGAATTAAGCCCATTTTTAGATTATAAATATAATTACCTTCCACTAGTGAGCAAGTTGGGTTTTTTTCTATCACTGCACTTAAAAGCATCCATCCTTATGAATGCTTGTTAAGGAAAATGAGGGTAGTTTTCACATGACTCGAGTTCCACCTTGTCCCCTTTATTCACCAGTGAGCACCATCTGAAACTTTATCCAGCACAAAAAGACATCTAGCAACTAAACAGTTTCCTGAAGTAAACATTTCATTAACCTTTCCAAAGTGAACAGTTTCTCCCAAGAGAGAAAGTATGTTTCAGATAAAAGATAAAAGAACACTGAAGCAGGGTACATGATCAAAAGAGTTTTCATATTAAAGACTAGAAGGCAGATATCAATAGCGCAGAAGCCTAAGAGATTCAGAAGTAGGTGATTACATACCAAAAACTCCACCTTTCTGCTAGCATCCAAATCATAGCCAAACTCCACTAGGAAAACAGCTGGCTGGAAGCCATTTTTTATTTTTAGACAAAATTTTTAGATAAAAGGATGCTACAGCTACAGTTGTGCTGTTCACATATCCTTTCACTTCAAAGATAGCAATTTTCTCAGAAGAGGTCATTCTTCACATATCGAGGAGCACTTCAGTAGCAGCCTTCAGCAACTGCGGCCCAGTTTTCCACCTGGCATTTTCGGGGTGCTCTGCCACCACCCTGGATCAGCAAAGAACATGGTCAGCCATCTATACCAAGCCTACGCTGAATGTGAGTTAAAAATATCCCCCCTGCCCCTCCTACATGCCCCTCTGGTGATTTATGTCACTTTTTTTTCTTTTGGTAAAAGCTTTCTCACCACCAGCGCTGTGTTCTTCTCCTGCTTGTTGCTAAAGGGCCCACAAAAAAGCATGGACTATGGAAAGAAGAATAAACAGTGAGGACAGAATACACACAAGCGTGCTTCCAAATATGCTAAGCAAACAAATGGGAACAGGCCTGTTTCCAAATATCTCTATTACAAGAAACTTAAGACTCTTCCTATAATAACGATAGATGAAACATTTTCAGTATGATTCCTTTTTTAGAATCCCTTTATAATTAAAAGCTAGATTTTATCCCATCTTTTTTTTTTTTTTCTCCACACCAGCTTTTTGCCAGGATAAAACATGACTTTACAGTCCAGAATACTGCAAACGTTTTTTTTTAACTTATTTGTTTGTGTTTCATTCTCTTACATTTTTCTTCGTATTAAGAAATAACAAACTCTGAACACTGAGCTTCATATAAGAACATGTCTCCACCTACTTGCAAGAAAGAGACCTGATGGAAGTAACAAAGAATAAACTGAATAATGGGATTTGGAGAGTATCATCTGGTGCATGAGGACAGAAACATAGGCAGCTTGTGGTGCCATCTGTACCCACCCTCGTTGCCCTGAGCTTTTGAGTATTTTTTCCCCTCGTTGAAGGCAATGTGAAATGATGAAATGGGAAACAAACAATAGTGGATAGGCAGGAGGGGGTAGAGTTTTAAAGCATTTGAAGGTGAGGATAAAGTACTTGAAATGAGTGCGACGCAGGGAACCATACAGGGATTTTAAAGAGGTGTTAGTATAGTCCAGACTATTGACAGATTAAGTTATTATAGAAGCTTCATTTTCAACATACTTGATGGTTTGAAGTGAATAAAAGACATTTCAAATTGAAGTTAAAACTAAGCACACAGAACTGGAGAAACAAAAGAAATCCTATAAGCAAAGGTTATTACTTCAGAAACTATTTCTGTTCACTGTCCTTTCTATTTTCTTGTTAAGCTACACAGGAGCCTTAGCTGTGAAATATTCAAAAGTGTCCAGCCCCACTGAAATCCAATTTCTTTTTCTATTTTTAAAATTAAAGGTCTTGAGTCAAACCATGATATATTATGCAATGAATCTGCAACAGGAAGAGCTGTATAACATTGCCAGCTAGTGGTCATTTGACTTCAAAACACAATAACTCAATTCTATCACAGTTTTAATATTTTTGAAATGTAATAAACCCTTTTATAGCTGTAGTTTAAGAAGATGACAAATAAATTGCAAACATATTTCCGTAGCTTAGTTATCAGAAGCTAAAAATCTGCATGAAGGTAGCATTTTGTTCATAAATATGTTAGTCCTGCATTTATGTTTAGTTTTCCAGTTGAAGAACACATGGACATTTTAGGACCATAACAGCACTGGTTCCCACAGCGCAAGAAACTATTATAGTTTAATGTTATTTAATTTTGCTRTCTGTGCCAGTTCTACATATTCTGACACCTGGATATTAATATGGATTTTCATTATGATTGTTGTTGAAAAATACTACATAATTAAAAGTGAACTCCCAAAAATGCACAGATGTCAGCAGAACAAACATGAAAGAGATACTAAAGGGGCAAAGAAAATGCAGGAGAGTGCATTTATAATAAGGCACACATTTAAAAGTACACTTACAATATTAATAAGACAGATAACTTGTTCTCTAAATCCTCTCTGTAATCTAAGGCCTACCTGCAAACATGCTGTTTTATGAAGTAGGGTATAAAGAAACATGATCACCAAGTAATGTAAAATATATGGTAAGAGAAAGTAAAGGAACGGAAAGACCTCATCCTAAGGTAAATGTCAGATCCTGCAAAAATACACACATGCTTAACTCTGCTCTGCAGATGGCTTCATTGATTACATTTGCTTTGAAAAAATTAAGTCAGCCAGCATTTGCAAGTCAGGATGTAAAGGCTGTAGAGCACAACATGCATTTTGGAAGCAGACATTTCCTACAGATTAATGGAAGAAAAATTGAACTTCTAGGAAATTATATGGGAAATTACAACTGATACAAAAAATTAAAGGCATTCCTATGCCTTTATAAACAACTATCACCAAACAATTTCTATTTCTGGTTAGGGCACTGTTGAGATTGACACTATCTCAGTGTCCTATGGATATATCTACCCCATCTTTTGCAAGCAGTTTTAGACTTGCTCTGTTTACACTCTGAGCCACCTGCAATTGGGAGCTACCTTTGTGTGGCAATAAATCTGAGTCAATTCGGCTTGCATTGCAGCAAGGATTGCTTTTAGGGTCCATTTCTGAGCTAGCTGTGGAACAGGGTAGGAACAGCAAGCTCGTAGCAGCAGGGAACATCAGCAGGACCTATCTGCTTTTGCCTGCAAAAGACCAGGCAGACACATCCTAAGAAACAATCCCTGCTTTAAGGACCTCCCAGCTTGTGATCTAGTCCTGCAAAGATTTATACACTTGCTCAATTTTATTCTGACTTCAGCAGGACTACTCAGGATGGATAAATACAAACACAGCAGGCCTCTTTGCAGATGCAGTGTTAATAGCTAGGATAAGTATAAGGTGGGAAGAGAGATACGGAGTCTGAGGGACAAACCAACAGTTGTCTTGAATCTTGTACAGCCATTAAAATTTATGTAAGGAGTATCCCTAAAGAAACAGGTCTGTCAGTAAAGGCACAGAGTTGTTACAAAAAGAACTGAATATCTGGCCTAAACTCAGGATCCTTTAAAATTATCCACTACCGATGATGGAAGAAGCCTTCATTTAGGAGCTTTTAATAAAGAGGGGGAAGAGAAGACCTTGAACCCTGCAATAGCAATTAAAACAGGCAAGGAAAACACATTCCTTTCAGGCAGAATCTGCACCACTGACTCACTCCAGAGCAGTGGCGCAGTTTGGAAACAGTCCCTCTAGTTTTCCCTACTTACTGCTCAGGCGCTGTTCTCCAAGTGGTTTTCATGTGCACAGAACAGATTCCCTGGGCCTTACAGCAGGTCCCAGTGTCACAAGATCATCCAGTTTGCACTTAAACCTTTAGATATCTCCAAACCACCTGCATGATGGAAACTTTTGGTCCAGGGGACGAGAGTAAGCATAATTCAAAGCAAATCCCCTGAACCACACATAAACAGAAACTGAAGTCACAGCGCTAGCCTCCATCAGCTGATCCCCTTCTATTGTGCCAAATTATTTCCTAATATAGAGGAAGCAAAAGTTATTGAATAAACAATTCAAAGCCAAGGTCAAGCCAAGACTTTGGTCTCCTTTATTCAATGCCRGAGGTCTAACGTGAATCATCAAGTGACACAAACTTCCGCACAATGCAATTATGCCTAATTTAAGGCAAAACCCATTGAAGATACAGATCCCTGTGACTTCCTTCCCCTTCCAAATGCTGTTAACCATTTGTGCTGTTGTTAGTCAGTGCTAACAGAACATATTTTGAAGCACACACAAACATTGCTCATTAGCAGATTGTTTAATTAGCCTCAGCAGTGTCAGGTACTGTGAAGTACATCTGTAAATCTCTCAAGACACAAGCAGCATTGCTGTTGAGCAGTGAAGTTAATAATTCTAGCTGGGCCATTGCCATACTAGGAAGTGCCCAGGGATGACTAAATTTTTTTGCTTACTGTCACAGTACCCTATGGAGCCTGTCTCATCTGTTCAGCTTCTGAGATTCTTCTTAAATATTTGCAAAGGTATCCAGCTGCTGGGAAATGCATATTTTGAAGTTATGTTTCCAAGCAGTCCCCTACATACGTTCTTCTTCCCTCCAAGGATTCTCTGTAGAGCTAACTCCTGTCTTGGGTCAGACACAGTAGCCTCAGCCTTCTTGTGATCTAGCTGTTTGCCTTATGTTTTTCCCCTGCTTTCAATTACAGGAAGTTTGCTTTTGTTTGTTTGCTAAAAAGATGTTAGTAGTTCCAGTGTTTTTTCCGTAGCTCAAAACAATGTTTACAGAGTCTAAAATGCTCTAGAGGCTACTGGATTTTCTGGTGAAACTCAAATGATAGTTTCAAGGTTTGAATTTTGCCAGAAAAAATAGATGTGCTCTACTTTAACAAGGTCTAACTATATACAAACAGATTTTTTTTCTTTCTTTCTACAATAGCCAGTGAATTAATTCAATCTGCTCCTTGAGAAATGAGCCTTTCCTGATTCTCTTTCAGCTTCTACCCTAAGGCAAGCTTATGATGTACACAGTAGGGTCACCAGGCTCTTCAAGCTTTATTCTGTCCTGTGTCAAGAGCTTCCTTTTCTTTTGGAGGGCTTAATACTCCTCATATTGTTCTGGTCCTCTGCCTTTCCAGCTTCAGAACCAGCACAAAAGTCTGATATGTTCTTAGTACCTTTTCCCCTGGCAGAACTGCAGTATGCTCTTTACTCCCATTCTGGATTGTGTACAGAGAGGTACTACAAGTCTCAAGTGTCTAACTTGTAGAGCAATGAGCAACTTTCAGAAGGCTGCTTTCAGGCTGACAGTCAGTCACACCTTTCCTGACGCAGTGGTGTCCATCACTACAAAGAGTGGCACATTTGTCACCTCTTGAACCACGTTGTGCCCACTGTGCTGGCAATCCCCTCCACAGTTTTCACTCTCAACAGGGTGAAGTCCTTTGCATGTCAAATGCTCATTGATCTCAACTTGTTTTTTACTCTACCCATATCAGTGCTTGATTAGGGACTTGTTTTCCTCCTTCCATCAATAAACACCATCAATACACAAACATTTGTTTGCCTTCTTTTGTATAGTTTAAGAGCCTTCCTGCATGCAGGCTTCACTTTTGCATAGAGCAGCGTTCCTAAATTTTCTGTAATGCAGTTCCACAGCTAGCTCTGAGATAATGGAAAGACTAAAAACAAGTGTTTCAAAACCAGCTACTGTCACCAATGAAATTATCTTCTGACAGTCTTCAAGTCTGGTGCCCCCCCCCCRCCCCCTGGCTTTGCAGACACAGAAAACAGCACTCTCCAACCATCCCCCACTCTGCTAAAGTGCTGTCAGTCACAGCAGGGCTTTTAACTCACTCCTCTGTTTCTGGAAAGTTATTATAGCAAAATTCAATGCAGGAAGGCGATTTTTTTTTTTTTGTAAAATGATTTCAGATACACTCTCAGTCATGTACTAACAAGCACCAAGGCACATGACCAAACATCCTGGCCAGGATCATTTATGCATGACAAGCAACACCATCTATCCAGCTCTCACCACATCTCTTGATTTCTTCTTGGTTGACTATGACAAACTGATTTTGGGATGTGCTTTTTATAGTCCTTCAGTGTAGACACTGCTTGGGATCTTTCACCTCAGTAGCTTGTCTCATCCTTTTTAAATCTTGCACAAAATTCCTGAGATCCATGGTTCTGTTTTCACTAGTTGGGTATTTTATGCCTGCAGTCCTGTCATCTTGTCACCAGGATTTCAGTTTTCTTCATCTTGCTATCAGGTCATATGAATGAAAGGCTCTAGGCACTGTTATGTATCAATTAGCAGCAAATAGTATATGTAACACTGTTTCCTTGTTCTGCTGTTTCTAAGGTTTCACACACTTTCCATTCATAGTTTATTCATATCAATTTTCATATTTTTGCTACAAACCCCTACATGTTATTTAGATGGATTTTCTTAGTTTGCCTCAATTTGTTCAGTAATTGAGCCATGTTACCCCACAAAGGCATGGCTTCACCCATGTCCAACTCCTTTGAATCACAAGTCCGTTTAACACAACAACTGACTCTTGGCAAAGATATTTTGATATTTCCCACATTTATTTGGAAAACAGGAAAGAACATTCCACTTCCCATCACCTGCTTTGGCAAATGCTTTCCTACTGCACAGACAGTGAGCATTCTGGAAAGATTTTTTTCTTTTCAGTTCAGTGAAATCCAAACTAATCTATGCACAGACTGCTCATGCTTAGTAACTTTTGGGAGATGTGAACAATAGGGACTATGTGTGGGTGAGGTGAAATTGATCTCAGTTGCCACCAGTGGCACTTTCAAAAAGATTAACACAAAACCACCCTTTTTACTCCCTGTCCCCATTATTGTCTTAAGTAACATCAAAAGCTATGTTTGCATATTGGTAAAGCATCTTTGTGGTCCTTTGGGTTGAAGGACGATGTGTGAATGCCAGATATGGAATTTTTTTTTTGGTAGTTCAGTAACCTTTCACTTTAGTGTAGGCATAATATTTTCTCAAAAAGGTGACAAGACAGTCTCAGACTAACATCCAGAAAGTGCTTGATGTTTTATCTTAACATTTGAAGGTCAGTGCCTTAAGGCACTGTCGCAGGATGACTGACTACCTTATAGTCCTGGACCATGCGGGTTTTGTGTGGTGGGAGGGAGAGGAGGAGGGGGAGAAGGAGATCTACTGCATGACTCCACAACTTGTCTCAAAGATCAAAATTTACTGCACAAGTTACAACAGTACAAAGCAACAATTCCTATCAACAGAAACTTGCTCACCTGGAATGCTTACTTTTTAATTACACTAAAAGTTATGCTAACAGTAACTACTTAGTAAACAGAGAAAGCTAATTCATGCTAACTGTAACTACCCAAACAAATGAACCRGGCAAACCAACTCTGACTGATTTTTACCCACGTGTTGCCTCAGCAGCCAATGTACCCTCAATCCCAGGGAAGTAACTGAAGGAGGGCACCTGCATCCCTGGCCTGAGGGGCTCTGCAAGTTGGCAGACCCGCTGCCACCCACGAAGAGTCCAAGACAGCCTCCGGGGCCAACCTGTTTGTACCCTTCAGGGGAAGGTGGAGCTGCTGGGCCAGTTGCAGTTCCCTTCACGCAGGCGCAGACCTGGCTCTGGGCTGCTGCAGGGCTCAACTCTCCTCCATCGTTGTTGTGACCATCGCACCCACGGTCACGGGTTGGGGGGGGGGGGGTGGCCGAACACCCCCAAGGGCAGGCTAGCTGCCTCGCGCACTCTTCAGCACTGAAGTGACTGTGGATGACTGCTTGACTCTTGCAGTGGGGGTCCCAAGGAGAGATCCCACAGCTGGGGTAAGGAGGAGTTCATTCCAGTCCGCAATGGGGCCCCAGCAGTGGAAGCAGGTGTTATCTCTCAGGGTCCTGATGAGGGGGAGACAGCTCTGACCACAGCAATTAACACCGCCCCAGCGGTGAGAGGAGGCTTTTGTCTCTCAAGGTCCTGGGGCCCAAGCAGGCCTTATCTCAAAGTCTTGACATCCTCTCTTTTGGAGTGTAAAACACAGGAATTCAGGCTACTTGTAACTGGCACCAAATGTATATGTGGGGGGGGGGGAGGGGGAGCTGGAAGCATCCCCCCACAGCCACTTTCCAACTCAATCCACATGCTGGGTTTTGTGGACGGTTGTGCCGCTTTCTCAGATAAGATTTTTCTCCTATGACTAATTCTACTTAGTAATGAAGTGCTATAATCTTATTACAGAGACACCTATGCCTTAAAGTACTCCTGAGTTCATGCTGCAGAGGCTAACACTGTGGCAGCAAAAGTCAGGATTTTTTTTTTTTTTTAACTACTAATTCTAAGCTTTCTAGACAGCTGCAACCTAGCAGGGTGTCAGGGAGTTCCAGTACCTGCTGTTAAAGGGACTAATCATCTGAACCTTGGCTAGTCAAAAAAAAGATGTAGTCAAAGCTGAAGTGATAAACACATACAATGCTCTAAATAGCACTACTGCATGACCCTTCCTTTGACATTTAGATTTTTTACGCAGGACAAAAGGACGTGAGAAAGATTAAACTAGTGTTCTCCTGACAAACTTCAGAACTCTGATTCAAGCACAGCTATTTGCTGCTAAACGTTCTTGTGTACATATCTAAAGAAGTCTTCTCAAAAAGTGAGATGGTCAGAAACGAGCTAAGAATCATCTCCTTAGCAGAAAAAAATTGGAGCATGAACAAATAAAAAAATTATTTAAAAAAAGAACAAAAAAATAAAAAAAGTATTGAAATGAAGGAAAGTGTATCTTACTGGAATCAACTGCAAAATGGCCACCTAAGGTTGCAGCAGATGGACTCTCCCAGCTTTAAAGGACTAGGTACATGAACCTGTAAGAGGCCCACTGGGAGGATGAATTAATACTTGAAAGGCTTGTAGCAACCAAGCAAAGGAAAATGACTCTGGGAGATGAAGTCAAATCCTCCTCTTTGAAGGCCAAGTTTTACAGTTTTCAGAGCCCAAGTTTGGAGTGCAAGTTCTTCTATATGCTTTTGATTCAAAATATTAATTAAAAAAACTAGATATCTTACAGATGTAACCTTGGCCAAAATTATTGATCAATGGGATGTCAAAATATTCCATTTTAAAACTAGGTCTTACTACAGTTAAAGCATTTTAACAAATTTGAGCAAAACTTCCTTGCAACCAGAACTAATCCTTATTGTCTCAACCTCCAGGTAAAGTTTGTTCACTTCATTTTTTTGTGGTTTTTTTTTTTTTTTTTTTTTTTTTTTTAATCAGAGCTGAGCACTCAGTTGGGTATGAAAGTAAGGCTGCTTTCTTTCCTTCTCTCTTCAGTAACTCTGCGCTATTTCAAATGCACTTTTATTACACTTACCCTACACCTTAGGTGGGTGAGCATTTCCCATAATTGTGTTAGAAATATAGCATGAGTTGCAAATCTCAGGTTGACTTTGCAGTCTTGGAAATCAAGGAAAAATCCAGATCTTTATTTTTAAGAACATATGACTTCAAAATATACACATGGAATCTTTCCTACACTATTTTTACAGTCCCTTTTCCAAATACAGCTATGGCCAACATTGAATAAAAGCAAAGAAATTCAGAGTTCTTTGCCCTTGGCACCTTCCACAAACTTAGAGATAAGCTTTTACCATTGTGTATTTCCTTATAAAAGACTAAGACCTTACCAGCTGCTTGAGGCACCTGTGCAGAACTTTTTAATATTATTGCTACATGGTATTTTGACATTTTCCCTCCCTAGAGATGAGAGAAATAGGGAAAATGGGTTGTTTTTACTACCTTCAGTTATTGCCTAGAGTCATGAGTTGTTTTTCCTTTTGACAGATGCTATAACATCAAGGTAGCACCAGCTCACTCTTGGTAAGACTTTAACCTAGGAAAGTGTTTTGCTTGCAATCTACTGCCTGGCAGTCTGGCCTTTATCACATTTTTCTTTTCTTTCACCTCCAGGAAGGGCAGGTGTGGTTGTGTTGATATACTTCATATACAGATAAATAACTTCAGAATTATTTTGAAACACTGAAAATTGAAGTCTTCTATTTATCTTGCCACATATTCTGTTTTCATATGACTTGTATTAGCACTCAAAATATTGGATTTATTTTGGATTATCTGGTCCCATAATCATCATGAGTTTTCAGTGTCCCATGGTTCCCAATGTATTTGCCCTAACATGCCTTAAAGTTTAAGGAATAAAAGTGTAACTCATTGGTAAGGAAAGCTTTCTTCTTGAGGAAAAAGGAAAAATTACTGTCCAAGCACATTAAATCTTTAACCACTCAGTTAAGATCTCAGATTAACAGCTCTGAAAAGTTTTTTCTTCTAAACTTCAGGGCTTAAAATTTGTGTCTGGCAAGGATTAACAGACTGCAACTGAGTTTAGATGGTACAGTCTAGTGAATATGACTATTCCTCACTCTCCATTTCAGTTTTATACCTCTCAATATTAACAAAGACATAAGGCATGGAGTTGTACAGCTCTAAATATTCTATTTAAAGTATTCTACTAGTACTTAAATGTGCACTTAAAGCCTGCTAAGATCACTAGTTCCATTGAATTAAAACCTCCAATGCAAATAAGCATGAGCATGAACTGTACAGGCTAGAAGCACAGTTGCGCAAACCTATAGAAGTTTACTCTTGCAATTATGTATAAGCCAGTTACAGATACAGCCAATGATTACAAAATACATTTCAGCAAACCATGAAAGGATAAAGCAGTAAGACAGAAGGACGTAATAAATGTAATGAAATACACATAGCTAGAAAACACTGTCCTGGAGCTATAAGCAACATTCAAGGATGCTTAGACTTGTATATATGGTTTTTTTCTTGCCAATAAACACTTCAGTCTGTTACTAAAGGATTCAGCCATTGGTATTTCCTATTTTTCACAGTGGTGTTTGAGTCACACTCTGACAAAAGGCATCAAGTTGTCAAGAGTCACATTTGCAAACCACAGGTAGACACCCCCATATATGATTGGGTAGCTAACAAAAAAGGACTCATCTCTTTCCAAAACAACCACAGTATTTTGCTAAAAATGTAAGCTTCTAAGCATAACTCAAGGTCAAAATTGCAGGGAGAGAGTTGCCCAAAAGACTGACTTCAGTTTCTGCACAAAATATACAACAGTCCCATTTAGAAAAGCATGAACACCAGCAAATGCTAAACATCTACAAGTGTAGAAAAATCATTTGACATGGGTGATGTCGCTTGCCTTTTGTTTGCTGTAGATTGTTGCATCATGTCTAAATAAGGCAAATATCTGCTCGGAAGGACCCTTCAGATGGAGCAAAGCTAGCAGCACAAYTGCTTTTCAATTCCACTCCTTCCACTACTATATGGATATATACGCATTAAGATTAAGATTCCAAAGCAGCAAGTAAGGTGCACTTCAGGTACAAACAACTTTTTGAAAGCCATAAGTCTAAATTCTCATGTGGATATGCAAATACAAGTTCCTATCACTTGCTGTCAACAAAACCAGAGGCTTAAAGAAAAAAATCTGATTTCAAAACTTGTTAGGGCTTAATTCAGTTTATTGTATTTACGCTACCCAGCTCTACACTTCTCAGGGATTCAGCAGCTGATCCAGCATCTACTTTCAAGTTAATGCAAGTCCAAGTAAGGATTTCAGTATTTTAACTTTTAGGCCCCCATGCAATACATAGGACACCTCCATAACACACACAAAATAGACTAAGGGCCAGCAGGTAGACAGTGCTAGCCAGGGAGTGCATCTTAAACCCTGCCAGTATCTTCCATTCTCATAGCATCCAGGGGTGAGATCATCACTTCCAACTGTTCCTTTAAAGAACAGAGCAAAGCTACTCCTCTTTTGAGGACACGTGAGAAGACAAACAGTATCTTCTTTCTTTTTTGCAGCACTTATTCAGGAGAATTTGTCTAGAAAATAAAAATCTGCTTTCGAATAGTTCTTTAGACACATGGGGTTCAAACCTTCATCTCCACTCTTCTATTATCATCCTCACTGCCAAGCTTCCTAAGACACAACACATTCTACTGAAGCTAAGCCACCACGCAAATAAACCAATGGCTGGAAATCATGCTTGTTTTCCTTTATAATATAAAAGTTAGGCCATTCTGCTTGTTTTCTCATCCTGGCTCCCAAGCATTTTCAAAACAACTAGGAAGGGTCTAAGTTTAGCCACTAAAGCTTWGTACAAACTACAAGTGAGGGCTTGTTGGACCACAGCAAGAGGAAAGTCTGGGCATGAGATTTTATGAACAAGTTTAAATTCTGTCCTCGCTAAAAGACAATTCTGACACCACTATACATGAATAGTTAACACACTTTGAGAAATACAAGTCACAAGGTTTTCCTAATGTTTTCCAATGTTATTCTAAACACAGTAGCATGATACTTCTGTGATAAATGCATGTACACAGCAGTGCAAAATCTCTGCACACTGTTCACCTTCTGTAAAAATCAAAGTGAAGAAAAAGGGGACTAGGAAACAACTATCCTAGGCATAGTTTTCCAGACTTCTTTCACTTCTGTTCCCTCCTCCCCCAATTTTTTGGGGGCAAGGCTATGGCTATTTTCTCCAGAGGAAAGTAAAGAAGTATTTTGCACCAGAACAGTTAGAACTGTTTCTCTGGATCAGGAAATAATGTATTATCTTAAATGTTATTGTACATTCTTGCATTATAACAAAACATGCTCTAGAAGACCACAGCATCTGAAAGATGGATTTGCACTGGCCATGCCAATCTGTTCAGATCTGTTTCATATTCACAATAGGTCAAACTAAAAATTCAGAACTGATCTATTGCTGGAATACTATTAACAGTAGTATGTTTGGCACCTGCTACTTTTAATACTGAAGTGTATGATCTCTGACATTTCATGTCAAGCTTAAGACACTCCATGCTGGGACCATCCAAAATCAAATTGTGACAAAGCATAACACMACTCATTTTTGAAACTTACAGGCATTCTACATTCACTTTTGAAACAGGAGCTTGACTGCAGTCTAGCCTGCATCAAAAAGAAAGTATTTTCTATGCTGGATATTTTGAATTCCAAACAGGGTAAAAGGGTATTCAAAATAAAAAGGAACAGCTAAGTCCCATCAGAAATAGCATCTAAAAATCTTCAAAGGAAATTCAGATATTGAAATACAGTACTAGGATTAAAACACTTTCACTCTGAAGCAGGGAAGGCACAGTGGACTTGGAAGAACACACACTTACACGTGAAACCTAGAAAGCTTAAGATGCAGATTTATTATGCATTAGGAAGCTTATTAACTTAAAAACCAAACCGCATAGTACAAAAGGTTTGTTATCTCTGCTCATGTGAAACAAGTTTCAAAATATATATTTTTAAAATTTGTTCAGTCAATACACAATCCTTTTAAAAAAGCTGTATATCTGTCAGTACCCTCATTAAATTTATAAATACATGATTTACACAGCACCCCATCTGGAAAAATTAAAACTCCTTACAAATATCTACATATATTGCATACATATAAAACTTTCATAGGAGTACTTCGTTAAAGTCAGGTTTAATGATCCATTTACACTGCAGCAAAATACATATAAATTTGTATTTTTTCATAAAATGTCTCTAAAAATTAACATATTTGTAGCCATTTGCAACTTCTTTAAAGCATCTTTTAGAAAGGAAGTTTGATATGAATATATCCATGAGATTCAGCAGGTGAGAATGATATGAAGGCTAAATATGATTAATAACTGAACACTAAATAGCAGTTAAGGCAGGGGTGAAAAGAATTAATAGGAAAGATTGTTTCATATGGCAGATAAAGTGACAAAATGCAATAAATATACACATTTCTTGATGTAAACTTCTCTGGTACCCACTGCCTTTCCTGCCTCAGAAGTTAGGAGTGTCCACATTTCTGATGCTGTACATTACATCATTTAAAATTTTATTTTCCTATTAGCAAAACATTAATGTGACCAGTGCTCTCAGGTGCCATCTGGATCTGCTTTAATTGCTCAGCATAGACTGTTCTGAAATGTGGGTTTAAGACTTGGACATGATCCTCATTTAGGGGAAATGACTGTCACATGTAATCATTCACCCTCTGAAATCACCTCAGCTTTTATCACTGCCTTCTGGTAGCTACTGGATTTCAGGTTAGTAAGTAATATTTGAGAATATGTCTTCAGGAAATTCAAAGCAACCTTTATGAATAAACAATATTTCAGATACCAGAACTATATAGATCAGTCCCTCTCATATCCATGAGGACTACATGGGGCATGCATGCAGACAAAAGGTGTAAGAAATGCAAAACAACCTTTAACAGTGGTGGCAGAAACTGTGTTCTGTCTCAAACCTGATTATTTTGCATATGACTTTGGGAACTGACCATTCAACTTAAAGTTTCCATTATGTCTGTATATTGAGGTTTTTACCCAATACCAGGATTTGACATGCATTTGCAGCCACTTATTGGGTACTGGAAATGGAATCACATCTAGTTGTGACCTCCTATGCTAGACAAACCCTCCTGCAAACGTGGAATCAGCCTTGAGTATGGATTTGAGTACTCAGACAGCATGTGCCCTCCCTTGCACATGGTTACCTTCCTGCTGGAGGCCAGATACTCAGCACATCCTACCCAGCTTCCAGATCTGCAATTCAGCACATGGATTTCTTCCAGACTCTCCTCAGAAGTTAGCCTTCATACGCTGCTATCCTGCAGGAGTGGCTCAATGTCCTCTTCGCTACCTCTGTCTAGGCTGTTGCTCAGGGTACTGCTGATGCTGTTGCTTTGTTTTCTGGTACTGCTGGCTTTACTGTGCTCAGGAATAAATAAGGCTACCAGAAAAGCAAGAAGAACAATGCATGCTCCAACCAGGAAGGGTGGACCAGGAATGATTGCTCTCTGCAAGGAAACAAGCATATCAGAAAGAATTCATGAAACTTAAGATATTGACTGCTGCATTAAGAACTATACCCTTAAGGCAGGAGATAATGGGGGAATATTTACATGGTCTACAAACTGTATACAAACAAGTTCACATGTGCACTGCAAAAAAAACTTTTGTGCATCTACAATTCCTATGAATTTCTCACATCTTCTGCACACTGATCTAACACACACAAATATACACAAAACTATCAGTTTACAATAAGATTACCTCACAGATGAAACAGGCATTGACTAATGTTTCTTTGTAAACACTTTTTTAGGCAACAAGGCTGTTAAATCAGGAAAACTCCTCTGAAGATTAATGGAATAAAGTTTTAATAACCAGAAGTAAAAATGCTCAATAAATCTTTAATTTTATCACTTCACATTTTCACAAGTTAGCTGGATATACAAACATCCCCCAAACTGAACTATATGCAGAGAATAATGGCAGGCTATGCAATTCAGGTAATACCCCTCTCACTGCAAGGATAAATTGCTGACATATATGATAACTTGATATTTAGAGTTCTCCTCTTGCTCATGGGCAGTTCAATTTAAAATATAAAATACAACTTACTTATCCATATTCCATAACCATGCTTAAAAACCAAGCACCAAAAATTTAAGACTAATTTTAAGCCAGCTAAATTTGATTGCTAAACTCCACAGGAGAGTGCAGCAATCCTGCAATTTTATTAAAACCTTAAATATCCTTCCTGCATTTTCAGCAACTAAAATTAAATAAAAATCAGAAGCTGAAACTTTTCAGTCCACAGTACTTGTTTTTACCAAACAAAATGGAGAAAGTCAGTCTAGCATAAAGTGGGAAAGTTGAAATTGAGCATACAGTAACAACAAGATATTTCCCTTGCTTCAACTCTTTTGGCAAGTTTAAATTAAATCTAATTGTGGCAAAAAATTTAAGTTTTAYACATATTAAACAGAATTTATATTAACAAAATTATATAAATCTCCCATAGATGCTAAGCCCAGAAGTACTTAAAAATTTAAAAAGCGTCCATGAATGAATCCCCTTATCCGTGGCTTAACAGCTGATCTATCTGAGCAGCTTTTGAACATGCCACTATTGCACTTTCACTGAAGGGAGCCATAAGCTGCATTGAAAAGTGGTCCCTGCTCATAGCATTGCTGGGTGTTTTTATTACTGCCTGAATACACTCTGATTGTACTGTTGCTATAAGGGCTATGGGTGGATAATTTCTATGATGCAACCTCATTCTCCTCTTAAGGCTACCTAGTTCTGAAAACAGTTATTTAGAAGGGAATGAAGATAAATATGCTTGACTTTTACTATCTATGCTGCTTTGAGGAGCAGATAGTCAGTATTCTTTAAACAGATGCATCAAAACTTTTCCTAACAGAAGAGGAAGAGCTTCACTGCAGCTCTCCTACTTCAAAGACAAAAAAGGTGATATTAAGTAAAATTCCACTCTTAAGTCCTTTAGCTAGAGAAATGAGTAAAGGCAAGTTAAGAAAAAGGGAAACAGAAACTTAAGTCTGAACTGAATAAAAAAAGAAAACCCTCCTAGTGGCCTTAGAAAGGACTACTGGGATTTGTTTCTCTTCATTCACTTGACCTATTAAATAATCGAAACTTGCAGACTTTCCAAACAACTGTTAGAATATGAAGGTCTACAAAAATTTTAAATCTGACAGTTTTACAACACTGTCCRTCACAGAAAACTTTATGTTCAAGAAATACAACACTACATTATGACAACTTCTAGCTTTCTCAAGTTAAACTTAGCTTTTTTTTTTAAATGGGACAAAAGACAGCTTTCCCATATCAATGTGTCAAAAGTTACATAAACAAGTTAGTCACATTAAGAACTTCAACAATAGCTATATAAATAGCCTACTCATGTTGATAATTAGAGAACCTTTTCCTGTAGCTACAGGAATAACTAGTGTTACAGTAATGGAAACAAAGGAGGAAGAACTGTTTTTAAATTCACCTTGACAGCACCCTGGATTTAAACAAGGTTCAGCCCAGTAACTGTGGATTCTCAATTCAGTTCTTGTAGGCTCATAGCTCTTGACAAAAGCAGGGGTAAAACATGAGCTCAAGTATCAATAAAAAATATTTAACAAGGCTTACCCTACTTAGCAAACACTAAAACACCTGATACCATCTACTGCAGCTCCAAAGACTTTTGTTAAAACAAGGTAACCAGAACATCAAAGCTTGTAATTAAAACACTTCTTGGTAAAAACGCTATTAGCAAAATTATGTAGCAACTCCTAGCTATCAACTTAAAACACTGGGAGAAGAAAAAAACAAGGTACATGTGACTTGCATTTGGGCCCTGCAAATCCAAGGTACTTAGCACTAAGGTTTTAAGTTGGCTTGTACACATTTACTTGCTTGTTTGTCTTATCTTGCTGCATTCCCTGGCTTTCACTTTCATTTTACTTAAAAGATTAAGTTAACATATCGTTTAAAAGATGGAGGTCTTTCCCACAGTTATGCTAGACTGAAGATTAAGAATTAGCAGGAAAAAACCTGTATTGTTATTTTCCTGAATGATAGTTTAATGTTTTAGGTGCCTGGTTACTACAAACAAGGAAAAAATGCAATTATATACATTCAGCACAGCTTATGAGTACATACATAATTAAACATAAGAGCTGCCCCACTGAAATTAGAATATGAGCAATATAGTTATGCAGTTACGAGTTATGCAAATACTTAACTATTCTGCTGTATTGCTGTAAGATGTCTACTTATAAGTTTCCAAAAACCAAGGAAGTGCAAAACTATGCTTTAATTTACACTTTCAGCATGCAAAAATCATGATTTTATAAGGAGTTTCATACATTAGACTTTAGTGCATTAAAGAGCCTTAAAACAGAAGCTGACTTATCTATAACTTACTGGAATGCTCAGTCATTGCACTGTAATACATCTGGACTAATTCAGTGAGAACACATGAATTTTCTTAGAGTAACAGGAAGTATTGAAAGTTTTTCTAACAAATGCACAAAGCCAACAAGCCAACTTCTTTTCCCCAGAGAAGCCTGGTGTGATTTGACACTTTAAGAAACTTCAGAAGCTGAAGTTAAACTAATGGAAGCATGCCAAAACTCTTGAAAATCTGAATCTGAGGTTATAAAGATATTTTCAGATTTGATTATAGTTTCCTTCCTGTACAATATTAACATAGATAGAACTTTTAGAAGGGGGCAAAGACCTCTATTCTAGTTTGCTTGAGCAAATTATAGAGTTCTTCACCATGCATTAAAAAAGGAGCAACATGTTCAAGCTCTGGTTACAGTTTATACCTGGAAAGATGCATGGATTGGGGGATGGACAACAAATGGTTGTTTGCATAGTAACAGCTTCAGCCTGTTACTTATATGTTGAAGTAATTCTTTTTTCCCCTAACTGATCAGCTGAATGAGAAACAGAGATAAGACCTCTGAAAAGTCCAGTTGTTTAAAAAAAGCAATAAAGTTGTAGCTGAAGAGCTCAAGGAGATCAGGCTAAAAAGACATAAGGTCCACAAGAGATCACATTCTCCTAGCTCTAGTAATCATTGATTTGATGTTTTGGAAGCCAAATAGGAAAGAACAAAGCAGACCAAAAAGCACAGGTGGAATGGATAAGAAGACTGAAATGAGTGTCACAGAAACATTGTATAGAAAAGACTGTACTTTGGCTGGAACGAAAGAAACAAAAGCAAAAAGCATCAGAAGTTAAGGGTCATAAACAGTATTATTACTGCCATTAAAAACATCTGCACCTCAACTGTGTACTGAATCACTGTATATGTGAATAATTAGCCTAGTACTATGAGGTTCAGAAATAAAATTGCTATAACTTGCTAAGTTAAACAATGACTTTCCTATTTGCCAAAAATTCATATTTTGCTGTGATTCAGGATTATATCTGTGTTTTGAGTAGACTTGCAAAAGAAATTAACCAGTTCTGTTAGAATAGCTGAAGCCAAAACTGCTATTTAGTGTGAACTTAAAAGTTTACAATCAAATTTTAATTATGCACTATTTTAATATTTCAATAAAGTTGACAACTGGAAATTAAATAGTTCAGGAACTGGACATCAATATTTTAATCAAAGAAAAACAACAGATTTTTACCCTAGAGTTCTGCATGCGAACTCTGCATGTTTTACACTTACCTCATCACTGGGATCTTGCATTGTTTTTCTTCCAGAACTCTGATCAGGTGGCAATTCATTGAGCTCCACATGAAAGAGAAAGAAAATAAAACCATACAGTGCTGGTCCCAGGCCATTGCACAGACCTCTTATTCCAGTTATTATTCCTTGGACAACACCTGAGAAAAGAAAAAAGCAAGAACAGAGGGTTATTTTGATTAATCAAGAACACAAAATTTAACAGTCCAAAATTTTTTCTAATAGCTGTTTCAAAGTATCATATACTATAATTGTTCCTATGTACTAAGATGTTAAGAAATACTTTGAAGACAATTTTGCTGAATTAAAATAATCCTCTGCACAACCATAGTTCTGTCATTATACTACTATGCATACTATCAGCCATTTGAGTTTTGAAACTTTGCAACTAAATCAGAGATTAAGTATTCCAAGCATGGGCAAGTCTAATTCTCTCTATAAAAATTCTTCCACCCTCATCCAATGCCAACAATGAATAAGACAGAGGTTAAATATGGTACTTGCCTAGCTGATTTTCAAGTGAAAGTTGTCTAACACATCCTATATTAGTCTAATGTTACTGGCAAAATATGGCCAAACTATAAATTGGCCTCCCTTCTGCAGTCTAAACCAGGATATATCCAAGTATCAGACAACTTATTTGGGATGGAAAAGCAGTAAATTCACAATACTAGCTTAGCTGCAGTTTCAGATTAAAATATTAGAAAAGCTTGATTAATCAAAGTTCTGTGGGTATATTTTTGCTTCAAGCTCATTAAGTGATTATGATGGCAACATAACTACAATAATTTGATGATCTTAGACTAAGATGCTACAGGACATTATTTTTGATATTAGTAGTTCAAGTAGCCCCTTCCTTCTTGTGCCAGTAACTTGTAAGAAAGATGGACAATTTCCTTTTTGGCCTGTTTGCCATCCAAGATTTTTTCATTACAGTTTGACCTACAAGCTTAAAACGCTGCCTGCCACTAGGTGGCAAAACTTCACTCTAGAAACTACTGTACACTTAAGCTAATGACTTCTGTAAACTTGCTCTTTAATTAAACTATTCATTTCATGACATGAGTAGACAATTGGTCTTTTAGATGTCTATTAGAAACAAAAGAGTTTTCAGGAGGGGAGAAGATTAAAAACATGCAAAATATTGTCTTTGGCACCTTCAAACTCAAATGAAATGCAGTTCTAGGAGAGAGATTACTGTTGTTTCTCCCATATTAACCTCAATTATCTACCTTCTCATTGTACAACATTAAAGCAAGATTGATATTTATGACATATGAACAGGACTAAAATACAACATTGTAAATTCAGCTATTAGATGCCAAAATTAAGACTTAGTACTTTGATGACTCTTTCCCACACTCCATTTTAAAACAAAATGGTATTTTTGATATGTTTATTCTCCTTCAAAGACAATTACATGCCATTTCTTCTTGAAATTTTCCTATTTGCTCAGACCAACTATTTACTTAAATTTCAAAGTTTCAAGGAATAGAAAAGGAAGTCGTATAGCAAGTAGAGCCATCTTTCCCCACACAGAAGAGAGCATTTTCTTGTGAATATATGGCTTATTTTAAATCTAGTAAGCTATGTTTTTAGTTTGCATTAAAAGATGGTACTGTTACATTAATACTGGTTCTCTCCTTATAGAGAGTATTACTTTTAGTAAAAAAAAAAGAGGAAGGAAAAAGCATGAAAGTTACCACATTTTCTTGTCACTTTTGTGGTCAATATTTTTAGAGGAAGCTAGAAGAGCAACTGGTCTGATAGAAGCTATATATTTTGCAATGCAGATCTGACAGATGTGTACACCTCTTTCTTTCCTACATATATTGGTAGACTTCACAGCTAGTACCACAGAAACTTCTTACTCATCAGCCTATTTGAGAAGTATGACTAGGTAAATATTCTGCTTTCTAGTCAGAAGAATCATCCAGAAAAGCTTGCTTTGATGCTCAAACACAAGTTCATTTAATACTCACCCTGTTGATCTGACTCTGCATTTCGTGAAACCAGAGCACTGATTGCTGGGAATGTAATGCTTGACATAGCTGCTACAGCTCCTGCTGCCCACATCATCCTGTTTTAAATACATAATTTGAATTAGAAAACAATGCCTGTAATTCCTTCACCTGCCTTCCCCCACCTCAAAAAGGCCATAAGGCCACCCTCATTTAGGGCTTAACCCTCTTTCAAAAGTACTATTAATAAAATAACTAAAGGGTAGCAATTATCTAGTCAGGGCCTTCCTCTGCTTCCTTTTCTCCAATTTACTCTTGTTAAAAGCTTGATGAAATAAAAACCTTTTGATTCTACACTAGCTATTAAAGTAGGGAAAAGGGAGAGTGAGTGAAATGCCGTACTGGCTTGCCCTCTACAAAGACTATACCAGAGGAACAGTTTCAGAGGGTCTCCTGGTGAAGCAGTTCTAATTTGTAAAGCGCATGAGGAAGCACTCTGATGAAGAATACACATTCATCACTGAGTTGTAAGACAAACTTTTTTTTTTTTTTAAGGGAAAAGCTGTTCCAGCTTCCTGTTTTAGTTCACTCTACTTCCAATTAAAGCAGCTTGAATAGCTTCCAAGACCAAAAACAGTTATAGTAGGAGAATGACATGGTAGAAATGAAATTGAAGCTTTTTGATTGACATGATGAACCTAATGGAATTACTGGAGAGAACATACTACTTATTAGTTTGTGAATTTAAAAAGTTTAAAAATGCTTTAGTAATGAAGACAAAACAAATCAGTGTACTAAAATGGTGCAAAGATTCCTTTTTCAAAAGAGCTGCTACTCTACAACTTACACTATATACTCAGAAAGTTCCATCATTCTTAAGTTTGCAAAATCCAGACCAAACTTCCGCAGTGTAACACAGATCAGAATGTTTTATGCACACAAGACAAATACTCATGATGACAAAAATAAAATGGTAGGATTTCTTGGAAAAAATCAGTTTCATAACAGGTGTGCACGTGTGAAAATGCACACTTACCAAGACTGAGATCCAAAACCATACCAAGCCAACTGAAGGATCTGAAAGCCAAGGCCAAGCAGAACTGTGTTTTTGTTCCCTATTGACCTCATCAAGATACTGAGAAACACAGTCTGCAAGAGAAATTGATTCATCCATAAGTTACTTTAAAAATACATTGTTAAAGTAATTTCTCCTTCTACACAAAATAATTCAGAAGACCTTCCAACTGCTGAAGAAACCCACACTATTCAGGCTACTACTTTCCCATATTAAAACTAAAATATGTATGCAGTCATATCAGCATCTGATGTACAGATATTGTTAACTATTAAAGGGTTTCTGCTGCTGCTTAAGGACTCTAGAGTGTATGTATTGCCTTCTCTGTGCACATTACAGTAGAAACAGATGCCAGGATATAGACAGGATATAGACTGCTTCCATCCCTACAATTTATTTTCTCACAGAACAGAAAGTTCCACAATAAAAGCTGGTCTTAAGACAGTGCAGATTGAATTTAGGAGCATCTACAAACAGTAGAGRAAAAAAGTTACCTTAGAAATTTTTTCTCAGGGTGGAGGACAATGTGAATTACCACCCATATTTACAATTAAAACCAATGAGCAAGTCCTGCTGCTTCCATTACTTCACAACTCACATCAAAATTTGGCCAAGTCCCTTTCCTATGCAACTTTTATTATATATTCTACTTACTCTTCGCATCAGTCATTTGACCTTTTTATCTGCACATGGAAACAAATCCTGAAGACCAATTTTTCATCTGTTAGTAGGGACATTACTACTGAAGGGGAAGGAAGCCCCAATTCAGGTACAACAGCAATAGCCCCATGGCAAGAGGCAGACCGTTCCCAATAAGGCAAAGTCCAGACAGCCTCATGGACTTAACAGCACACACATTTTTCTTTAACATAAGAACCTTATGAAAAGCCAGGGAAAGAAAATGAGAATGACTGCAGAGCAAAGCACACTTCCTCTCTCATGTTCGTCTTACTGATTTTAGTTTTCTTGTGTTCCCATGCTTAGTTTTAGTCTCAGCTAATTTGAAAGCTAAATAACAAAAATAAAATAATTCTATCTACGTGTGAATCAATCTTTTCTGGGTATATCCAACCTGCCAACTTGCAAATCAGTATTTATGAAGCAAGATTTATTTCAATAATTTGCACTCTTTAGAGTTCAAAAAAAATCAATGCATAGTTTCTGCATTTTAATATTAAAAATCATGAAGCAGAATGTCAAGCATTGTAGAGATGTTTAGTAAAAAACATTAAGATTGCTCTGAGTAAAGTACAACTGGAAAATGTAAGTGCACATAAAAGCAACAGAAGAAAGAGACCAAGGGTTAAGAGTGGCTTGTATTGATAATCAAGGATACAGCCGACAACAATAAAACTGGTGAACACTGAGGAACGTTTACTTCAAAACAGTAAGACCTCCATTCTGCTTATAGGAGGATGGCAACAAGGTTACAACACACTGCATGTGCCATTCCTCTTCCCCTTATCACAACAGGAAGACAAACTGGAGCCATAAAGATACCTAAACAAGGAAATAGACACAGTGGGCAGCAAGATTTAGGAGGATGAAATAAGAGACAAAAGATCACACCATAATGACTGTCTGACTCCTAAAAGGAGTAAAAGACCTGTCCAAAAACCAGCTCACTGTTGCCAATTAAGAGGAATGAAAACAACGTACCAACACCTCAAAAGTCCTGCAATCTCCATGCTGAGCCTAAGTAGCCTTGGCCAGACCACTTGGACACAGACATCTTGTTTATATGAGAGTGATGGCATAAGCTAGTGAAATCTATGAACATTGGTGCAAGTGAACAAAATCACCTTCCCCTTCCAGAAGGCCTTTCGCACTGAATATTGTTAAACTAATCTCCTACACCAGTTTAATCATCTGAAGTCAGAGTTTTTGGTAAATTTACTGATCCAGGTTTGGTGAGTTTTGGTTACATTTTCTAATGCCTAAGCACCAGTACTCCTGAGGAAAAATCTATCCAAAGGGAGAGGGATTTACTCAGAGAATCTGTATGAATATAATCTTTAGTGAACACAAGATCTATAGGTGTTTCAAAGCAGGTAAAAAGTTCATAGACAAGTTTAACACTCAGAAGTGCCTCAGCATCCAGTTTTGAACTGTTTAATAAAAAGCTAAAAAATAAAGAAAAAAAATAAAGCTTACCTGAGCTATTATAGACAGAATTCCTACCACAGCTATAAATGCTGCAATGCTAGCAGATCCAAACCCTATAACCTGAAGAGAAACAGGAAACGCATAAATAAATGCTAAACAGTCTAGGAGAAGCACTAGCAAAAATATTTCTCCTTAAAAGAAAGTATTGATCCCTGCTTGTGATCTGAATTATTCTCAAACATATGAATACTTACATTAACTTTACTGCTTGCCAAGAAATCCACAGAAGAAAAACATTGTCGTTGTTCCCCTCTCCCCCCCCCCCCAAAAAAAAAAAAGAGCAAGACACACAAAGCCATCTATTTGGAAATTAAAGTTCCCCACCTTCCCACGGACACAGCAGTAGCTCTTCAACAGGCAAGATGCCAGCTTGAGACAAGATGCCAACTTGAGACATATAAACTACTACGCTGAACGGGAACAAAGGTCTGCTTAACTCATTAACACATACTTAAGCTAGGGCAAGTTTTATGCTTCCCTAGTCAAGTTTCCAGCTTCATTCAGTTCTTGACTAGTGAAGGACCTTGCCTTAGCTTTTAAAACTGTATTTTGCCACAATGCAGTTTTCTAAGAGTCTTCAACAAGAAACGGGTCTCAGGGAACCCCTATTTAAACAGAATTATCAAGATAAGAAGTGACCAACACTTACCTGTCGCAAATATAGAAAAAAGCTAGAATATTGGCCAGCCTCAGGCAGATAGGAGAGAAACACTGTAATATAGATCAGGAGAACTGTAGAATCTTTTCTAACCTTCTTTAGAGACTGAAAGACAAAAGAGCAAAACAAATGTTAAAACATGAATATGAAGTCTAACGAAAGCATAAAGAAGTTGGATTCAATTTCTTTTTATCCACTTTTACTCACACATACTAGTCAAATACTGAGAAAATAAAATTGTACAAGGAAATAGGTAAGCTAAACATTAAGTTAAAACAGCAATTTGTTCCATACAGTTCCTGATATCTGAAAGTTCTGCTAAATTTCCCATTTAATTTTTGAAGCCATAGTTTGGTGACAAATTTCAAGTATTTGCTGTAAGCAACATTATATACTGCAATATTTAGGGAAATACATAGCATCTAACTTATGTCCCTAATAGYCTGTTCTGAATGATGCTAGCAAACATTATAACCTCATTGTTATTCTGTATAAAAGTATTTTTCCAGTTTGAGCAAAAAATAAATTGTAGAAAACAAGTTTAACTGCAGTCTTTCAAGCATGTCACTCATCTCTCAACATTCACAACAATTTCCAGCAGGGTGATCTGACTAAGAACAATTCATTCTCCTCTTCAGATACCAGTGTGTAAAACAAACACAAATAAACCTCTCTATGAAAGCAGAAAGCATAAGATTCATATAGAAAGTCTTGTAGTATCAGTTGTTGGGGCTGCAGCAGCATAAGAATTCAGCATTTCTCTTATCTTAACAGAGAGAAAGTAGGTTAGAAGAGTAAAGCATTTCCCTTTGGATTTCACATCAAAACTTGTTTCCAGTATAAAGAACATTTAATCCAAAGTACTTTATTATTATTTAGCTGGACCTTTTTGTACAAGAGCAGAGATTATGGTGTATTAAAGCTACCAATTAAACATTTACAAAAACAATTATTTAAATATCTATGGAAATACGTCTTACTGCAAAAGGGTCTGCTTGTTCCCAAGATATAGAAGCTCCCCACGAAGCAGGCCTCATTTTTTCAGGTAGAGATTCTGGTACTGCTAGCAGGATGAAACAGATGTCCACAACAGCCACCACTGCGGCCACTAGCACAACAAGATTATCTCCATAGCTGGCAGACAGGTATGCACCAATGGCAGGACTAGTTACCAAACTCGCAGCAAAGGTGGCAGATACCTATGCATAAGAATAGTTTACAAAGTTGTCAGATTGGTTACTCTGTCATTGCATGGTAATGCAACTTGCTAATGAAAACACCAGAAGTCCAGCATTCAAATTCAAACTGATTTCATTCAAAAGTCATATATGGCTGGAAATATGGGTCCAAATAAGAAGGTTCTCCACCCTCCTATACACAAGAAAGATAGCATTTATGGTCAAAGACTGAAAACTGAGTCTGGCCAAATCAAAGGAAAACAGCTCTTAAAAACTGTTTAGTCCAAATGAAAGTTTTCCCAATTATGAACGTGACAAGATTTGATGGAAAAAAGTTGTCAGCATATTTAAATGCTTGCCTAGATGAACTTAAGCCTCAGAACTCTGCGATGAACAGAGTAATAGATAATGCCTTTGTAAGCATTTTGAATTATAAATACACATAGCTACAACTGTACTGGACAGCACAGCAAATTAGGAGATCCGTAACTATGACAAGAAGTTCAGTAACAACCATACTGCTTCATATTACGTTGTAAGGACACGCAGCTACTAATAAATCACTTACATTCACATACAGAGGAACATGCTGGAAAGTCTAAGGTGCTGTTTAATTTCACTACAGAAATCATCAGAAAGGGTTAGAAAAAGCTGGATTTTTTTAAGCTATTACCACTTTTCTCCACACCAAAATAAAAATTCTGTGCATGACTATTCTGTAGAATAAGTAACAACTCAAGCTAGCAGCTTAGTTTTACACCTACCTAGAAGAATCTTAAGAAAAAGGTGGTATAACAGATGAACCACTTAGAAAAAGACACAGACCTCATTGAAACAGTTGCACTTTAGGATCTATTGCTTTATAGATTTTTAGGGGAAAAAGGGGGGGGGGCAAAAAACCCTAGAGAACCCCACACTGTTTCATTGTTTAAAGGCAGGTGAATGGATCCTCCAACTACACTTATGGCCCTTTACAGGCAGGAGAAATAAAATGGAAGTTTCAAAACTTGTAATCCTGTTTTGTGCTCTGCTACAACACCACACACAAGCTTGATGCAAGAGAACTAAGTCCTTTATTTTCTTAACTGTTAAATTAACATCTGAGAATCATTCATTCTTAAGGTTTTCCATTATTTTTAGATTACCCCTTAACAGCTCAAAGGACAACAGAACACAGTACAGTCAGTCAAGAATCAAGTCCATGAAAAATTGTATAATGAAAAAAATGCACAGAAGATGCAGGGATAAATAAAATTGAAAGATTAAAGGCACCTACCAATGGGCCTCTGGCTGCACAAAACCTAAACCAATATAGCTACTTACAAAAGTAAGCTAAGCAGGAATTATATTTTTTTGGAAAAGCCGGTTTGTACAAACTAAACTATTTTCCTCTCCCCTTGCAAAGAAAGAAAGGTCATGAATAAGGTAATAGAAAGACTACATTATGTGGTTTTTCCCCCCTTCCTCCCTATATATGGCTATAGAAAAGCCATTCTATATAGTTCTATTCTATAATAAGAAGTCATGTATAAGCAAAAGTGCAAATCAAGGTGGGGGAGAGAAATGGCCAAACCAGCATCAAATAACTTGTATTGCTGTCAAAACCACTGCTTATTCTGACTGCAAAGCCTGAAACAACATGTTTTGCTAAATATGCCCTAGATGCAGGCAGAGTAGTCAAACGCTGATTCTGTTTTGCTATGAGCACAAAGCAGTCTATGCAGCAATAGAAAAATCTGAATTAGACATCCCAAATTCTAACACAATGCCTTGATCCATGGTTCATTCCTTTCTCTGTCAGCCTCGTTACATGTATTGGGAAACAATCTGTGTATTAAAACACAAGTTCAATACAAAGGTCACAATTTGACCTTTTTTTCAAATTTAAGTTTAGCATATCTTACCAGTCCATAGGCTGTAATTCTTTCATGTTCTTGTGTTACATCAGCTACATAGGCAAATATTACAGAAAAGGTAACAGAAAAGATTCCAGATACTGAAATCATAGCGAAGTACCACCTAATGATTTAAAAGCAACAATTAGAAAATTTAAGCTGAGAAAGACCTCTAGTTCTCTTACTAACCAAGCAAGTTTCTATCCTGTGAAAACAGTTTATCTTAGAGCTCTATAGGAGACGAATAAAGTCCAGTATTGTGTAGTCTAGCTTAAATACCGGAAATCATCGCTTTAATTTTTGATCCTCTAGTGTTCACTTTACATCAATGTAAAAGGAGAAGTGGCCTCTTAAGAAGGACATGATAACTATACATTTTCACACTGTCAAAGCTGAAGGAAGTTGAAGTTGAGAGGAATCATCTCAGAACTCTGTTCAGAAGCTATTCTAGGGCCATTTATCAGCCAATTAAAGAATAAACTATCATATATTAATGCTTCAGAAGCTGAACTCTGAATGCACTCAGTGTACACAAAGTTCTTGTGTTATCTTCTTAAGTTTCACAACCAAAGTAAATGAAACTGAAACCAAGTCAACTCCAGTCAGTTAAGATTTCAAAGTTTCATAATCAAAATGTTAAATGTGGTCAAATATATACTAAGATTCATTCATCTTTTAAGAATACACTCATTACAGCATCTTATGAGGCCTCAGAGAAAGTCACAGTTGAGCTTATAGCTACAAATTAGGCAGTGCTATCAAACCATTTCAATTACTGCCTTCCATAAAAAAATACTTAAGACCAATGCTGTTAACAGTCCTTGAACAAAAAGCTCCGGAATAACGTTAATCACACATCCTAAAAGTGTTTTCTCTTGCCTTATTGTCCCTCTCCCGCTTGCCCAAACTACTACTCCTGTAATTGAATTTCCTGCTATACCGACAAGTTCCCTACTGCAATCTGTACTACTTACCATGAATTTATTCTCATTAATGGAATTGGGACACAAGTGAAGAAAACTGTGAGAAGAAGAAAAGGTTTTCTTCCCCATGCATCTGATAGAGCACCTATTAGTGGAGCACTGAGAAAGGACAAAAAACCCTGTGACAGAAGAAAAAAAAATTAATGTCTTCATTTACATTTCCAAGCTTCACTTCAGCTGCAACATAAGAAATTGAATACAAGAAAACTTACAAAAAATTAATGTAAACTGCACAGCTTCTTCCACAGTCTACTTTTCTCTGTGATTTAGATTTTTGTTTTAAATTTATTAATCCTGAATGGATTTAAAGAGGCAGAGGGGAGATAAATTTTTCAACCTCAATTTGATTCAATACAAAAGTATCACAGATGGCAAAAGCTTCTTTAAAATATCCAAAACCAACAGCCAAGTTGCACAAAGGACAACTTCTTAGCCTTAAAGTAAGGCTTCTCAGTGCTGGGTCCCAAACCAAACTTCCCTCTAACTTAGAGAAGATTGTCCTAAGACAGGGCTTCAGATGACTTAACTGTTCTCTGAAACAAATAAAAGAACTATGAAAACGGAATAATGTTTACTGCTTTACACTGTACTTTTATCACATACAGGACATTTGTACATTGCAACAGCTATGAAGACCACTTGAGCTCAGAACTTGAGACAGCAATACACCATACTACTGACATTCTGGTGGCAAAGCACAGACCTACAGGTAGAGTGGCCATGGATAAAATGTGTGAGAATCAAACACTAGATTTTAAGCTATGAAACATTATCTAGGTATCTCTAACTAGAAATCAAACAGTAAGTCCAGCGGAACATACAACATACTTGCAAGTAGCACATTCTCTCCATTGCATTAACCATGAGATTACTACATTTAGTTAACAAAACATTTCATAAAGCCCTAGAATCTAGGGCTTATTTCTGTTCTGTACTACAGTGAAGAATTAAAACAAGGCCTTTCACAGATCTGAGCTTGGGAAAACCTCCAGAAGAGACATGCCTACCTCCTAATTAGTACAGTGTTCTCACAACAATCCAGATCTGCCATAAAATCAAACATTAGTAAAAACATGGTTCTGCAAGTACCTAAGGTACCTACATACGCTGAAGTCTACTCCAGCTAATTTTAGCTAACCTCTGGYGTTTAAATGTAATCACCTTCCAGTCTAACATCAGCATACAGGCTACTGTACTAAAGCAGCATTATGCCAAATCCCAATAGCTAGTATTTCCAAAGATTTCAGGAAAGTAAATTGAGAGCAAAAGCTGTAAAGCCAGACCACCAGATCCTAACAAAGTTAGATGCCTTACTCAGTTGAAATTAATATTTTTGCTCCTCGTAGCCAAAATTCACTAGAATAGACTAACATATTTTGCTAATTGGTACCCAAAATAGTCTTAATGTTTCATTAACAACATTTTGCAGAATATTACATTGGACACAAAAGGCCAAGCTCACTCTGATCTATCCCTCCCCCATTTATTACACCTGTTAGAGCAATACGTACACTTACAGCATGAGTTTAATGCACTTGTCTTCTACAGATATACTCTGTAGAAAATATAAGGGGAACTCTCCACTCATTGCTTTTAAATGTTACTCACAATAGTCACGCTGCACTGCGAATGAATAGAGTTGAGAGAAAGCAACAGGAGAAACATAAGCTTTGTTTTGCTAAGAGAAAAATGCAAAGCTAACTTCCTCTTCCGGTTTGAGGCATCCCTAGATGCCTGCTGCATGGGGTTTCTGAAACACTGCCAGTCCACTACAAAAGATAGCAAGCTAGCAATTCCTCACTAAAGTTGTCATCTAATAGCTAAAGCTGTTGCAATCTGTTACAGAATAGAGTTAAATAATTTCTTGGCTGCTGTAAATCAATACTCAGTGATAGGTTACACTAAGTGGTTTGAAGTCTCTGTGTAAGATGGTTAGCAAAGATGACACTTCCTGAAGTTTTACCAGAGAAAATTTTCCCAAGCATTTTTTTTTCCAGGCAACAATCTAGTATGGCCCCTGTCTAAACACCCAATGTATCACAAGTAAGCCATAAGTTATCGTAAGCACCTTGGCCACCTCAAAATGTTCAAAAGCTCATAAAAGACTAGAAAAAACCTGCTGAAATATAAATAGCTTTTATGCCACATCTTGGACAAAATTATAGCAGTTTAAGTGCTCCATTTCTCATCTCAAAGGCTTCAACATGGCTGTATTAATCTGCTTTTGAAATATATCATCTAACATGAAAAAGCAAACACTACTGCCATTCTTAGAGGGATCTTACAATATTTAACTGCTACCTATTCAAATCAGAGGTATTTAAACTTCTAAGAAATATTTCACTTGTTTCACAATGCTACCATTTAACAGTAAATCTTGAATTGAGCCCAAGAACACGCAACCATGACAACAAGAGAAATGGTTTGAGAACTTATTACATTCTCAATGTCCAGAATATTCTTATGGATAATAAAGGAAAGACTAATTACAATACAGGAACAATTATAAAGAATATTTAGCTCAGTGTTTCTAAGCAATCTTACCTTAACACCTTGAATAAGACCATTCATTAAAAACGTATGATGAGAAAATGTTTCATGTAAGACCTAAAGAAAAAAAATTATTTGAATCAGGAGAGACAGGAGGGAATAAATAAATAAATAAATAAATTCAAGGTTTAGATTTGATTTGTAAAACAGGATAGCTCAACTGCTACTTGTTAAAAAGATATCTTACCCCATGATTATATTAGTTTATATTTTTTATGTATTTTTCTTCACAAAATATTGGCAAGCTTTAATATCGATTTACCAGTATAAATGCTTCTGTGGGCACACATGGGAAATGAATGGATATTTTCATTTAGGACATTTTGCTCAGAAAGGGGATTAATGTAAGGAAAAAGTGTCCATATCATACAAATCAGACCTTTTGCAGTAGATAATTCCTTCATATGGTTGATTTGACCACTGTTACTAAGGAGAAGTGAAAATGAGGTTCAAGTAACTGTTAGTCTGTCAAATAAAAAACAAAACCAGAAGATTCCCCCACACACTCAGAAAAACCACATGCTATATTCACGATTGCCTAAAAAGGGACTGTACAAACCATTTCTGAATTGTATGCATCCACAGGCTCCACCTCTTCCTGTCCCCCTCCACATTACATATTAGTCTCCACTTAAGAAAATTATCACAACCTTAAATTGGACTTAGGGATGGGGAGGAGGAAGAAAGAAAAATACGACAGCCAACTTACTGTTATGAGCATGAACTGCAGATTTTCAATGATCACACAGTTAGAAACAGTTTTAAGGAACAATTAAACATTTATGAATACTAGCAACAGTTCTGAGTGGTCAATACATTTAAGTACCACCATGAATTCATTTAAGAGGCTTTAACAGTAACAAGATTGCCCTTGAATTAAGGCTAATCTGTAATAAAGAGATTGTCCATAAAGGTAGAAGAGAGTTAAAAGGCCTTGCAGGTGGCAATATATCAATTTTAAAAAAAGAGACATTGATATAACCAAAGTGTGTATACACACACTTTTCAGAGATCAATGCTAGGTAAGTAATGCCTACATAAACTAGCATCTATTCAAGCTCTTAAAGGATGACTTCAGACTGGCTTGCTGCTTTTATTTATGAATAGAAGTGGCAAAATCTACAAAAATTATGTATGTGTATATTGAGAAATTCACTAGCTTGAAGAAAACACTCCAGTGTCACTGAAAGACATCAGCATCATTTTTTCAGGAATGGGCAAGTTTGTCAAATCATAGGTTTAAAAAAATACCTCTCAGATAATTCTGCTTATATACACTCCTTTTCCTACTGATATTTTCATCTGTTTAGATATTTAAAACAATTCTGCATCTGTTTGACCATTGATCTTCTCATACGAGTGGAAGAAGATAAAAGAGTCAAGTTAGAGATCAAAACAGGCACTCTAGAAAGCAGGTAACGTCTTGCAAGTCTTAGCAAAAACAGGAAGCTTAAGTCTAACTATCTTTCTGTATAGCATTTTCCAGTATTTTTGCTAGGAAGCAATCAGCACTGATAGAGGTTCTAGCTTGTGTCTATAAATTAAAAGAAAATTACTTTCAAAAGATAAAAAAAATCCAACAAACTGATAGATGGAATTGCCTTAGAGTAAGGCATTTGATATTAGATATTTACCTATTTACAAAAATATATTATATTGAAGTCATTAAGTGATTAAAACCACTTATGGTAATTCACTAATATTCACTTACAAGCCCATAAATAAGAGTAATGGGCATCAACTTTGGGCATTCTGTGAGCAGTATCTCCTTTGTGTATGTTTTATAAACATTTTAAATCTTTTCTTATCCAAGTACAGTATGACATACAAGCACTACAGTTTCTTTGACAAACAGATGCCAAAAGAAGCTGAAAAGAAATCTAGAAAACTCACTTTAAATAATCTCAGCTACCATGACCTGCATACAATTTATTTGGGTAATAGACAACAAAACATTTTAATCTGAGTGTTGAGCATGACCTGGAGCATCAGAACACAACCACCAAAATGTGAGTCATGAGGAGTTTTGATCAGCACGTTTCTGCCCTTTTCTCGCTACTAGACAAAACTGAACAGAAACGGGCAGCTGGCAGCTCAAAGGCTCACAAGAAGGCTCTCCATGACCTCTAGTGCTGCTGGCTGATCAGCACGCCAGGCTAAGTTATCATGAGCATGTAATGAAGGAGAGCGGTGCAAATATCAAACCAGATCTGAAATAGTTTAAAACAAACACCATGTGTTCTGAAGAGCTGATTAAAAATAAAGAGAAGCCACAAGCATACAGAAGTCATCTACACCTGTGTTAGGTTACACCATTATATTTAAGTTAGTGCTTTACATTAACTTTTCAATCAAATGCAACAGCCTCATAAGTATTCGAGACTGTGTAGAAGAAATACAACATTCAAAATACAGAAAGACATTCAAGACTACCACTTTTATTTTTGCAAGTATAAAATCCAAATACTTAAGTCAAAATAATAATTTTCCTTTAAGTTAGAAGCAGTTCATAACATTCCCATTAAATACAGTGCACTGAGAAATATTAATTTCAATTACAGTTTGAGCTGCATGAGACTGACAGTATGAATTTATATGGAATGTTTTTAATTGGGTACAACACTAAAGAAGATACTCACCTAACGTAAAATATAGTTTTACTACAGAGTTTTTGAAGACTAAGGAGGAATTACTGTCAGAACATCATCCCTCTAAATTAGAGGTGCCAAGCTGGCACAAATTGAAGTTGAGCACTCTGGTTTAAAAATAAATAAAATAATGAACACCCAGCAAGCTTCCTCATACTTTCATTCTGGCAAGACAGGACAGGACAGCAATCCAGTGAGACATCTACTTTACAGAAATCTGTTAACCATTTATACACACTGTATTATTATTAGTTAAAAAGATCACCAAGTATCTTTAGGAAGGTTACACAAACACCTTTTAAGAGCAATGTAGCTCATTTTACCTGGAGATTGGGGAAGGAAAATAGGAAATACCATGGTCTCCTGTCCCCAAAACCACGCCAGTCATGTATTCAAAGTATTCTCAGATATCATCTGGTGAAAAACTGGGCTAACAGACTTTTGATAACTAAACTTCGGCACATCTGATTTCGACAAATAAGACCCATGTGTTCAGATGAAAGGCTTTATATCCTATTACCAAATGCTCAAATTATCTATTCATCTGGAACATACTTGTAAAATCCATTTCTTACATGAAAGCCTTTATTTCACTGCAAGTTATATGCTGACACAACAACCAGCCCACACTAGAGTACAAACTTAATTATGGGAAGTGTATATTATTCAATGGTTAAGATTAGCAGATGAATTGGACTATGAAATCTTAAAAAAAAGATCTACAGAGAACCCTACAGAGTAACCTTAGTTACTCTAAAAGGTAAATAAAAGTTACTTAAAATATAGTAATGTATTTTGGACTATCTTTTAGTCTTCCAGCAGTCCAGATCTCAGCCTTAGAATGATACCATTCTACAGTGGTGAATGTTAAAAAAGACCACCCCTGAATTTCAGAATTCAGCAGAAAGTGTAAAACAAATAAAAAGTATTATTTCTAGTAAGTAACAAATTAACCTTTGTCATTACTTTAAGACAGACCAGTGATACTTACTGTTAGCATTGGAGTTGTCAACAGTCCCCAGGCAAAGAATTCTAGAAATATGACCACCACCGCATGGTATACGCTTGGCCGACCAAAACCTTGTTGCTAAAAAAGAAAAACATTTGCAGTGGCTGTACATATCCAGTTCATTACATGTGCAAAGATATCTCACAAACTTATTTTGAAACCATAATCAGCTTTCAAGATGACCTACTGCCAAACCCTTGGGAACAATAATAAGCCAAACAAGGGTGGAGAAGAATTATTACAAAATGACTGAAGATCTCCAAGGAACTTCAGAAAGATTGTTCCCTCAATCTCTTGCTGACTGAAGAGAACTATTTTCCCATTCCTGACATTGCCCTACACTACTGTCCCCTCCAGTCTGTATTTAGGTTCCCTTCTTCTTGAGCAATTCCCAACCTTCCGCAGTAGTGCTACAAGCTTTGTAATTCTCCTTGCTACCTCCATAACTTTCAAAGCAGTGGCAATGAAACAGACCAGTTTTATGAAGACTATGTCACTATTACAAGAAGACTATGACAACCTGCATAATCAGAAGAGCAGCACAGATTTTGTATTTGAAACTGTCAGAGAAAACTGACAGCTTATGCACCCCGTAAAGCTTTCTGTTGACCAATTATTTCTGTGCGGACTACAGATCCAGAGCTATTCTGCTAGTCAATATATAGCTCCCAGGAAGAATTAGCACAGAAATGCTCATGCTGCTGTGAACACAGCTGCGCAACACCCAAGGACTGGATCCCAGTTGAGAGATCTGGGAGCACTTTCTTTAGATGAACCACACAAAACCCTTGGGTAAAACAGAAGAACGGTTGCTTTCTTTCATTTCTGCATCTACCCCTAACCATAGTAACCGTTTTACTAAGTTTTCAAATTCTAAACTTATTTTTCCCCCTTTACATTAATATTTGCCATGTAGAAGGTTGATTTTTCAGGGTTTCTAGCCAATCCAAAGCCATTCCACTCCCAAGAGATCAGTAATTCTTAGAAAGGAATAGTAGAGTGTTCTCATCTAGCACTCCCATAGAAATCTCAAGTTTACCCAATAGATGCAAGGATGCTTCTCTTGCAAATTGCACAATCTAACAATGCTGGATGCAGTTCAAGAGACATCATCTAGTGACACATATCAGCCAGATTATGTCATTTGGGCAGCTGGAGAGCAAGGAGAACATGAACCTCAGGATATTCCACTAAACCTGAAAAAGTCAGAGAGTCTGCTACAAAGGCAGAGCACAGTCACGCACTTACCATTTTTCCTGTCCAGTACCTTTTGTCTCAATTAGGAGGAATGACAGGATTAGAAAGCACTTTTTAAACAAAATTCATTTAAGTCTGATGCCTATATTAAAGATTTTTTTAAAGAAATCCCTATGCCAAGACAGCCTAAGTGCCTGCTTCTCTAATAATTTTAAACTTACCAGATTTCAAAGTCTGTAGTAGCAAATTAAAGCTAACACAGATGATACTTTTCCAACTAATAAGAATTTTTTATAGCATAGCTTGTTTAGAAGCTACAATTTTAAGGAAAATAGTTCTCTCCAGGAAAACAATATGATAATATCCTAGGTCAAAGATTATCTGAGACACTGATAACTTTCAAGCATTATTAACATTTCTTCTATGTGTTACCATGCAGTTTTTAATCTTGAAATAGCCAAGTTTCCAAAGATTACATCTAAGATTTTATTTATATAAGAAGCCTACAAGTACTTTTGGATAATCAAACAGGGTAATAATTTTAAGAGCATATTTTTTGACAAGATGTCTGTCAGTAAGGATACTATTTAAGACAGATTACGTTTCAGTCTGAAGACCCCTTCCCACCATGCTCGCCTCAGAAAAAGGCAAACTTCACAGTAGAGAGCAGTAAAGGACTCCCCAGCCTTCCCCTGCCTCTATTCTACTTCCCCCATTCTACTCCCCCCCACCTCTACATTACTAAGTGTGATGCTGGACCATAAACAATGGTGTTTTGCATTCAGCAAACACTTCCAATGCCACTAAATATTATGTTTTGTTGTTGTTGTTTTTTAAGCACCAGAATTACAGTATAACAAAACCAGAAGTTTTTATTACATGGGGACTTCATCTGAGACTTAGATGGTTGACCAGAAAGATGTACACCCATATTCAAAAACATTTGCCTGATCTTCAGCAGTCACGTAAATCCTTTTGTGAAAGAAATGACATCTTCTTGTACTGATCCTAAATGAATATTCCTTGGAGGTGAAAAGAAATTTTTGGCAGTGTCATCTTTTGGCAGTGACATGCAGCTTTAGATAGTTGTACTGAATTATAAAAAACCCACAAATATCTCTATACCCTTTTGGAATCAAGGGGTAACCTGGAAAAGAATTCATGAAAGGAATATGTGCCTGTCAAAATGAAGTCATGCATTCCAAATCAGACATACAAATAGTTTGATTTGAGACATACCATTATCAGTGATCTGCATAGACTGTAATTGATGATTTTCAGTTTTCTTTATAGAGCCCTAGCCATCTAGACTACCTGAAGAACACTCGTGCAAGTGAATATCAGGTAACTACAATCATGAAAACAGGAAAACTTGCTGATTTTATCTAACAGACTGATGTAGATACTTACCTCTGGATGTCTACCTTTCCTGTAGGCCCTAAAAACTCTCATCACAAGTTTTTAGTTCTCTCTTTTTTTTTTTTTTTTTTAATCGGTGCCTTGATATTTTAAAGGAAAAAAATTACAGTTGAACAGGCACACAACCAAAACCCTTAACTAAAACAGATGAAAATCTCTCTACCGGGTTCAAAAACAAAGCTTCAGAAGGAGTTTCCCAGAAGTGCTTCTCTTGACACAGCCTTTTAAGAAGAATCTACCCCAAAAGAAGTGGGTGGGGTCAGTTTCCATACTGCAAAAATATTTTGCAACAGAAGACAACTGTATGCAAATTGTATAAAGACAGAACTTGAGACCTACACATGCAAAGCGGGTAACAATTTGAAGCACAAAGAGCTTTAGGATTCTTGAACTAGAAAATATGGGGACGAAATATAACTTTTTAAACAAAGAAATATAAGTAGAAGTAGCAGGGATCTGAACAATTTAGAAATTGCTTTCCTTTCCTCCTTCCACCCACCCTTAGTTTTTAAAACTTTGCTGGGGCCACCCCATTTCTAACATGCTAATGCTTCAAAATTTGTTACAGGATTACTTTCCATCCATGAAGATTTTCATACAACTGCCTGGAGTGTGGGCTGACAAATTATGTATGAACATTATGATCACTTTCAAATGCAGCTGTTGGTCAAACTATTACACTTGCATAATCAGTAACAAGCAAAACATTACACAATCTCAAATGCTTAACAATAAAAGTTTAAGCCATCACTATGAAACAAGTGCCAGGTGTCACACAAGTTCTAACAAAATATCTATCATTTCTCCAATTTTACAATGTTTCAACTCCTTCTAAGCTTCTTCCCCCTCCCCAATTCTAAAGAGTTGGATAGAAACCCGCAAGTTAATTTGAAGACAACAGTAAAAACTACTGGGATGTAAAAAATTTTTTTAAATTAGAACACAGCTGTTGAACATGAACAAACCCATGAGAAGATATCGAGATTATAAATCCAGATGGTGAGGAATTGCTCACAGACAAGGGAAAAGAAATTGCTATTGTGCAGCAGTAAGAATATCTTCTCTTAGTCACTCTAAAGGAAAACAAGTACAGCTCACCCTAAAATATTCCACATCAAGATACGTTTTTATAGCTAGCTTTACTCTAAATCTTCAGAGCAAAGCTTGAATTTATAATATTTGTATATTCATATAAGTTTTAAGTCAACTATTTACCTATTAAATCAAACTTGTACTTTAGTTACACTCATTGCTCAAATTGGCTGCAGAAGCACTCTAACACCAAATTTCAAACATTTAACTACTGTTTTGCATCTGTAAGTACTGTGCTTATTCCAGAACAAAACCACTTCTCACTTTTTGAATGCTAAAGCCCTCCAAAGTTCCTTTTCAAACTTTTCAAATTTGTATGAGGATGAGGGCTAGGCAGATTAAGAAGACTTGCTTTAACTGGATGAATACACCATCCTTTTTCCCCCCTCCATGAGGGCAGTCAAACAGTGGAGCAAGTCACCCAGGGAGGTTGTGCAGGCTCCATCTTTGGAGGTTTTTAAGCTCCAGAAGGATAAAGCCCTGAGCAACCCGATGTGGTCTCAGAGCTGACCCTGATGTGAGCCAGAGGGTGGACAAGAGACCTCCTGAGGAACTTTCCAGGCTGAAATACCCTGTTATTTCTCAGGAGGATAACAATCAATTTCAAGCTGAACTTCTGAACTAACAATCACAGAAACTTTCCTTCTCCCCCCCCCCCCCMCCAAATTCTTTCCCACCAAGTAGTAAGATATCTCAGTGTGGAAGAGATTTTGCAAAGAGTATTCAGTCTTTCCACAGCACTGTAAACCAAAACTTAAATGCATTACTATGAAGAGTGTTGTTACTTTGTTTAAAAAGAGTCTGTAGAAACATTCTCCCCCTACAAAAATTAACTGCTACATGTAAAATTTAGCACGGCCACCTGCACTGTACTCTTATGTCGACTGTTGCATTTTCAAGAAACCAAACAACTGAACTAACAGAATCAGTACAATTTTTTTCAGAAGCATACTTTCCTGTGTGAAACATTTTGACCTTGAAGGTGATACCAAATTATCAAGCATGTCCCATTTTCACATACATCTTCACTATTACTTCCTCAGTCTCCCTCGTCTCCCTCCCTCTCCCCCAGCCCAAGAACTTCAATGGTTTCAAGACCAATGATACAAAGCAAACAGTTTCTGGTACACTTCACTGCATCACTGGTTCTTTTTTTTTTTATTCTAGCACAAACATTATGGTACCACTGTATTTTAGTTTCTATTACATTTGTAGTTACAGACGCTCTTTTCTCTGCACGTATTACCCAGCTAGCTCTCTAGGTAGATTACCTGTTTATCCTGCTCTCCCCCTCTTCCTAGATTCTAGTGTCTAACTTTCAAACGGGACTATTTAGAAGCCACCTTAATTATACCCTGGTCCCTACAAAAGTCTCTTGATCTTTTCTGCATTTGCTAGAAATGGCAAAAATTCACTCAAGTGCAAATAGCACCCTGTAGACCTAAGTCGCCTTTGTCACATGAAGCAATCACCAAGTGACAGCGTGCACAGAGTCTAAGACACTCACCTTGTGCACAGTGTGAGAATACACTCAAAACAAGTGAAAGTACTTTCTAATCACAGTGCAGCTTTTAACATTTTAGAAATGCCATATGAGCTGAAATATAAATCACAACTAATTCAGTTTATACATTGTTCAAACTTGTGTTTTCATCACCAAAAGAAATACAATAGAAACATCTGAGCGAAGATGTAATTGCAATTTATTAAACTGAGAGCGACATGAAGAGGATGAAGAGGAATCAATAGCCATTGCCTTCCGATACTAAAATATGGGGAATTAAGCAAAACTTTGAGACATCAGGTTTAAAAAAGTGAGGTGGCATTTCACACAGTTTACTCTCAAAGCATAAAATGTCTTGCCACATCCTTTTGGGGGACACTGGGAAAGCATTTGCGTTTAAATGTACACTAGACAAGCTTAGGTAACAGAAAACCTCTGAGGACTGGTAAACATTAAAACACTATATCTAGTTCAGTCTTTGAGTCAAGAGCCATTGGGGGTAGGAAGAGTATCCAAGAGAACCATCACCATGTGCATGCCACATTGTAAAAGCTCTGCTTTAGATGCTACCATATTTTCAAAATAAAATACTTCTAGAAGTAATACACAAACATCATTCCACACTATACAAAACCGCAAGCTGATTTATCCAGTGTTGAACTTTAAACAGCTTTCCTCCCAAAATATAGACACACCTAAGGCATGGAGAATTCTCTCTCAAAAGCATAGGTTCTGGTTCAAAAGCATAGCATATTTAGATACCTCACATGCCTCTCCATGGGATAGCTAATTACTCACTGGGCAATGACTTTAAGTCTGGAACTTCAGTACTAGAGAATCAAGTCTCAGTTACAGAGTCAAGTTTTTACTGCTGTAGTCTAGCATACTTCTCTCCCAACTCAAAGCGTTCCAGATTGTCAGAGCCTAGAGGATTAGCAACAGAACACTCAGAACAGCAAAAGTGACCTCTCAATATGAATAGAAACAATAATGATTTGTATTTAAGACACCAGCTAATTACTCCCTGCATTGGTTCAGAGTCCAGAAGCAGTGTTATTTTAATTTAATATGGTGTGAAAATTCAGAGTGGCATTAACAACCTTGAGAAAACAGAACAGTTTCTCTCTGATTATTCAAATTTAACAATCTACAGAAGATTTAACATGAAAAATAACTCTTTTGTAGGACAAAAATGTGCTCCACAAGGAAGTAGATAACCAAACTGCCAAACTGATTCGCCTATTTACTACTAGCAAGTCTCTCTAAATCCTACATGTAAGAAATTTAAGGAGCCAGCTCACTGGACTGAAAGGCATATCAGTAAAGTCTCCTAACCCTTAAATAGTGCTTCATCAATCCCATGATGCCTTTTTTTTTTTATATATGAAATATTAGAAAAACTCTAGCACTAAGAATAAAAATCTGCAATTCTTTGAGTAGGCACTAAATGCATAAAGCTCTGTAAAGCAGAGTTTAATGAATAATGACTAGTAAAATTTCTTTGAAGATGTACAGTTTTAAACTTTAGAAAGTTTTCATTTTGTTGCCAAACATTTCATTTGGTTGACCAAACAGAGGTCTTGGTCTCCACAACAGCTGTGTCATTTTATAGTGTCTGAGAACAGAGACTGAAGTATGATCAATTTACAAAAAGGTACGCAGGTATTTTTTCTCCTTAAATATCCCATTTAAAGATTTCTCCTATAAAGATAACTTTATTTGAACAGTATGGCATTGTATTTTGCTAAAAAGCTTCCTTAGCATGGCAGCATGCTACTGATAGTCTGTATAAAAATTAAGTACATGGCATAAAGTTTAAAATACTCATACCAAGTTTTATACTCTGTGTTCAAAATCTAGCTGGAACAACATTGCATAACCAGTAACACAATGTCCATGGCACCATTTACTTCAACTTTTGAAGCTCGCTGAAATCAGAGAAACACATCCAAGGGAAACTGATTTAATTCCAATGGAATTTACTTAAACACATTTTCCCTGATTACTTTTGAGCCAATAACTGACTTTTGTAAAAAGTCACTTGTGCAGCATTTATTCTTTCGTTCTTCCACTCAAGAAAGTCAATGCCAGAGAAGAATTCAAAAGGGAGAAGTTAGTTACCAAAAATTGAAACAGAAACCTGTTCTTCTCAAGCTGGGTGTGGGATGGACAGAAAGCCTTGTGCAACCTGACAGACAACTTCATAATTGCTTTTCCACTTTGTCACATCAATTTGTTCTAATTCTTCTGTCCTACATAAGATATCTTTTACAGACCAAAGTAGATCAAAATTTCACTTCTCTAATTTCTTCATCAGCAGCCCAAGGGCAAGCTTCCAGTTTCAAGTGCCAGAGCTGCACTCCCACAGGTTTCAGAGATCTCTATGTTCATATCTAAAGCCATGATCTGGCCCCTAATATTTTAGAATGAATAAGCTCATTCAAAGCCTTAGCAGAGTGTTCTAACAATATGACAACCACGTGAGTATCACAGGGAGGTATACGAACTGCAGTGACAAAATAGGAAACAGGCTATTTAGTCAGGAATTGTAAAGCAGGCCCTAAGCTGATGCAAGTATAATTTTATTACAGCTATACCAATGCACAGAAGATAAGGCTAGAGCTTAAGGCCTGATATCTTCCTGTCTTGTAGGAGATGCATTACAGGAACACAAACTCCCTTAAGGGCACAAGTGTGTGTTTGGGGTGGGGGGAAATCAAGCAAAACCTGAGATCATTTTATAAGTTAATAATTTATATCATTTAGTAGCTAAATTTACAAACTGGTATGAAAGTAATTTACTTTGTTTCCTTTCTCTTCCTACCTTCTGTTCATATTTTACTAAATTCATGCATTTTCCTTCTATATATTGACATCCTCTTCTATTTCTTTTACTAGGTCATTCATGATGATAAAAGTCAAATTGAAAGGAGTACTGAAAGTTTACATTTTGTAACTAATAAGTAAATGGGCCCCTGCTAGAGTTATTTCCCCATTCTGACTTGAAAAATGCATGACTGCATCACATACATCTAGAGTTTTAAACAGGAGTTGCTGTATGGAAGAGCAAATATATCATTCATCAAATGTCAGCTGAAGTTCTTGAATGAGTCCAACCTGCTTTTTAGAAGGCAGTCATGCATTTTTCAGAAACAGTTATGCCTTCTAAAAAGCAGGTTGGACTCATTCAAGAACTTCAGAACTCCAGATGTATGTGATAACTATTTCTAAAAAAACACCTGAAAGACTTGAATACAGACATGATATGCAAACAAAACTCCAAATTGACCATGTGGTCAACATTATAATGTTACAAGAAGGGTGAAGCAGTCGCTTCAGAACTAACATACACAAGTGTACTTTTGTGTGACTGATGAATACTACATAGAGTATTTTTTACATCACTTGGCTTCACCACTCATCAAAAGTATTTAACACCTTCATCAGATAACCTTGGATGAGTAAGGGATAAAGAACCTAATAATCTCAAACAGCTGATTTCAAGCATTTAAAAAAACTCCAGTCCTGATATCACAATAATGCTATACCATTAATGTTCAGCTAAAGAGATGACAAGTTTGCTCACTTCACATTAACATAAAACAGTAAACCATCTTCTCTCTCCAATAGCAGAGATGCTTACATGTGGAGCATGGGAGGACAGAGGAAATGACATGTAACAGAAGTCAGCCATCTGACAAAACTTAAGAATGCTAAAAAAACTTCCAGCATAAATGATGCTTTCAGCACATCTAATTTTGTGATTAAACAAGTACTAAATACATTACTCAGGAACACCTGAACATGAAAGTAGTTTAAAAACATATGTACACACAAACATTTATATATTAAGAGCTAGTAAGTCAGGTTTCAAACAAAGTTTAAATCTCTTTTGTAAAGTTGGAATCACTTATCACTGAAAGTAAAATGAGTTATTGTCTTTGACCAGTTTTGTATTTGGGCCCCTTTAAAAGCTGTCAATGACATAATCACCTATTTTGTTACCTTACACATTTCCCTAAATTCCTCTGCTCCCATCCTGTGCCCTGGATTCACCCACTACAAGCCAGAACAGGTTATATCCTCTCAGCCCAGCCCACCCTGCCTGAAATAAGTCATCTGTCCCCAGCTACACAAAGCTCAGGTGGTGTGATCTCAGGTGTGTTTTTAAGATACCCTGTGGACATGGATATACAAAGGGAAAGCTTAAGCCATCTGAAATACACTCCTGCTGAAAATTACTTATGCACCACTTACAAACACTTATGAAAGTAATCTTTCCTCCAGATGCTTTCAAGTGTGCACACGGACCATTTCTCTCAGTCCAGCTCCTTTTAAGTTAGTTGCACAAAGACGTTTTAACGTAATGGGAAAGGAGTGGACAAAAGAGCGAGTTGTTAAAACTGCATGGTAATTCCACAGTTTCTGCTTCCAAGAGCGCCAACAAAGAAAGCCTAAACGTTGTTTTGAAGCACCTCTATCCGTTCCTAGCTACTAATTTACTACCACCTCCGTCTTTACATTTACTGCCTTACCGACGCTTGCCCGCGCCGGCAGGAGCGGCGGCAGCAACCGGCGCGCGCTCGCGCCCTCAGGCCCGGCCGTTAACGGCCCCCGTGCGCGGGGCGACGCCGACCGCAGCGCCGCATCCACCAGCTTGCGCAAAGTTTCCCCGGGCGTCAGGGCACCTGCCCCGGAGAGCAGCGCCCCGCGCGGAGCGCCCACGACGGCTGGGCGACCCGGCACCAGCGGGGCCCGCGGAGCGCTGCTCCGCCGCCGGCCGCCCTCCCCTCCGCCCGGGCAACCGCGGCGTCGCCCCCGACTCACCGCGCCGCCGCCGCCCGCCTTCAGGCCGACCCTCTTCACCAGCATGATGCAGCCGCCCCGCCTGGCGCCACCGCCTTCCCTCTGCGGCGCCGCCGCCTCCTCTCCCTCCCGGGCCGAGGCTGGCGGCGGCTCCGGCTCGGGGCTCATCTCGCTCCCACCATGGCCGCGGGGAGGCCAGGCCGGCGGAGCAGCGGCTGCGGAGCGCGCTGGCGGGGCTCCGCCGGCCGCCGGCCTCACGTGACCGCGCCCCCCGCCCCCCCTTCACCTCGGCGGAACTACGTCACTCCGGAGCCCCGGAACGTGCCGGAAGTCCAGCGCCACGCGCAAAGCCCGCCCCGGGGAAGGAAGTGGGCGTGCCAGTGCTGGAGGATAAATAGAGGCGCGCGCGCGGTGGGAGGGAGGGGCTTGGGTACTGGCCGTGCCCCTCGGCTCTGCTTGGCGGGAGGGTTAACGGGTGCGGCTGAGGCGCTGCGCTGGCTGGGGCTTCGCGCTGCGGGCCGAGATACCCTTACCTGTCCCGCAAGTCCCGGGCGAGTCACGTTCAGCGACGGCTCCTCCCTTTTGACGGGGGAAATAAGAGTCCGTCTAAAGCCAGGTCATGTGCTGTGATGTCAGCTTTATTAACCTGTGTTGGATCCCGGGGTTTCGTCACCGCAAAGGGGTAATAGGGAGCTCTGTTTCCTCTCGCTTGGGTATTAGAAGACCTTTTAACTATTATGAGAAGTATTTAGATGCTTCCTACCTCTCAGTTCACTACATGCGTACAAAYGGAGTATTTTCAAATAACGTTGCACAGAGAGTAAAGACTGTGTCTACTAATAAGCCATGAGAACTCGGTCTAGCACATGAACTGTCAGGACTAAAGTGTTGACCGGAGAGCTCGGAAGGCCTGTGTGTGGCTGCGGGGAGAGGCTTTCCTCCTGCCCGCTCTCGCTCCATCTTGATATATCACTGGAGTCAAGTCATCCGTTTCCCTGAGACTGCCCAGTTGTTCACAGCAGAGTACAAAAGTATTTACAGAATCAGATTTTTTTTTGGTTTTCTGGAATAATAATTATTAATTTTAAAGGCCTTTTTGTATTTTATGTTTATATCTATTTTGTGAATGTGTAACAGCCTATATACTCGCTAAGTGTAGCATGCTGTGCAAATTTGTCTTCTACAATATGCTACAGTTCAACAAGCATTCTCTTCCAGCAAAGTTGCACGTGTTGTTTTGAAAAATTGTATTTCTCTTTTTTATGTGACCTTTCTTAAAGCTCTGTGTTTTGCTCAATCTAGACATCAGCATTTTAAGAGGAACACTGGATACCATGAACTAAATAGATATGCAAAATTCAGTTGTGTAGAGATTAGTAAACTGGCATATATTATTTAAAATGACTTCTCACAGGCTGCCCAAGCTAATTTCCTTGTCGAGTTTCATGCTTTCCTTCCACTTTCTTATTCCTGTAGCCTACAGGCTTTTAGAAAACCTTTCATTTCTTTAAGAGTAGGCAGTGCTATGAAATATAGGTAATATCTTGGGTCCTTTGAGGTCCTGACAATTTTTCTATTGACCTGAAAACAGGGATTTCATTCCTTACAGTCTTTTTTGTTTTTTTTAACAGGCTGCAAGATGCTCAAAATTTTTGGCATTTGGACAGCTTCCTTAGCTAGCAAGGTACGAATGTATAAGTCTAATACATCAGCTTTTGTAAACTGATCGCAGGTTTCAATTTGTATAAGAAGAATTGCTTGAAGTCACCATTGTATTTTGAGAATTTCAGCATTAAAATAATTTCCATTATGTACTTAATCCAATTTGGATCCAAATCAGTAGAAAGTCTTCTAGCATCTTTGATGGCTATTGATTCAGGCCCAATAAAGAAGCTACTTGTAATTTCATATCATAATGTTATGGCCTTCTCTGATACAGAATTTAAAGTTGGAAGGTTTTCTCCCAGAAGATTTTGCATTTGCCTTATTTCTTTGTCTGTTTCTTATACAGTGGTCTTACTAATGCTTGAGCTTTCTAAATTAAATCTTGTTTCACTGAAGGAGATAAGAATTTTGTTATTGATTTAAACATACTAGAGCTTTATCCTTTGTCTTTGGTATAGCACAAGTTAAGTACATACTATTCATCTTCTTTAAATTAGGGCCAAGTTATTCAGCAGCTTGTAGAATAAGACCTGTCTGTTTATATAAGGACATAAAGTACCCATAAGGCTTGTCACTGGAATATCACAGAATCGCAGAATGGTTGAAGTTGGAAGGGACCCCTGAAGATCATCTAGTCCAACCCACCTGCTCAAGCAGGGTCACCTGGTGCATGTTGCCCAGTAGAAGAGACTTGTTACGGACATTTGCAGTTTGGTCAGAAAGTCTGTTCATTCCATGAGCAAGCTCCTTTCATGAAAAACAGTTTGTCTTCAACTCATATATGCTTAAATCTGGATTTATTAGCCATATCATAATAGAGTGAAATGTGAGGTGAAAATTGGTCTTTTTTTGTTGTTGGTTCAGTGTATCAGTCCCATTTTTTTGTTGCCTGCCATCTTGAGCAAAGTATATAATATTTGTTAAGAATTGGTTAAACAAATAATTGGAAACAAAAAGAAGGAGTAAGTAGTCAGTTTATGAAGAGAGGTTACCAGCAGAGTTCCCTTAGATTCTGTGCTCCATGCTATTTGGAATATTCTTAAGCCATATTCTTCAGTGATGTGGAGGAGAGGATTAATAATGAAGAGATTAAGTTTATTACAGAATGCTATTGGGTGTGATCAGAACAATCAGGAGTAGTAGAAGAATATCATGAACGTGAGTGAATGGGAAAATGTCAGCTGAAATTAACTGTTGATGAATGACGATCATTCATCTAAGGGAAAGGAATTCTAATTAGCCATTGGGTGTGTAGAGCTCTGAAGTAGCTATTCCTACTTACGAAAGAGATGTTAGAAACCTTGTAGGTACTTTTCTGAATGCTCATCAGTGTTCAAAAAGAAATATAGAAATTTAGGAAATATTAGGAAACATGAGAAAAAAATTGAAAATGTCAACATATCAAGAATCTGTGAATTATCTGTGCTGTAAAATCCTCAAAAAATAATAAAACTAAAATAAATGCAAAACATGGAGACAAGGATGAGCAGAGTCATGGAATGGCTTCAGTATGTGGAAGATGACTAAGGGAAGGGAAGAATATGACAGAAGTCTATAAAATTGTGACTGATATGGAGAAAGTGGCTAAGTTACCGTTACTTGCTATTTTCTTGTTATGCAGAAGTGCATACACTAAATAAAATGATCAGGTAACAAGTTTAAAACAACAGAAGCAAGTATTTTCTCAGGCAAAGTGGCATTAAATTCTGGAACTCATTTCCACCGGATCTTTTGGTTCAAAAGCATAAGTGGTTTAAAAGGCAGTTACACAAATTCATGGAAGAAAACTCCATTAAGGGCTATTAAGCAACAGAAAATCCCTAAGCTGCAGATTGCTAGAAGCTGGGTGAGTTTATTGAAAGAAGGATCAGTCTGCTGTTGCTCATTTTTTCCACTCTTTCTGTAAGTATCCACTAATATCTCAGAGGCAGGATACTGGAATAGGTGGAAGTTTGGTATAGCTTGTATATCTGTTCTTATATTTTAAGGCTCAGATCTTGCCAGTCTTATAGACCGAAAATCTTTGAAACAGAAATCACAACAGCACTCTCAGGCTAAATTTGCAAGTATCCAGTGACAGGTCTGAGAGAAGTATGATGGCCCCACTTGTATCAATGGGTATATGCTCTCTAGCTAATTGATGATAATTTGTAGGTCAACACTGATAGCCATAACTACTGATCAAAGAAATACGAAAGATCATGTAATGATTTACACGGTCTTCAGAAAGTAACATTATTGGTTGCGGCCAGCTGGGTGGAGCTTGAGAAAGTGCTCTGTACAGTTGTTTTGGCAGGATGCTGGTGAATATGCTCTTACTAAATGAGTTGTCAACAAAAACAGCTTGAGGGCTTCTATCAGTGAAGCAGTAGCGCGTGCGAGAGGCCGGCCACTTTGTTCTGCAGGGTAGACACTCACCATGGCTTCTGCGTTCAGTCCCAGCTATGTATTACAATAAAGTGAACTATAGATATTACAGACCTGAAAAACCCCCTGCCCTCTGCTTGCTCCATACATCACAGTCTCCTGGCAAAAAGAGTTTAGACTTGAGGAGTCATCTTTCCTCTTCAGTTTCTTCGTGTTATAAAAGGCAAGAGGAACAAAGCCAGTGGAAGGTGCCAGTAATGCAATTTGCCTGTGCACACAGACAGAACTCATTCTTGGGCTGCTCAAATTCATGATAACCTAGTCCCCATCAGTCACTGTTCCCAGGTAACACTGCTAAGCAGGTAACATGCTGCCGTGAGATTTTCCTTTACAGTCTTGGGCCCCCTTATAATTTATTAATTTCCGTGACCACAGACAACTTTGATGGAAATCCTTGCAGTCTGGGTGATCCAAGGACCATTGACCTACACTACTTCTGCATTGTACTTTTCTATCTATAAATCTCTTACCTTTCTCACAGCTGGATGCTTGTATTTTTTCCACAGTGTTACTCCAAGCTTGCTCAGAGTTCCTCCAGATAACAGATAGTATTCCTGTATACATCAACCCTTTATTACTGATAAGGTAGTCCTAATGGTAGCAAGGATAGAATACTTTAGGGAAAAAAATGGTGCCAGCAAAACCCAAAAGTCTCCAGCTCTTATTTTATGGTCTTTACTAACAGAAAATATTCAGGGTAATAGTAAGAAACAGATCAAATCCTATCACATAGCTATTAAAAAGGAGTCCCGCTAGATGGGGTTATAGTTTCAAATGAAGAGCATTTTTTTAATCTGGCTTGAGGACAGATCTTTTTTGCTTCTTATTTTGTTCAAGTTACTTACCTAATTCTGTGCAGTTAGAATAGCTTCTTTTTATCTCTTCTGTTGGTAATCTAGAATTTTTTGAGCTTTCTTAATTATTTCATAGTCTTTCAGCCTAAGCTATTTTAGGTTTAATTGAGTAAATTACTGAAGTGTTCTGAGCAGTCTTGCCACTTCAGTGGCCAAACTACAGTATGTTTTTGTTTAGCAGGGTTTTTCTTCTCTGCACCCAGCACTACTCTAATACCAGTCATTATTTTATATGCTTCCCATATATCATTTAGAAAAAAATCCCAGCACAAATCATCTTTATTTGGAATTAGTAAGATAGTTGGTGCCATCATCTACGATCTGTTTGGAAGAGAGATTTTATTTTTTTATTTGTTTTTATGAGCAAAGACTGGTTAGCACAGGGGTGCCCTATAACTGGGTTCAAATGTTCCATCATGTAAGAAATAAATAATTATGTTAAATTTAAATAATAATTACGTTCTTAGGTCCTTGTTATTGCTTAGTTTCAAAAGGAGCTTCTCGTATGAGAATGAATCAAATATAGTAATACTAAAAGGAAGAAGGCGCACACACAAATCATATGAAGACAAATTAAGATTATTAGGCAAAATTAATTTTTGGCATTGCCTGATTTGTGATTATTTTTAAAACTTAATATTATGGTGCCATATTTATTGTTATTGTGTGTGGAAGAATGGTTAAGTGAAAAGGGGCATGATCTCTTAGAAGTGAGCAGTCCTGTCTTCACAATGGAGGGAGGATCCCTGCAGCTATGTGAACTGTCCTTGAGCATTCCTAGGCCATTACAGAAGGGGAAGGCAAGTATGGTAAACAAGTAAAGGAGGGGGCCGACAAGCCCCTCCACGGGAACAGCAACTTTGCACCAATCGTGTATTCGCTTTAGGCACGTGAACAGAGTCTGTAAACCAATCATACAGCTATTGCTAGCACATGCTCTATCGCCTGTCTATATATACTCTGTGTAAGCTCTAATAAAGGGAGAACGACCATACTCGCATTGAGACTCATCATTACTCCGGGTCCGTCTCCCACTCCGACAATTGTGCTGGGCACACTTTCATTCTTACATCAATTTAAGTAATAATTATATTAATGCCTTTGAATTTTTGCTTTAAGAATGGTGAGAGACATCTCAAGGGTCATTCCCGCTCTTAATATAATGAAGTTATTTGAAATTAATTAGTGCTAAATCGCTCATATCTACCATTTTTAAAACAAAGAATACCAAATGAAATTATCTTTTACAAGGACAGCAAAAAAAGGCAGGGGGGGAATGGAAAGGGACAGGAAGACATGGAAATTAAAAGTAATCTAGTGATAAACTCAATGTTGTGATTTGCACCAATTGTAAGAGGTACTGGGAAAATAAACAATTTATGTTTTTATGATCTAAAACATATCAAAGCCCTGTTTTCACAAAGTGCTTTGACAGGTAGCTTCCCTAGTCAGAGTTTGAGCTCTCATTTGGTATAAATCCTGAAAGCTGAAGCAGTGTAAAGCCTTAATGTAAATTATGTACTCTCATGGTCTTTCCATGTACATGCAATAGCAGGGACATCTCTTGATAACTATCCGTATTTATTGATCAAGTTCTAATAATTATCTGGGAGTCCCAAACTACCAGTCTCATTTGTATAGGAAAATAAAGAGAAGACTATATTGGAGAGCTGAGTTTCTAGTATTACGAAGAAACAAACAGGATTTTTTCTTTAATTTCTGTGGTCTGAATTGCTTTTGAAAATCAGAACTGTATACAAAAGGAACAATTAAGTTTAGTATAATCCATTTACAGCCAGCAAGTTTTTTCTGGAACAATTATACTGTGTGGAATGAAAATCCCAAACTGTTTCAGTATGTTACTCTTTCATTTACAATAAATTCCTGGGTTTAGACCCAAATTTCTGGTTTGCTCCTTTGTAGGAATTCCAAATATGATGATATAGTTACTTGATAATGGAGATAATCAATTGTATAGAGTAGATAAGGTTAATTATTCTTAAAATTAACAACGAGTATAGCTACCAATCAACTGATGCAACTTTTCTCTAGTATAATCTAATAATAATATAAAATACTTTTGTTTACTGTAGTGCCACACTACAGACATATCAGCATGAACGCAGAGGTCTCAGTTATCTGTGTAACTTGCCATGTGTTTCAGCAACCCGGAAATAGTGCTGCATCATCAAGCAAGTGTGCATCTTTTTTCAGTGTACCTTGTGTCATAGCAACTGCTACCAAGGCAGATAAAGAATGAATTGGAGCTGGATAAATTAGGCCAGAGTTGAGTTTCTGACAACACACTGAACCTACAGAAAGACATTACACTAAGAGTGAAAAAAAACAGGCGCAACAGGTGAGTGGAATATGAGTTGAAGGAAAAAAGAAAAATAACAAAAGGTTATTTTTGACTTGCCTTCTGACTTGCTGATTGTCAGTCTTTAAACTTTTTATTTTTAGCTTGAAAACTGTCATAAATACAGTGCTTTAATGTATGAAAGAATAGCCACAGACATAATAAAGAAACAGTGGTTGCTTTCTTCTAAATCCCTTTTTAAGTAAAATAATCAAGATCACTGATTCATCCACTGAATGAATTTCAGAATGTTCTTGCAGAACCTTTTTAATAATATGTGTTTTTCCCCATAGCTTAAAGGTGGCATTAGCAAGTGGACACTCAATTACAGAAGAGGTCACTGGAGACCCTCCAAGCCATAGGTATGTTATATTTATCTCCCTTTTGCTTGTCAAATGCCTTCCAATTGTATGTCTGCATGTACACTATAATTCGGCTTTGATGAGACTTTTGTTTGTCTTGTTACACTTGTTTCAACATAAGAGTAAGTTTAACATTAATTAAAAATCCTGTGGCTCTCACATGAGAAATAAGTTGTTATTCTGATCATTTGTGGTTATTTTTGAGATCATACATATAGTACAGTTATTACACAAATAAGGAGTTTATCATCATGGTTTGATCAAAATCTGATTTTGTTTGCTTCCAAAAATTTACCTGCTCTTACCACTACTCAAGTTGAGTGACACTCAAACATAACGTATTGAAATAATGTGTAAGTACACATCTGGAATAATCTTGAATGCATAAACAGTTGGCAGAGTGGTTTGGGGCCCCTCTAGATGAAGAATGCCATAGGCATTCTTATTATTTTGCTTCATAGGTTGCAACAGAATAGCTTGCTAGCCTCCAGGAAAATTCTGCAACGCTTTTTTAGCTATTTTTATATCTACCTTTTATAAAATAGATATGGTGTTTAGCAGATGCTTAGTTTATGTGAAGATCTTTAAGATTTGATAATAAAAATATCTAGAAGCACCTTTCTCACTAATAATTTTTATCTTTTTGTTGGCTTAGCCATTTTGAATGTATACATTTTATTGGGTTAAAATTATTGAATTGGCTACTGTGCAAATAAAAAGCTAACAACTGACGAAAAGTTTACCACCTAAGGTCTTATTCCTTAAATAAAGAATTTGTGCATGTCCTCTACTAATTCTATGCCTGGGTCCTTTGCCACACTGGGACACCGAGGTCCATTTCCCACCAGAGGATGCTTACAGCCAAACTGAGATCAAGGAGATGCCATTTAGCAGAAATGTTCAGATATGTTCACTGGATCAGGCTGTGAGCTTTCAAAAAGGCAAGTGCTAGAACTGCAGAAGAATTTAAGGTGAGAACCTGAAAATTAAGAATCTGTTCCCAGAAAAGTGATTCCAAGTACCTCTTTTGGTCATGGAGGTTTTCTGTGCTGTCAACAGGCAAAGTTACACTTCCAAATGGCAACCCAGGCTTCCCATGTTCTGAACAAGGATGTAYGTAGAGTTATCTAAGAGGGGTCACTATGTAGAGAAGAGCACTACACTTGAGGTGCAGCCATTCACTGAGAACATACAGAGATGAATCCTTTCTATTGGCAGGCAGCTACATTCACAGGACTCACCTTCTTTAATGTAGTGGTGGCAACACATCTCCATTTTAACTAATGCCTAGCAGAGCACTTCTCAGGAAGTGACTGATTTGAGTTCAATTCCCTACTCAGGCTAAGGAGGTTCAAATCCATCTCTTCTGCTACCTAGGCATCCTAAGTTACGCCGTCAGATTAAGGGCAAAAAATGTGAATAATTTCAGCAGGCCACATTATTCTCCATCTTCCTTTTCAGTTTAGACATGGACATGCTTTGGCAGTGACAGGCAACAGAGCATTCATGTTTGGAAGCTGTTCCATTGATAACACCTTTGTAAGTATAACTGGTTTAGGCTTGTTATACTTTATTAAATTTGCTGTAAAACTGTGTTCAGTGATATCTTTTAAAGCCTTTTGTTTTCAGTCTTCAGTACTACTAGATTTCTTTTTTCTAATCTGAATATTTACTAGTCATTGTAGAGGGATTCCTTGCATCGTGTGCTGCTGTGTATTCCTGTTCTTCACCCACTCCTCCCTTGGTAACAATTTATGTTTTATTTCTTGTATCAGTCACTTGTGATATCTTAAACACCTCTTTAATTTAAAAAACAGTCCTTACTATGGTGTCATTATTAACGTCCTGTAAATAAAAATATCAGCTTCAATCTCTCTCTCTCTCTCTCTCTCTCTCTCTCTCTCTCTCTCTCTCTCTCCCCCCCACCAGGATGATCAGCCAGCATATTTCAATGGCTTCTACATGTTGACAAGTGAGATATTATTAATCTTTTCTAGCTGGCAAAGTACTCACAGATTTATTTCTCCCTCTGGATTTGCACATATTTCACAATAATAGGACAGTCATTTGTGCTGTATATGAAGTGTTATCACCACAGAATTAGTGAAGTGTTGCTGAGAGCAAGATTGAGATGGTTTAACAACCATTTAAAAATTACAAAATCTTTTATATTCTGCTGTTTCATGTGTATATAGAAATAAAAGCTGTGTAATTATAATTCCCTGTGGTTTTTAATTTACTTCATGTGATCAATTAGTGTCTGCTCTCTCCATATGATAGTTTATTTAGATGTATTTTACAGTCATTATTTGCTAACCTGCTGTATTTGTATGTGCATCTAGAAATATTTCATGTTATTAGAACAGTTTACTGTTGCTGCTAGATATCTAGGATATAGAATGCCTTTTTCATAATCCCTTTTTTAAAATATAATTGAATTTTGGATTTTTCTGCAAGAGTTTTGCAGAGAAACTTGACTTGTTTTGGAAAAGACTGGGCAGAAGGATAGTGAACTATGTGCTCACAATGTTTTTCTTCCTAGAAGATGAATAGTTCACTTCGTTACCAGAAGCAGCCATGTCACAGGATGTAGCATATTCTCTTCCAAATAAAATAAAATTATGATGATGATAATAAGGTGAAATGATTATGGGAAAAATAATGGAAGTATACCATGTAAGCTGTTTCAGTCACCATCTTTCCTCGTTTTTCAGTGTGTTTATCCAAATACATTAAATGGAATACTGCTAGATGTTAATAGTCTAACGTTCTTATTTATCAGCAGTCACTCTCACTGATTTGACTTGGGAGAGGATACTGCAGCAGGGACATATTCCTTGTAGTGGAGAAGAACATACATTTTGGTAAGCTGGAAAATCAGAGGTATCTCTGCTCAATTAATCCTTGAACTATTTTATTCTATTTTTGCTGTGTCCTCATGAGTAGTAATTATTTGTATAACATTTTCTTTCTTTCAGTGGTCAAACCTTGCAAGCATACTTTAAATGCCAATCCTTACTTTTGAGAAAAGCAATATAAGCAAAAGTACATCTGTCCTTTTTAGAAAAATTGTTGAAAAGCAGATTTTGGTTGTCACTTTTAAATATTAAATATCATATTAAGCAAGTATTAAAAAGGAAGAAGTGAGTACTGAGCTGTTACAGCCATCTGCTTAATTCTCAGTCAAAAGTTGCAAGTCAAAATTAGTTATTACATCTAGCAGTACAGAATATTGTTATGGATATACTTTGTGACTTACAAAAATATACAGCTAAAGCTAGTGACAGAAGTGAAAGCATTTTTCCGTGAGATACATATAAATGCGTCAACTAGAACTTCTTGTATTGTGTAAATGCCCATGAGTGGTAAGTTGCAACTGTTGCAGGCCAACATGCTTAAAGGAAGTTTATGTAATTCTGTGTTCTACAGCTGCAGGATATGGATAATTTCCCACTTTTGATCAGCAGTTGTGGAAGCAAATTTTAGTTTGATTTGGCTTTAGTTTGTGTACAGCCGTAGGACTGATACATGACGGTATGCGTGAGAATTCAAGTTTTTAAATGCATTTGCTTTAGATTTATCTGAGCAGTGATAAAGACTTCATTTCCATCATTTCTTTTGATATCTGTCAAGTAGGTTATATGTAAATACGATAGTCAATAGTCATTCAGGGAGCAAAATGTTGCTCACGTGTGAACTGCAGAAGGTATTAGGCACATTTTATTTTTGTGTTTTATAGGAATTCATCTGGAGGTAGACCTCCAGTTAGGTTTTCTGCTCAAAGTAGTCTTGCAGAACTTCTTTATGAGGTGCTTTACTGTTAAGTATATGGAAATATGATAGCTGATTTAACCAAACCTAGATAGACGTCCTTTTAAAAACTGTGAAAGTGTCATTGCTAATGAATAAGAAGCCTTACTGTTGAGTTGTTAGTGTAGTCAGAGAAGACCTGGCAGATTAGCATGCAGACATTTTAAACAATTGTTTTGCTGATTAATTGTAATGACTAGTTGGCTTGGGTGTTTTTCTCTGCTATTTGATGTGAAATTATCTCATAGTTGGGGAAGGGACTAGGAAAATCAGCTGAATATTAGCATTTTCCCCTGGGGTAGTGCCTCTTTCAGCTTCTATATCAATTAGAAAACAGTTGCTCAATGTGTCAACTCTGTATTGCAACACACAGGACACACAAGAGCTCCAGTTAATGTTGATTAGAGACACATGGTGTCTGGTCACTGACTCAATAGAACTGCTAAAGTAATCTCTGTAATTCATTCAAAATGCAAGAATATTGGAGGACCTTRTAGCTGGAATCCGATGGAGGATTAGGGTCCAGGAATGCTTTGTATAACTGAGTGAAGATGCAAATATTTTAGATCAATGTTTTCTGTGGAAAAGTAGCCATTCCATGCTGGACAGCCTTGCCCTTTCCATATGGGCATAATATCTCCACAGATGCTATTACAGATGAAATAAAAGCAGCAGTGTGTCGACTTCATGAAAACCACAGACAGTTAGAGAATGATACGTATTTTTACATACATACACATTACAGTACCCCATCTGATATTCAGGAGTTATACATCAGATAAAGTGCAGCACTCAGTGATATGTCTGTTTTAAATAGCAAATTCTGCTTCCATTTCAATTCAAGTACAATCAGCCTAGACATGTCTGTGTTCAACCTCTAGATCTAAATATGGCAATGAAAAATGCCTACTTTTTAATGCAGTCACAAATTACATTCCAATTGGGAATGCTAGGATCATGGGAAATCAATATAAAAGACAAATGAGACCTGTTAAAACTGTACCCAGTTATTCAATTTAATTTTTTTTAAACATGATCAGGTCCAGCACCTGACAGTCTTTTGCATCAGTTACTTCAGAATTCATATAAAAGACTGATAGTTATGCAGTGGTGTATCTGTCAGAAGAAAAAGATTAAGGCAATTATCTTCCTCACCCACTGTAGGAGTTTCAAAAGCTTTATCCCTGTAACTCAAAACTGACAATTCTATGCTTATGTTCCCTTAAAAATCCTTTTTTTTTTTTTTTTGGTCTCTTTGCTTATAACAGAGGGTTCTACTAGTTAACTGTTGTATAAAGAAGTATACTGTGTAGCCCTACACTCCTGCTTGGAAAGTACAGGAATATTTAGGGATTTATGAATTTCAGAAATTAGGATATTGATACATTCAGCAAGACAGAGGATATATGGGCTGTGTAATAGGGCATGTATTAGCAAGCATGCAGGGCAAAATTTTTCAAAGCTGATTTACTAAAAGTGATTACTTTAAAGTGAATAGACAGATTTTCAGCTGTGCTGGGCAACTGCAGCTCCCTTTGACATCATCAGAGAAATAGGCAAGTCAATGACCTCCATCACCTTCAGCTCTAATGAGAACCTCAGATGCTGAGAACATGTCGGGACAAGGACGTTGGTGGGAGGTGGAGCCTACACAGTGAGCATATATAGTTTAAAAAAAAAAAATCCATAGCCTGTCTTTAAATTAAGGGCCTGGTGTCCTAAAAGTCTTTTTATTGATTTAATTAAAATATTTATTACTTCCTACATAGCCACTTATCATCTTATTAAGGATGAGACACAGAGGTTCACTGAATATTCTTATTATTAAGGAACATATTGATTCTGTTCATAATATACAGTCTGCTGAAGCTATGGGCCAATATTGAAAGTAAGCCCATTATTATGGGCTTGGAGGATTAAGGGAAGCAGGACACCTATGCAGAAGTCAAAATATAATCTGCTTTCATTCTCAAGAGGGGTGTCAGCATCAAGGAGAATGCATACACAGGCATTAGGGGAAACCTTACTGGCTCACAGCAGCGATTAAAAAATCTGGATCACAGTTTAAGGTCCAGTAACCCCTATAGCTGGTTTCTGATGGGAGGGGAGTTAGAAAGAAGATAGCTTCACAAGGTTCTGCTGTCCTCAGTTATTCTGGAAGGAATGATGCAGGACTTACTGTTCAACAATGCTGCAGCCATGCAGCAAGGTTGACTTTATGCCATATTTCCAATGCACTCACACTTCTGTCACTTTGCTAGGCCTTTGCTTGTGTTTACATTTCAGGACCAGCAGGTAATCAAAGGAGAAGAAACATTGCTGTGAAAATTACAACATTATCAAAATGTGGCTTTATCAAGTGAGTGAGATCCAGATTTGGACAAATATAGAACACTTCTAATTAATATTGTTCTGTATTTTTAATTGCCTTTGCTTGATATATGTATGCATCTCTTCTGCTTTCTTAATGGGTTTTAGCTGTAGAAATTATTGACAAAAAATCTCTAAGTTAAAATACTGAAGAATCCTTGTCRACAGAAATTTGCAGGTTAGTTACAGATGCCAGAAGTAAAAACCCAAATGCAAAAGTTCAAACTTAAATGGGAAAAACGAAAGATGATATTTGACTTTTATAAACACAGAACCTACTTCTTTTAAGCTAACCCCTAGATGAATTTATTTGCTACACATCTGAGCAATGGAAATAGGAACTCAGCCTTAACTATAGTGGGCGCTACTTACCCATGTTTTATTACAAGAATCACTTCATCACTGAACTGCAGATAGTTGCAGTTTAACAGTTTACATCAAACTGTATAATTTAACAGATGAAATAAAGAATATAGCGTAGTCAATTCAAAATACTGAGAAAGGTCAAGAAGGCAGAACATATTTACTTAAACTTGAATTTACTCAAGAGGCAAGAAATGTAAATATGAAAGACTGCAATGTATATAGCTGCAAACAAGATCATTYCTCTATTGGAATTTCAGCTAGCGTTGTCTTTATCCAGTTAAGTCTATCTATTGCTGGTACTGCAGTTCCTTCACTTCTCTGGTGTGAAGCAAAAGGTTATCGAGCCCTAGCCTGTCTTCAGGCTCAGTACTTGGATAGTAGAAAAGCTATGATTATTGTGATTACTTGGGTATATCCCTGACCTTAGACATCACATATTCCACCAGCTAAAGAAGAAGAATTCAGTTCTCACTTTCTATGTACTACTTTCACTTAAAGAATACAACCTGAACTATAACAGTGATTTAAGGTGTTAAATGTAAAAGAGCGTAGAGGTTGGAACACTTACAGCACTTCTCTTTGAATGATATATTCGCATACTACCAAACACTGTAAGCTGTGTTCAGTGGCTTCCTGCAACAGGGAGGGTCATCACCATCACCACTGCTTGCCCCGTGACTCAGATTTCCCATGGGGGTCTTCCATTCACAAAATAACTAGCTCCATTTGTCAGTTTGCAGCGCATGATGATAGAAATGGCTTGCAATATGTATAGCTTCAGCTTTTTTACTGAAACATTAATACCATTCTGTAAATTACTCATTATTTTGAATCCCCCTTTTAATTTGAAAAAAAGCATCCTAAAATATATACCTGCCAAAAGCTATAACTAACAGCTAGTGATTAACAAAGTAGTGCTCTAAAGAGCCAAGGGAATTAATGAAAATGAATGTGTATGCTCACAGCATACTCAATCAGCATATCTATATAAATTACAGGTACAGAGGAATTGTAAGTTTTGGTGGTATATAGCCAGTTAAGGCCTTTTCTGAGAAAGTTAGAAGTTATGAACATCTGCCTCCAGTACACAGCATGCTAAACTTTAATAGAATCAGTTATTTCCCTTGCAGCTGTGTTTACACCTGTATCATTTTTCAGAATTCCCTCTTGGACGATTATTTGGCTTTCCTTTATGGTTCTTTTATAGTTTTTTGTATTTATTTTGAATATCAAGCCTGGGACTTTGCCTTCAGAGCTTCAGAAAAGATTAAAAAAACAAAGCAGTCCTAGAACTGCTAGAGTATAGGTGCATTTTTAAGTCAGTTTGGAAGCCTCTCTCCTTTCACGCAGAATTGGTGTTCCCTATAATTTTGCACAGCTGTAATAGGACAGAAGGGAAGAGCAGTCATTTACACAGCATGTTCCCTTCCCCTACTTGCTATTCACATATAGCCAGTCGTATAATAGTTAAATATTTTTTCAAAAAGCAGGAGAATAATGATAATGCTTTCTCCCCACATGAAAACTGATGGGTTTTTTGAGGATCCAGTTAAAAGTATTCTACTTCACGGCACCCCCTTGACTGGGGAACTTGATAAAGGTTTTACTTCAAAGATTCTTGTAAACTCTTTTTATTCTTATGCAAACATGGCAAAGGATGGAGGGGGACAAACAAATACAGACATTTGTACGTGTAACCCTTTTCAAACAAATGACATACTCTCTTCCCAAAGTGACAGCACATATGGCTCCTTTGCTTCACGGACAAAAAGGAAAAAAATAAAAAGCCCTGTCTTTTATTTCTTTTTCCAGGTTAAACAGCAGCTTTGTGAATCCAAGCAGGGAGTCACTTGCCCATTTAGCAGGCAAAACATGTCTGTCAGGGATTCCCTTTTCTTGTAAAGATTTCAATCTTGTATTCTCTGTGGTAGCATGATAAATACGCATTATATGTCACACTGGATCTGACTTGTCTCCAAGGTCCCTGAGGATCTAGAGAACTGAATCTTGTATTTCTAACAAACCGATAAGATTTGCAGGTTGTGCCTTTAGGACTTCCTCTGAAACTACCAATTCCCCTTGAAGGAAGCATAAGCCAACGTGTCCTGGAATCTATGGAGCCATAGCTTTGACTGATGTCAGCTGGGTATCTCATTGATTGTATGAGGAGGCCAGTATGGACCTCTCTAAGGATCAGAGCATAGACTGAGTGCGTCTTCCTTGCCTTGCCCCCTCGAGGGCTTAAAGGCCTCTCTCTACTCTAACTTCGTATCAGGTGTTAAGTGTATTCCTTTTCTACTATTGGGAGCTCATTAGTACATCAGCGGTGTCATTTAGTGCATCACCCATAAGTCACAAATTACTCATAAGGCAGCAGAAGATAGTTCATAAAAAATATTGCAATCAAAGAAATAGTAAGTGCCCTGAGGGAAGGTTGGGAGCCAGTTCATGATTGCTACCAGTGCCTTCTGGCATCCCAGCCCAAGTGTCATGTTCTATCTTATCGGTATTCTATACTTTATTGTTTCCAATTTTGAAATAAAACACAATTTTGTATAGCAATAACTTTTTCTTCGCCTACATGACACACAGCAGTGCTCGGCTTTCTTGCCTGCTGCTTAGCAGTAGAGGCATGTGCGTGTGTGTGCGTGCATGCATGCATGCATGCATGCATGTGTGTGTGTGTTTTAAAGAAGTTCGGTGGTCTATTGATTAAGAACATTGAGGAATGCTGCCGTAAGGGAACAAAATGAAGATGATGTGGCGGGAGGTTCCCAGCTGTGCTTAAATTAGAGATATTTGTTCTCGTATAATTATGTTCCTGTATTCTTGTGCAACCGTCTAGTGCAGCAGGCTGCACTGAGGTGAAGCAGAGCATTTGCTGATGCAACTGTCTCTGATGTAGACGACGCTCTGCTCTCAGTGTCAGGCTTCTCAGGAAATGCACCTCAACAGAACTTCATATGCTTGAGTGCAGTAAACAATCTGACTGCTAAGTGGAAACACACCATAGAAAACATCCCACAGCAAACGATCACATTTGTTAACGATTTTGGGATTGTTTGTAAGGTTCCTTAACATTACCCCTGATTTATGCTATTGTCTTCACTGCCTCTTGCACARGCTTTACCCATATGGAGCCAATTAGTGCACTGGAGAAAAATACATTCTTAAGGAAAAATGGAATTTTTAATCTAAAAAAAATTTTGGAACATTTTGCTACTTCTGAGAATCCTAAAGCTCTTTAGAGTATCAGGTAATCAAAACATGCAGCATTCCTATGAAGTTGCTTAGTACTAGTTCCTTTTTAGAGATGAGGAGAGTGAGAAACAGAGCTATTTTAGTGTTTTTACAAGCTTGTGGTTAGATAAGGCCTAGAAGCTCGGGGCCTTGATTCTCAGCACTGCCCTCTGGACCGTGCATTTCTTTGTCCTTGTAATATGTATTCTTGTAAATGGAAGGATTGTAGTAAGCACATAAAACTTGTGACTGTTTTCTCCTTTCAAAAATATTTTATTTTGATGCTTGGAATTGTTTTCATATGGTAAAGCCAGCAAATAAACCAAAAACGTGAGAGCCAAGCAGTTGCATGGCAGGGAGTCTTTAACCATGAGAGACATGTGGAAGGGCTGTCAGGAAAACAGCTGACATCACTGTGTTTTGAAATCGTCTGTTTTTGAGGCACATATTTGTAATCATTGCAACTTCCAAATCAGTATCCCAWTTGGCCTATAGTAGTAAACTTTTTTTTTAGTAAGATTTCCACTTCCTGTGTAAACATCAGTATTGAATATACAAGACCTGTGAGATGACTCACATAAATTAAATTGCTATTTTCAAATAAAGTAACTGTCTGCATTTTTGCTCAATATATATGTATTTCTAGTACTGTATCATTGTTTTAGAGATATATGCTTTAGACAGAAGAATATATCTCATATCTAGCTTTTTCAAAAGCAGGATAATGGATCAGTATACTACAAAGGCATACACATTCTTTAAACCATATAAGTATATGAAAATACACAATGTTTAATGAGGAAAAATATAGAACAACTAGAGATGCGCAATAGATTTGTGCTTAGAAGTGCAGCACAAACTTCTTTGACAAGAATGACTTGGCAAAAATCCCTGTAAATAATTAGTCGAATATATATCGAAGCACTCCACAAGACTGAATATGATATGTTGGTGTCAGGAAGATGATGTAAAACATTCGTATTGGTATCTGTGGGAAAATGAAAATTGTGGAAAACRATGTAAAAGTTAAAATCGAGGGAAGTATAGCTAGAATACAAAACTCCATATTAGGCAAATTAAAGGAAGAATCACGTGGTTCCGTTTTAACAGCAGTGATGAATTACACTTGAAGGGATTGCATCAATGTGGTTTTGCTTTCCAGGTTTTTAATCTATAGATTAATTTTCCTTAAATACATCAACACATTTCCATTTTTTGAATTAAGAGGCACTACCATGTTCTTGCCTTGATTAAGAAATACTTTCCATTTTTGTAATGGTTTCTTTAGAAACCTGAAAATAAAATTTATTTTCTTATAAATGTTGTCATGGACAAGTAGGAATGGGCAAAGCTTGGGGAATATTTGTGAATTGACAGATGTTGTGATGCAACATAGGAGGTTATAGGAGGTTTAAAGATGTGTCATAAGGGCAAAAACAGCACTATTTTTTTCAATTACTCAGAGATGAGCTGGCAGTATGCCTTTTTAATTCTCAGAATCAAAGGACAGCTTTTTCTGTAATRCTTCTGAAATCTGTGCAATTATCTGCGTTTTTAATATACCGAAGAGTAAAATAGAAGGTGTAGACGCAAGCAATGTTATGGTAAAGATTTTCGTCAGATTGCAGGTAAGGTTTAGTCTGCCTGAATCTAAGAAATGGTTTACATGCATGATTTGCTATAAAGAATAAATCTAAAAACATGCTGATTTTATAGAAATTCTGCTTATTCATTCAGGAGCTGTTTTACAAACCAATCGTACAATCTTTGCTTTGCATTTCAGTATAGGAAAAGGAAAGTTACATTTATTTGAAGGATGTTCTACCAAAAATGCTGAAGATTGTCTTCCAGGAGCCTACAGCTTTGCTCTTAGTGAGTACAAAAGTTCAATCAAAATGTATACGATTTGTAGTTACACTAGGGCAATGATAAATGCAAAGGGCTGGAGGTTTTTTTACAAGTATAACATTTTGTTTTCAATATGTTTTTTGTAATGGAAGGTAGTGATGGGAATTCTCATGTACTCGGCTTGTGCCCAAGTAGGACTCCCTACATCCTTATCACCTCCAAAAATGTGCTATTTCTATTATGAATATATTAATATATATTATAATATATTGTAGTATTATATATTATTAAATACTTATATATTATACTATGTGGCAAAGAATCTACCAATTGCTTTAGAATCTCATGGTTTTCAAATATGAACACTAAACAAGATCTATTTTGCATTCTAAAAGTATAGCATGTTATAGCAACTTTTTGCATCAGGAGAATTCTATGTAAGGCATGTGAGCTACAAGGCTTTAGCTAGAGATACTGTGTTTCTTAGTGGTTTAATAGAGTAAAGGTGGATACAGCAATAGGTTAACTTTCTTTAGTGATGTAGCTGCTGCTGCTGCAATTCTAGAGCTTACTTTCCCAAGCCACATAGAGGCCTAGTGGGAATGCAGCTTCTTTCCTCTTTTACGTGTCGTCTTACTTCATTCACTGAAGGCAGCTTGGCTCAGTGGGTGAGGTTCTTTGCTGTGAGCTTTCCAAATAAGAGACGAATTCTGTGCCAAATGTCAGTTCTCAATGATGTGCAGCATTTCAGGTCCCACTTCAGACTTATTAGTTCCACAGAGAAACATAATTTGAAACAGTGAGCTAAACACAGGTCCTTTCAAGAATATCATTTTCAATATTCACATAAAAACAGGAACTTTACATCTTGAAAAGTGTTCCCAGACATTGTGCGTAGAGGTTGGTGGGAAATATCTTCAGAATTTCCAGAGTGTTCCCGTTCTACATTAGGATAAACTCAAGATATTTTAAAGTTTCCTTTTCCTTCTTCAAGTCCCCTGAAAAAAGTACTGATACTAAGAACAGCAACAGGACATTTCCATGGGATATGGGCTACTCTGGCAGAGCAGGCATTTGAACCTGAGTGTTCCATAGCTGAGATACCTGCCCCAGCTACTGGACTATGGATTTAGTCTCTCTCTTTCTCTCTCTCTCTCTCTTCCTCTTTCTCTCATTCTCTGTTTGTAGGTCAATTTACAGAAATGGAACAACTCCAGTAGGAAAGATCAGCAGATCTATCCCAGAACTTTTCTGGTTTTATTTTATTTTATTTTATTTTATTTTATTTTATTTTATTTTTTTGTAGTCTTGTGGTCAGGATATGCACCTGGGATGTGAAAGAGACAGCTTCAAGTTCCTGACTTGAAGCAGGTGGGGCGAAGCTTTGAATGTTCTTGTCTAGCTTTCTAGCTTTTTTTCCCCCAAAAGGATCTCAATTAAAGTACAGGAGCAAATGATAAAAAGGGGCACATACAAACCAAATACACAAAACTGACACATTTTGATTTTCTGACACAGTGGGCAACAAAGGCAAAACAACCCTAGCAAGATAAAGAGTGATATTGAGTCAGACAATTTCTTATTTGAAAAGATGAGTATACATTATGTACTGTGTCTTCCATATGAAAGTTATGGGTGAGATCCAGTTTGAACTGATGCTCCAGTGCCTGCTGTGGATCTTGCTTGAGAAAGGAAGAGAAAGGTCACTGTAGATATGTGTTGTTGAGCAAGGCTGTCACAAGACAGGCAGTGGAATATTCATCATTGAAACAACTGTGAAGAGGGAATAGCAAGTGAGGAGCCAAAGGGCAAAGTCTGACCTGTTACATGATATGTTTTATATGTAGATGTGGTGGAGCATGGGAACTTTGGAACTAATATAAGGGTGACTCCTACAGGGAACTTTTTTTTTCTTCTTAACTTTCCTAGTTTTTTAATGAATGTACAATTTATTTATTACATATAGTAGGGTAAGAAAGAATAAGCCAAGGTTGCTTTCTGTTAACATGAATATTATGAATGTTGGTTCTGTTTTTTTTCTTTGTGAATATGAGCAGCATTAAAATTTTCCAACTTTTTATGACGATTATTTTGTATTACATTAGCAGAGTGAGAGCATATTTTTCCACAATAGAGCATTATGGATGCTTAGGCTGACAAGAAAACCTCTCATACATTGGGAAATTCTATGACTCTGCAAATGGAACTTTAAAGCTTCTGGTACAGCAGAAAGAGTTGTGCAAATTATTTGGTTGAGTGTACTTGTCATGTCTAGTGAAGTGCACATCCTGCAGAGTTTTCTATCAGCAACCTTAACCAGGTTCATTAGAACCCACTCAGAATTTTATGTTCTCTAATGTTGAGCCAGATCTGAATCTGTGCTTCACACTGAGGAGAAAAAAAGATCTGACTCAGTTTGCTCTTGGGTAGATGAGGAGGCAGACTAYGAGTAATTTAACCCATTTTGGGGTTTCATGTTTCCTTCTAATTATTAATTGAGCTATCTCTGCCTTCAGGTTTTTACAGGTGTCTTTGAATATAAGAATTTTGCGAGCGTTGTTCATGCAAGGTGATGTTTTGCACATTTTGTTTAGTTTCTTTATGGATTTTTTTTGTTTTTGCTTCTTTTTTAATAGTTATTATTCTGAGGCTGAACAGCAAGGGTAAAATCTATCACTTCTAAAGAAGCGATAGAAAATTAGGAGGTTCAATCAGCTTGATGCATGACTACAGTTGTTTATGAAGAAGAAATATGGGATTAAATTCAGATCTGAAGCTGCGTTAGGCATATGTCCAAAAATCTACATTTCTGAGGAAGAAAAGCTAGACAGGACAGGACAGGACTTTACAGTCATTTGCCAGGATCCCAGAAGTGCCATTCTGTCCAAAAGCTGTATACATCTGTCTGACCAGATAGAATACAGGCTCATGCTTCTATTGTATACAAGACATATTTCAGGTGAACTGTGGGATTTCGAAGTTGGAGGTAGGCAAAAGGAAAGCCACTGGCTTTGCTTGATACAAGCTTGTTGCTAGCATTGTCAAAGAACAGATAATAATTTTTCATTTTAGGCAAAAGATGGTACCTCTGGGCTTGATTTTTCAAATGTTCTGTAAGACAAAATCATGTAGTTTGTTTTAGATATGTTTATCTAAAACTTGCCTCTTTCTGTGGCCTAAAGAGGATTGGTAACTGTGTTACTATATACCTATGGTAAATTGCCTCTCTGCAAAACTGATTCCACACCAGAGCCATGAGTAACTAAAATAAGAGATTTTAAGCTTTCGTGTTTTTATCACCATTTATGTCCAAATCTTGCTGCCTAATACTGCTAAGAAATGACTTTTGAATTCTTTTCAGGCAGCCAAATCTCCTGCCTGCAGCTTAAATATCTCAGAATCTTGTAGTCACAATTTTTGTCTTCCCCAGCACTACTTCCTAACACCTACATTGTCACAAAATCATCTTTATTGCTCCGTCCATTTTACTCCGCTCTTTTAGTTTTGCAGCTGGCTTTCTCTGTTTCGCTGTGCCAAGTTGAAGCCTCTTTGCTGTTCTTCCTAGGCCCTTTACAACTGTACACTGTTACTCTTTACCATTCTTTCTTACTGTCTCATTTGACAATTCATGATATCATCTTCACCAGCTCATGGTCTCCTTGTCATATTATGTCTCTGTTGCTCCTTCCATTCTTTCCTTTATGTTCACCCTCCTTAACCTGATCTATAAGATACTAGACTTTTCCCTCCAGTCACACCACTAGACTTTTGGAGGTAAGGGTGCCTCTAAGAAAGTAGTCCTGAATAAAAGTTCTGGTAAGTTGCTATGGAACAATTAGTATATTTCTATTAGTATGAAAAATATTAACGCATTTATCACACATTTGGATACACTCCGCTGCTTCCTTTCTTTCCATTCTTTCTTCTTTTGTCCCATCCACCTTCTCCCCTCCTTCCTACCACGTGTACACATCCTTTGTTGTTTATATTCTTAGGTTCTGGTTCTATGGTTGGGACAGATCATCAAGGCTACCAATGCATATTTTCTTTTACAATCAAGGCCATTTTGTTAGACTTCCCAAGTGGTACCAAATTCCTGCTCAGTCTTGTCTCTGTGTTGCAACAGTATTCTCTTCTTTCTCAGCTTTAGGACTAGCTAGCTCAACAAATAGTGAAAATATGCATGATATTGTGGGTTTTTTTTCCCAAAATAAACACAGCATGGAATCTTAGGATTGCTGAGGTTGGAAGAGACCTCTAGAGATCACCTAGTTCAGCCCTCCTGCCCAAAGAAGGATCAGCCAGAGCAGGTTGCTCAGGACTGTGTCCAGTCAGGGTTTGAGTATCTCCAAGGATGGAGATGCCACAACTCTCTGGGCAATCTGTTCCAGTGTTTGACCACCCTTACAGTTAAACAGGTTTTTCTTATGTTTAAGCAGAATGGCATAATATTTTAATATTTTAGAAAACAGATTTGTAATATGTTTCAGACACTGTTTCCAATAGTATTTCATTATAAGGATTGTGATAACCTGTGCCTCTCTATAGTCCCCTCAATACATATGCACGCAGCTATGCAAAGGTTATTACACTACAACCTCTTTCCCCAGCCTCTCCACACTTCCAGTGAAAGTGGTTAGGGATCTGTGGCTACCCAATAATGTGCTGGTGAGGAAAGCAAGCCAGCAGGAGGTGACTGATTTAAAGGAAAAGGTATGAAATGAATTTGGATACAAATCAGAGCTCTGCACACCTAGTACTGTGGTGGGGAATGTATCTGTGTGTGGTGGTATCCACTATGGGAAAGTGATTGGTGATCTGTACATGTTCAATACAGGTAAATAAAACTGTCCTGTCATCTTTGTGTTTAGGAAACATGTCTCGCAATGCTGCAACAAGATACTTGAGTACCAGAGAAACTCTTTCCAAACTTAGAAAAAATTGCAACTGGAAAGCTATGTTTGCAAAAATGAATACTATTAAATAAAGAACACCATTAAAATATCAGGCTTGCAAATCATTTGGCTTATGCCATATAAGCATGAATCAGTTACCTTAATAAATTTTTTATCACCTTCTGTAGGATAAATATAATGTAAGACTTAAGGATGTGCATGTAAGTCACCATCTTTCAGGTCATATTATTTATTTGAATGTGCATTTAGGCACCCGAGCTCTTAAAGTAGTTGAAACTCACAGGTTCCATCCAGGTTGGATGGAAAATTGTTTGTAGATATTAACTATAAGAAAACCAGTTACATAGCTGGATAATTTCAAGTACTTTTTTGTTTGGTTTTGGTAAATTATTGGCTATATTGCATATAAGTAAAGCTTTCTTAAGGTTGCAAAAGTTATGACAATACCTTTTGGATACTTAATATTCTTTTTTATTGTCATATAGAGCCCTAATGTTTAGAATTTACAATTCTTGCACAGGATGCAAGTTATAAATTGAACAATTACTTTGCTGTTACTCTGACTTCTGGTTTAAAATTCCATATTATATTTCAGTATTTCTTAGTTGGAACCCATTCAAAATGACTGGTTCATCACCTGGTGCTAGGTTAGTGATGAATTCTTTTAAGACTACCATAGTGGAAGACAAAAAATTATTTGATTCAAAGGTTCAAAGTAAAACGAGCTCACAAATGATGAGGAATTTATCAACTAATTTCAGCTTCAAGCTGACATTTAAGCTCCAAGCAGCACATGCTATACTTCTTTCCAATACTCTCTTAGGAAAAATGTCACTTTTTCTGACATTTAAACATATAGAAACAATACATTCTTATTATTTTTAGGTTGTGACATAACATACATAAGTTGACATGCATACTTAAGTTAGAAGTAAATAGGATACACCTATGTTGTTAAAATGATCCTCATTAAGAAAGTCAATTAACTGGCCTGAGAAGTTTATATTCTAGAGAATATGATGAAAGAAATCAAATTCAAAATACAAAATTCTTTGATGAAGGTGTTACACAGATGCATAAGACCTGAGGTAGGAAAAACATTCTTCTGCAAGTATTTCACTTACAAGAAGTACTTAATTGTCCTCTGAAAAATGAGTGTGCCAGAGTTAGAAAACTGAAAGAAGAAATTTTGAATGCTGCTTTAAATGCAAATCTCAAAGCAACTTCAGGTTTTTTTATCATTATTGCTGCCTCCATAATGCAGTTCTTATATAATACCATTTTTGAGGACTGCAAATTTTTTTTACTCTAATAGAATAAGAAATAGCACTTTTGTTATTAAAATTCTGCAGTGCACTTCTTAGCATGAGAAATGTGTAAGAGATGAATGTTCAGCCAGTGTAGAAATCATTAAAAGAGAGGGTACAAAACCACAAAACACAAAATGACAAATTAACAGTTACTGTGTACAGTATTTTAAAGGGCAAAAAATCTTCATTCATTCCTCAAACAGCCTCCTTGCTGGTTTACTTTCAAAGTAAGGCTTTTATACAATTTAAAATTAAAGATTAAATCCCACTAAGCGTGACAAAAATATGCACAATTTAATGCTGCTAAGCCTGCAGTTTGTTGCAGAAATGCTGAAAAAATTATCTTTCATCACTTACAGCCATGAGAAAATGCCTGGAAGAGCTGAGCAAGATTCATTGGGCTCTAAAGTAGATTTGAAATGAAGATGACATTTTCAGTCTTTGTTAGTGTTTTTTGGAAGCCTCATCAAGATATTTTGAGTTTTTCTCATTTTCTTGGCATGTCAATAGACGTATCAACATATATGACAACCATTTAAAAGAGTTTCATCAGACATAATTCTTTTAAAATTCTGTTCAAGGAAATGGGAACATGAAAGCAATGCAATTTTCTGATTTGTCAAGTATGTGGACAGTATTTGGATCTTAGACAGCTAAATGTTTACCTATTCCATCAGTGGAACTCATTGCAAGCTCTTACTTGTGTACAACCCAGTGAAGTTATACCCAGGCTAACAGCTCGCTTCCTCCAGAGCAGARCCTTGAAAACTGGGAGTAATAACTGGCAGCAACTGTTTATGTTCACTTTCTTTCTTTTGAAAATCTGAGCTTTTGGCAGTAATGCAAGGCAGTTCCTTGGCTAACATAAACATTTGCTGTCAGTCATTACAGACTTTTCTCACTTTCCCACCTTAAGGGAACTGAGCTTCTGGACAGCTCGCAGGAAACTGAACTGCTGCTGCTGCTTATTGTCTTCTGCCATGTAACACTTCAAGACTTGCTTGAGGGTCTTGACCTATAGGTTAAAGATTATAGCTCTACAGAAAAGAGTTAGTCATTGTGACAGTTAAAAGAAGTCTCCTCATAAGTATCTAAAATATTTCTGTCTTTCAGCATACTATGCAATTTTAAAAAGTCTCCTCCTTGCACACATACATACTTACGTACACACAAATATACATGTGCACATATACGTACACACACATTTTTTCAGGCAGATCTACTAATTTTAAGGTCAGCCATCACTTCTCTTTATAATATGCCTTATAACTTTGCCAAGAGTAATCATTAGGGCTACAGTTCTGCAAGCCATATGTCTCTTCCCTGATGCTGGCTATTATGTTTTGTTCAGGATACAAAATTCTGGCAGATTTTCTTTTTAGAAAGCTTAGGTTTGGGATAGCACTGGAAATTTTGTGAATGGTCTTTGGCTTCAGATTTGTGTCTTTGATCTGTGCTCTTAATCTCCCCTTTCCCCCACCTTTTGAGTTTCTAGTTCAGCAGTGAGGACAAAGACACCTCAGCGTAACTCAGGGTTCCTGAAATTCAGTATTTATTTGGTGCCAACAAATACAGGAGTACCTCATCTTCCTTCAGAACTTGTCCAAATAGAGGCTGGCAAAATGTCAGGCAGTTATTGTGTCAGTTCAAGTACAGAGGTCTGTGCAGAGAATTCTGAGATTCCAAGCCCACTGATGACCTGAATGAATGTCAGTACAATCTTTTGGACGGTATTTCTGTTTTTCCATTGCTTCTTTTTTCAGGAAATGAGCAGTATTCATATTGTGGACTGAATCAGGTAGAGATTCCACTGGGGGGAAAAAAAAATGTGAAATTACAGACTATATCATAATGCACACAGAAGATAGATTAATTAATCCTATTTATTTTCTGACTTTGCAACTTGTCCAGGAAAAAAACCCAGATATTTCATTTACCTGCAGCTGAATTTTTGAAGGCCGTAATAAATAGATTTAAAATGTTTTGCGGACTGGGGGGTGGAGGTGTTACCAATTTTGCTGGAATCTCTTCCCTTCAATGCAGTTTCTTCAAACGTGCAAAAACAAGATCAATCACATAAACAATCCTTGCGTTACTGCCATCAAAAATAAGCCTTTTTTTTTTTCAGAATGTTAACTTATGGGAAACTAGCTACATCAGTGGGATTGTAATGGAATATGTAGACTTCCCCTTCTACTTTCCTGCATAATGTCCAAGTTACCTATGTTAGCAGTGACCATAATTTGTTAGTTTTATAATGCAAACCATTATATGAAACATTTGATGGTTTCTCTTCTGTGCACAATAGATAAATCAGTAGAAAATTATCCCCAAAACACAATTCTCTTAACAGTCTTTGTGTAGCAGCCAAGAACTGTGTAGAAGCAGAGGCTGACATATTTTCTTGTCCTGTAAATACCTGTCCAAGTCTCTGCTAAGGCACTTTGGTCACATAATGAAACATAGCCATGTATGTGTATACTCAAGCTGGTGGTGGTGGGACTTTGACTGAGTTTATAAGACTCGAGCTTTCAAATTGAACAATTGAGTACTATTCATTAATGCCAATGCCATGCTTAAGAAAAGAACAAAAGCATAAGAAACAAAAGAACAAAAGCATTAACCAATTTACAGCCAAGCCACTGCTGCCCCCAGGTGTCCATCAGGCATTGACACATGAGCAAGATTGCAGCTGTAGGATCTTGAAAAACAGGGAGAGATGGAACATGTAATCTTGTAGTGACACATGACGTGAGTATCTGGCTTTATTCATATTACCAATTCATTTAAACCAGCAGAGCTTTTTCTCTGAGTTAGCCCTAGAGGAAGAGCAGTCATTATTTAGGCTATATTCCAGCCATTCCATTTAAAATTATCAGAGTTGTTGACCTGTCCTTCTTACAGTATTTCCAAATAAACACATAAAACAACTGTTCAGTTTCTTCAAATATAGCCTATATACAAGATCTCAATTAGTTTTAATATGAAGAAGAGTCTGAAAGGGCTGCTTTATTCTGTTGTTTGTATTATTGAGGGCAAAGAATCAGCTCACACAGATGCTGAAGTTCTGACTCATTTTTAGTTCCTTTTAATCCAGTTTATGAGTTTATATGTAAATTCTGAGAAAAATCATTCAGCATTCAATGAATAAGTGCTCAGCATTTGGGGAAGATATGCCAAATTCTACACACATAACAATGAAATTGAATTCCTGCTTTATAGACAAAATTGAACTCAACCGAGGCCTCACCAGTATCTCTGCAATGGATTATGCCCTAAAGTCCAAATCTGTTCCTGCATGGCATCTATCAGGGAAAGGCAATTGTTTCAAACCCATATAGGATGTCTGTGCTTTGTAAAAAAACAAATCCTAAAATCCTTCCGCACCCAAAATTGTCTCAGTAGGATACTGCTTACATAATGAAAACCAAAGCCAGAAAACTCATAGTAAATCACAAATTCCCATCTTTCTTTAGAAAAAGCTAGGAACAAACTAAACAATTATTAATAAATAGTCTGACTTTGTATATCATTTAAAAATTGTAAAGTACGCCATAGGAAGGGAAATTGCTTCTGAAGTGGATATTAAACTAATCTGTCTAGGCAGCTTAAATATTTTAAATGTTAGACCAGTCTTGAAAACCTTATAGGCAGCTACCACTGGAGTATTTTCTTGGCTAAAGGCAAATGTTACTCGCTTATTCAGATTGCTATTTTTTATGAGTATGTTCTCCTAACATTTGAAAGTTTTATTTCATGTACAGGTCATCCTAGCAGTGAAAGATGGCAAATGAGTGTTTAGGTAAACAAAAGTGTCTCTTCTCTCTGTCTCATGCAAGAAAGTGAGACAAGAGTTGTCCTCGAAAAATACTTATATTATGAAAGTATGATGATAAGAGGTGTTTTCCACTTAATGTGAAGCTTTAGACTCCCTGAAAAATAGAGTTCACTGAGGCCCTTTGAGTATGGAAAAGCAAACAGTTTTGGTGCTCCAGGAAAACATCTTAGTTGAGCATATTTTTAAATGAAGGGTATTCTAATATCAGTAAAATCAAAATATGTAATGTGCATGGGAATGATCTGTATTGTGCATTCTTCTCTTTCTTTGCATCTTTGCTTGCAGAATCAAGGGAGTTTGGTTGTGAAATTAATTTCATAACCATCTGTCATCCTCTGTGCTTTGTTATTTCTGTTTTAAGCTAAATGCATTCATGATGGTTGACAGAATGATAAGTAGTACAAGTTTTAGAATGACTCAGATGGGTTAATAGTACGGAAAGATCTTTCTTACCTATCTTGTTTTTCCCTTTCTGTTTAATTAGATGTCTAATGAAGGGACACAAATGTGGTTATACGATCATGGTTAATAGAAGAAGCAAACATGATTGTTAAAAAAATTATTATACTGTATTTATAAATGGCAGATAAATAGCTTTAGGCCATGTTTACCCCTGTCATAAACAGAACAATCATTGTGGCACCCTGCTTACGCCAGGACTGAATTTATACCCTTTGCAATTGAGTCACTGAAGTAATTTGAGTAGATATAGAATGCAGAATTTAAGAACATTGTGGCTAGAAATGTTCATGGCTATGATTCCAGCTGTATAATCAAACCCCTAATTTGCCATCCTGTTTGCTGCAGTTTTTCAGAGCTGTAATTGTCACGGAAAAATATTTCTCATGCCTTCACCTTTACCATAAAAAGCTTTACAGCAAAAATCACAGGGTCYGCTTTACAAATGAGGTACACAAAGAATGGATTGTCCTAGAGAATGTATTTTGACCTTGGCTCCGTATTTACATTTCCATGACAAAGTATTACTCACTAAAAATAAAACATGGGGGCTGGCATAGCTAGTAAGTAGACTTAAATCTTCTCACCTGAACAATACTTGATTAAATAGGCCTTGAAGAAAGAAATGAGTTCTGCAGGGTTGCGGTGAACAGCATCCTACTCGGCAGGTCCTGTTGTGCAGTAGAGCTTTTCCGTGACTGTTGCTGACATAGCCTGCTCAGGGATGTGTAACAGCTGAGTGTACATAGTCACTTACTCCTACATAAGAAAGTGGAATCAGCTGCCTTGTTACAAGTCATATTATAGATGGCAAATCTGAGGGATAAGCATTGTCTTTTTGTTCTGTATTCATGCAGTACTTAGCACAGTGGTGTCTTGTTCAATAAAGAAAGATCCTAAGTGATTCCTCACTATACAAATGAGAAATAATCATTATGATAATACCAGCATGGGTTGTTCCAATTTAATTATTGAGGCAAAAAGCCATGCTCTTAACTAATACATCTTTTTTAAAAAAACAGACATTACACACTAGACCATAATGGGATCTAAAAATTCTGGTAGAAAATCAGTACCGTAGGTTACTTAATTAAAGATGCTGCATGTTGGTATTATTTTCTTGTCTAAGACTCTTAAAGAACTTCTAAAAGTCGTATAGACTCAAAAACAGATGTTCAAATAGATGAGTAGTCTGCCCATTTTGTATACTGAATTATTTTTCATGGCTACTATCTATCTGGATTTTAAGCACTTAGATTCCTTTGGAGTTTTTGAATAATTTTATGTAGAAAAGGATGTTATTCCATTCAGAAAATGCAAAGGAGATACACTTCCATATCTGTTTGATTCAAGGAGGAATCCCTTGAGCTCTTGGAAACTCAGCCAGAGCATGAGTCGTGATTCATTGAGCGATGAGAGGGGATAATATACACATTTCTTCTTCTGTCTTTTCATGAATATCTCTTTGATTTTAATTCTAACTTTTCTAACTTGATAGAGGATTTGTAGTGAAGTGAAGTCACAGACTCTGTTAGGGAAGTTAATATGACAATGTAAAGAGAATGAGTGTTAATGCCATTTATGTATTTAATTTTAACAAGCCATTTGTTTTCTCTTTCTGCTTTTTGTGGTATCAGATATTTTTCCTTATTCAGTCAGGATCATTTTTTCTCAGTTGAGTAGTTAGTATAAAATGAGAAGTCAACTTTTTCTACAGTAACTGGGGGTAAGTATTGCATCGCATCTGAACAGTGACATTCTTTTGGTTGGACCACTGAATCACTGAGTAATTTATGTTGCAAGGGATCTCTGAGGGTCATCTGGTCCAACCACCCACTCAAAGCATGGCCAGCRTGGATCAGGTTGCTCAGGACATTGTCCAGCTGTGTTTTGAATATCTCCAAAGATATATATATATCACAGTCATTTGAGAACTATTTCTAAGTTTCACTTCTTAGTTAGGAACTATTGTTTGCTTTAAATTTGTATTCTTGCTGAATTAACAAAGTTTAACAAAGTAATATTGCCATGCTTCTTGAGAGTGGCAGGCAAACAGGGAACCAGGACTGGATATTTTGTTATGTCTTATGCTGTATAAAATATTGAAAAAATGGAAAGTAAGCTTAACATTAATATCAATTTATTTTCAAACAACACTTTTTGATTTTTATTTTGCAATGACGCCTTGAAATGTGCTTAACTTTGTTTTTTAAAGAAGAAAATTCTGAACCTGCAATAAAATAATTTACATTATTTGTTTGTCTGACAAAATGCGCTTGAATCCTTTTGAGGGTACATTTTAGGAAATTAACATTTTAAATCGATGGAATGTATGCTGATTTGTTTAAAGATGTTGAAAGTCATAATAAACATGTCTTATTTCTCCTAAACCTGATTATGTGAAGAACTTTTAAGACTTTAGAAAGGCCGTACATTTTGTAAACACAGAGACACTGTCCTCCAAGGACAACTTGTATGGACATTTTCACTTACATTCTCTGATACAATATTTTATCGCATATAGTATTTTAAATATTAATGGTATAATTTGATGTTTTATAAGTTAAGACTTGGCATTGCTGTGTAGGACTTACTCCATTTTTTCTATGTACTGATGTCTTTTATTGATTAATTATGTTTTAATTAGAAAATAAGTTTTTCATTCTTTTGAAGCAGATTATTTGATAATCTTTTGTGCAAATTCCTTCATTGTTTGCTTCTTAAATTTACTTTTATCTGGACTGGGATATATTGGTCCCAGTAGTGGCAGTACACCAGATCTTGTGAAAATATCCATATTCTGCCATGATACTTCTTGTTCCAAATCTTGACCAAGATTTTCCACCTTCAAAGCATACAAAGCCTATCCATTTTGTACATCTGGGGATTAGCCCAGCATGCTGAAAAGTGGATGAGGGAAAATCAGTGGTAAGAAGAATTATTTCCTCTGTGATATTGGAACATACTGGGAATATGGAATTATGACTTATCACCTCTTCAAAAAAGGGAAAGAAGCTTCTACTGACAGCATTATAAACACGATATATTTTCTGCAATATTCTTATCTTCATCTAATGGTAGTCTGATTTCCCTGCATTTAATAATTTTCTAATTTTATTAATTCTAGAAACACTGTCAGAATCAAAAGTTATTTCATTCTTTCCAGTTTGGGCCATGCTTTTGCTACAGTTGGACAAATGATATACATTTGGAGGCTTTTCTAATGAAAGTACATACTGTACTGATGTGTATGCATTGGATTCTGGTAGCTTTCAATATTACAAATTATTTCCCTCTAAAGATATTTAATGTCCAATAAAATACACTATTATCAGATTATTTACTGTTAGAGAAGAAGAGTTTCTTGCAGACTGCTAATACCAGCCTCCTAGGAGATGCAAAAGACATTTTGCAGACAATGCTGATATCCTATGGTATTGTATGCTCCTCTGAACAAGTTATCTTTTGAGACTGATTAATAAAACATTCTTCTCTTCCCCGCTTTTCCTGCCCTCACCCCCTGCAACTCCAGCTTGCATTTCAGTTGTTTCACTTTGAAATCAGTCATCTTTGTGAGAACTTGGCATTTTATAGTTAAAACAGATTTGCTCTAAAATAAAATGGTCTGTTGCCCCTTTGGGTGGTTATGGAAGGGTCACACCAGAGACTCCTTGTGTTCCTTGCACGGTGGGATGTGCAGACAGTATGTCTTAATCTTTCCTGGAAAGCAAGACTCGTAAAAAAGAAGTAGAGGGAAATCATTCTTTTTCTGCATCACCCCTAGACTGGAGCCAGTACTATTTTTTATTTATAGTTATCTTTCTCTTGATAGCTGCATTTCAAAGAATTCCAATATGCTGGGAAGGAGGGAGAATTTTAAATACAATTTTCAGACAGCAGAAGGAAGTAATGGAAAATACATACTTATTCTAAGCTATTTTCCCACAGTTACATTGACATGGCAGCAATGCAAAGCCAAAGGAGAAATACCCAGTGGAAGGACACATCATACACATACATCACACTATGACAAGGTAAAGACTGATCCATTTTGGACTGATGCTCTGTCCAAAATGTTTTTTCTTGTGGTGTGTAAAAAATATAATTTTTTTCCTTTTTGGAATTCTAACAGGAACAGTGTTAGTGGGGCTGTCTACACAGTCTTCTCTTCCTGTGTTTTGCTGAGAGTTTGCTGTCAGTGTGCTCAAACAGCCTGAGCAGAGGGCCAAGAGATGGCATCTCCTGCACTCTAATCCTGCCTCTGACATCTATGAGCTACTTTGCAGTCTTGAGCAAAACATTTAGGCCCAAGTTTTCAGAAGCATTCTGCAACATATGGCACTCAAAGTACTTTTTATCAGTTTTTCAAAGTTGTAACACAATGACAGTTCTCACTGACATCATACACTGTGCTGAGTTGCTTGCAGCCTCTGAGAAACAAGCCCAGCTACCTCAAGCTTAGAAGCGAGGAGTTGCTTAAAAGAAAATGTAGACATCCCTATCTTTTCCCAGTTTCACGTATGTGAAAGATGTCTCCCTTACCAAATCCTTCAAGTGAGTGCTATGAGAGCAGCTGTTAGTATTGGCAAAATGCAACATAATCTGCTTTCAGAGTGCTAACATGTAGGTAAGAGCAAAGATTTCCATTTAGTACTGCCTCATAAAAATCAGTAGCTTGATATGATCCACTTGGTGTATTTATTGGTCATTAATTCACACTTAATCTAAGCGAATAATGAATAAGCATTAATTTCTAGTGGTTTTTTGAATTTTGAAGGTGATCACAAAAGTGGAGTGTTGTTCACATGAATAAATACCACTACAGTTGGAAGGACACCCAGGATTGATAAGAGAGGAACTTGGACTGTTTTCACCCCTATAGTGGCATTCTTTACAGCACTAAGTTGAGGGCCACAAGCAGCACAACATGGGTATTTCTTGAATTTCACTGCCTTTCAGGGGTGTATAAGTGAGAGATTCATTTCCAAGAGTACAGTGTTGCAAGTACTAAGTTCACATCAAAAGAAAAAAACCCATAACTTCCAGCATGATTTGTTCATGTAGCATTTTATGGGTTCCTCTTGCCACAATGCGCATCAGCCTGCAGAGGTTGCTGTTAGAGTGCTAACTGGCAGGTCTGTTTCTTTGAAAATGTAGCCATGCTGTTTGTGTCATCTTCTAGGAATCCATCTTCCTGAACTRAGGACTGAATAATCTTGCTTAACTGCAGTCCCAAATGTTCCTTTCTTCCCAGTGCCCCAGGGTTTTGGGTTTTTGTCCTTTCACTAGGACAGGAGAAGCATCCAGGATGCCTGAGAACCTGCTGAAATTACATTAGGATATTCAGTAGCCCACATCAGGGTAGTAACCAAGCAGTTCCCTAATAAATGAGATCTACATAGAGAGTTCATAGCAAATTTCATCAAATCCCACACTTATCTTCTCTCCCTAGTAATAAGAGATAATATGAGCTCCTTCATTCTTTCCCCCACCTTTTTTCTTTTTTAGCTCTGCATGTGAGATGAAATTTTTTACAGTGGCATAAATGCTTGTCTATCTATCTACCTATATATATGGGAAAGGCTTTGCATAAAATACTCCTTAAGTGTGGTGTTATCTATATTTTGTTACAGGATATCTATTTGTTTGGAGGAACATATGGGTCCAAAGATGGCAATAAACTACCAAAGAATGTTATGATGAAATTAAGGCTAGGTGGGTAAAATTTCAAAGATGGGTTAGTCAGGCAGCACAGTTTTTAATTGCTGGGTAGAATAACACAGCATACAGAAATATTCTAGTTAAACAGATACACCAGGGCCATATAAAGAGATTGTATTTGCCTTTGGATCTGCTTGGAGCTGTATCAAAGAATATCCAAATATAACTCTAGTCAATTTGTGATCTTTCATTTAGCAGTTAATTGCAAATCTGTGAGATGTAATGAAGACTGTAAACTGTTTATACATAAGAAACATTGGACTCTAAATCTAAGGCCACTTTTCTGTGCCTTTAAAAAAGTTATGGCACCCTCTGGTATTGTCTGGAATCTCTAATGCAGGTCTGGGAAACATTTTTTGTGTTAAATCAGATTACAATGTTTTTCTAGACAAGCTTTCTAAACAACTTTAATCCAACACTTTATTTTGCCCAGGAGCCTGCAAGATGCTGTCCTATTTATCTCTGATAACACATATCCTCAGACACATGTTGAGAACCCTTTGCTTCCTTTCCATGGTGAACAGTCACTCAAACTGTACCAAAAGAGCCTGTGTGTTAGTTTAGACATGTAGTTATTTACCAATGAAATCAGCAGGTTCAGAGTATGATCCACAGTAAAAAAGGTTGTAAATAAACACAGTTCTTTAGTAAAATCAAATATGACTTTACCATTTCTTTTAAACCAGAATGGACTTCACTATGCAGTACAGAGAAGTAGGGGTGATTGCTTATTGCACTTGTATCATTTTTGCCTGTGGAAGAATAAATCAGAAAAAAATAAGGCAGTCTATTTTTTGTAAATTCATTATCACTTCATTTTTTTCATGTTAATTTGATGTTTTTCATGATCTTTTTGGCAAGCTTCTTTTCCTTTAAATAACTAATATACTTAAAATTAAATATTTTGAAGTTTCCAAAGTTAAAACAATGAATTGGGTCGCTATGCATGTCTTTCTTTCAAGGAGAAGTACTACAGGGCACAATATATGAGTAGATCTGATGTTGAATTTAATATTAATAAGAACTAGGAAAAACTGCAAAGAATTTTTTTTATGAACCCATATGACATATTTGAGAAGGGAGGCTCAGCAATCTGTTTTTCAATTATTTTTTGACCTCCTCGAATTTCAAGGAACTGAAAATTATTTGCACTAAATATTACCCAATATCAGAGGTTGTTTATGCTTAAAAATCTATCTGAATTTTGATAAAACTGTTGGAGGAAGTGCCTTCAAAAAGATGTAGGAGACAAAGCTCTGAAAACTAAATATTAACCTGCTTGAGACCAAGTTATTCTTTAGAAATTCTCTTTTTTTAATCATCATGTTATATGATGCGGCTGATGATTAGTCATTTTTTTCCAGGAGATATCAAGACAGATAACAAGGATTGAATTTGAAATACTGAACTGTGGAGGTTAGTGCAGACACATCTTTGCCCTTTCTTACAGTCTGTTCCACCTCTGTAACCCCACCTGATTCCTTGGAGTGAAACTGCCCTTTCTCTCAGGGAGGAACTAATTCAAGTTAGTGTACTGCCAGTGAGGCCAGCTTATGTTCCCTCAGTGACTGTCTTTCACTGGTGGGGAAAATGATTCTTTAATACAGCTTATAAAACCTTTGGGATTAAAAGCTATTCTGTCTATATAAAATTTGCTCATAATATTGTTATTCTTTATGACATTACAAATAGACTTCCCTTTCATCTGTCATCCTTAGAATGTTTTCTTAGCAGCTTGTTTCAAATACAGTTATTTTATTATAATAACCCACACACACTTTTTGTGGGACAGTGGCTTTAATTTTAGGCATTTTGAGCTTCCTGAATTCAACCTTTCACCRTCTGGAAGAATGAAAGATATCTGCCTGAAAAAAACTTCCTTTCTGTGATTAGAGGATTGTGCAGAAACTTTCTGTATCTGAATCTGAATTTTTCTGTAGCTTTCATTGCTGCAATTCTTTCCTTGGAAAGTCCTATAATTATACAAATGTTGTAGACTTGCAAACGTTTCATTATTCATTTGTAATACGAAGAACACTAGGATGTAATCTGCTGCAGAGATATGTCTCTTAATGCAAAGGCAGTGTATTTCTTTTATTTTGTATTTGTTTTTTTCTATTGTTTGCTGTTTTACAGCAGAGATAAAATGGAAGATGCCACTTTATGTAGGAATCCCCTCTGCTTGTAGACACAGACATGGGGCATTTATTCTTCATTGCCATGTAAGTGAAAGCAACGTTGGAATAAGCCTTCTGCTCACCCTTGGTCACAGCAAACAGTTGGCCTTTCTGATTTGTGTGTTCTGCATGCAATTTGTATGTATGCAAGCAATATACAGCTCAGCACTCTCTTCAGTTCTTACATATATAGTCACTGTCTACTCACTATTATCTCTGTCTACTCTGTCATTATCTACACTTCAGTTTCTGTTTTCCTATCAAACTTTATTAATTTGTATTGTTTTAAAAAATGGAACTGATGGCAGTTTAATAGTACTATTTAACAGTGCAAACCACAGTTTATCAGTAACTTACAGAACCTGAAATAAATTTTATTAGTAGGAAGAGGGGTCAGCAAGGCTTCTGACTTACCAGTGCTATTTCCACTCTTGAAATTTGCAATCAGATTCCAGACACTGCCATCCTTCTTACGTGCTGGTAGGAAATGAGCAGTTGGCAAGGCCTGCACCGCACAGGATTTGCTTCATCTCCTCTCCATATCCCAGCAATATCTTTCTTTGCTATCTAAAGAGAGACTTTTACTAACTGTGTCTGAGCTTTTATTATCTCTTCCACTTGTTTCTGATGCAGTTTTTACATTACAAAAGTTTTTTCCTGGAGCACTTCTTCACATTTTTGCAGTACTTTGTCGTTTGGGATTTTTTTAGTACCTCTGCTTGCTTCATTTCTCATACTGCCCAGAGAATGCAAAACTTGTTTGGTGTATCTGCATTCTTTTTCACAGTGCTACCTGTAATTCCTGATCAGTTTTTCATAGTTGTTTGGCACTGTACTGTGTACTTCAAGGTGGCATCCATTTTGTCACTTAGTGTTTACTCCACTGTTCTGCTTTGAGGCCCTACCAAATAGAGATGGCCCTCTGTTAGATATAAGACTTCTTTTACCCTACAAGCTGCATACAAAAGTGTTGTATGACCAAGAGTCGAACATGGTGGAGAGATTGGACACATCTCCCACACCTCCTTTTGCATAGAACAGATCAAGTTGTTCCTTTACACCTTCGGGACAGGGCAGACAGTATCTCAATCTTAAACATTCTTCTGCATGTTCCAGGGCTGTGGTATAATTAGGCATTGAGTAATTGTCATATGGGTTTGATCATAATACATTGAAGCAATGTCATATAAAAATATAGTACATAATACAGAAAGATATCAACAAACTTTAACTCACATGTTTTTATAATTATGTGCTCTTGACATATTTTGCTGATTTGCACTGCAGTCTTTTGCTTTTATTCATATTCCTAGCTTTGTATCTTTGGTAGAGTGAATGAAGAAGAGCTCAATGATAAAATGTCAATGAAACTTGTAAACCCTTCTGATAGACAACCTAGTAGGTTAACACTGCATTTGTTAAATTCTTAAGTTGTTGTTAACATTGAGCTAATTAGTTGATATCTTTGTCTTCTCTCTACTTCTGTCTTATACTAAACTCTGTGATAATACTTTTTGCAGTTTCAGAAAGAGAACGCTGTGGCTAGGCAGTAAAAGACTGACTCAATCTCTGATCTCAGGCCATAATTCATACTAGAAGTAGATGCCTTATACAAAATGTGATTATGGATAGGTCTGCAGCATCCCAAAACAGGCTCAGAAGCACACATCAGCCTCAAGTGTGTGTGTGTAAATGAGCATGAAGCTGATGAGGTTCAAGTTGTGAACAGATTTTGATGAGAGAGGTTGGTGGCCCCAAAAGAAGTGGCTGAATAAGTGTGGGCCGAACAGCTGAAGAATCACTGAATAAATATAAGAAATATTCTGAATCTGTTTCACAAAAGGGCCATACTTCTTACCTGATCTCAAAAGCTCCTGGTACTTGTTAGACTCTCTGTTCCTGTTGAGATCTAACCCTAGCGACCTTAACAGAATATATCTACACAAAATAGCTTCCCTTTTTGAAGCCCTGCCTTGTTCATCTCTAGCTAAAAGAAGTAAATGCAAGAAGTGTACCACCAGCCAGAAACAAAAAAGATTCCCAGAGAAGATCCTCTGACCTGAATGGGGAAAGTAAAGGCTCCAGTCATGGCAGTGATGAGAAAGACTTTTCAAGAATTGTAGACCCTAACCTGAGAGTGGTCTTGAATCCCATTATAACAAATAGGACAACTGAAAAAAGAAGAAAAAGAACCCAGACAAATCAGGAAATAGAACTAAAAGTATTTATCTAGATTTCCAGCTGAAACAGCAGAATATTTATACCTTGAGCTGAATCCTAGTCATGACCATGGACTGATGAAAGTTAGATCCATGAGAATAATAAATTGCCCTCACTTCTTGATTGAAAAAACTTTGTTCGGAATATCTTCTAAGACCTTCACTCTTGGTACCTTCCAAGAAAAGTAATAGTGAATGAATTGCGGTTTCAGTTTCTAATCAAGTTGTCACTGAAATCGGGAGAAAAACTCCTTAACACCAATGTAGCATTAAGAAGCAGGCATTCTCTTTATTACGACGCCAGCTACACAGGGGATAGCTCCACCCAACATGCACACCGTGTGTCGCATCATCTAAAGTTTATATTGCTCTATCATATACATATGCATTAAATTTCCAGGAATGATTACATATTCATTCTATTTCCTAGAACTAATTACTACATTTACATAATCATTATGCATGCGGTCTGAGTCTCTGGGGGTCTTCTGTGGGGGTCTCTGGTGGTCCCTAGTGGTGTCAGAAGAGGTGTCAGTCAGCATCTTGCCATGAACTTTGCTCTACTTTTCCATACATGGTCTCAACTTGGCCTGCTTCCTTGTTTGAGAAAAGCTGTCTTGTTCTTAACCTTGGTTCCCACTGACTTCTGCTGGTTTATCTGTACTTTCTCAGGATGTATCATTTCCAGCTGCACCAGTGTCCTTGGGTATGTTTGTCTGAGGCTCCTGTTGAGACTCCTTCTTTTCCGAGCTGGTAACAGTTCCCCCATTCCCCCCCACCCCCCTTTGAGACTCTTTCTTGTCTGGGCCTTTTGGTAACAAAGTGGAAAACTTAGCAATGTCCCAGCCACCTGGAACACTAAAATATCAATATATGTATATTCTTGCCCAGTTTTTCTGGTTGGAAGTCCATAAAAATGCCTGTCATGCCACAAGAGCTATCAAGAAGGGAACTCAAGCCTCCAGTTCTGCTCTCCATATTTGGGACTTGATTTGAAAGAGCTGGAAGAGGCACTGCTGAGTCTGTTAGTAAAAGCTTGTTTGGCCTCCTTAATGAAGCCTGTGAAGGAAGCATGGGAAGTGCAGCTTTGGGTCACTACCATAAGTCAAGAAAACCTTCGGAGGGTCCCACTTAGTCTGCAGAACATTAAAATGGTTGTATAACAATATTTAAGCCTGGTGAAAAGCAACTATTGTTGTTTGCATTGTTCCCCATCCTTCTGCTGAGAACCTGGAGGTGTTTTAGAAAGAATAGATCCAGTGCACTACTTGGATGCCAACTGACCAGTCACAGTATAAGACACACTGGATCTAATGTGTCAGCTTTTTAATTGCTCTGTCCTCTTTATAACATTGTTCAGAAAAATCAAAAATAGGACCTCAGTTTGGGACCTTAACAAGAGAAAACCATCAGTGATAAAAACATCTCAAAGGGAACATTAATTCAAAACTCTGTGGGCATTAACTCTGTATGAAGGCAGTGATGCCATGGAAATTCACAGGCAAGATTTCTCTGCTTATGCCAAAAGCTGTAAGTTAACCAAAGACAAAACTAAAAGACACTTTTACCAGCTGCAGCCTATTCAGAACTTTGCAAAATTTGTGAAGCTGATAGACTTTGTCTTCTTGCTATTGTTTGTTCTTGCTTTGAATGACCATGTTTCCTCAGTGCTCTAGGCAGGCTAAAGCTTATTGAGAACCCTCCTTTAATAATAGGATCCATAATTCAGTAAGTTCTTAAACATATACTTTAGTCTTATGGAACTAAGTAAAAAAGACATAAGAACATACATAAGTTTAGGTGTGCTTAGGTATGCCTAAGTGTTCTGCTGAATTGGTGCTACAGAGCCACTGCACATGGTCTTACTGGCTGCAACAAGCATTCATAAGGAGAAGATGCTTCCTGTGATTGTGATATACAATGTACTAAAGCCTGATTGATTTCAGTGTAAGAGCATTTTAAAATAGTAGCATGGCAATTTAAAAAGACAAGATTATCCTCAAATAGTCAAGCAGTTCCAGTAAAGCAAAAATAGCAATAATTTACTATTCTTTTTCTAGCTCTTTAATTGGGAACAAGTCTACTTACCTCCAGATATAGAAAAGATCAAAAAAGGGCTGTCCAACAAAAAATTGCCTCTTTAATATTAACCTTTTAAAATCATTACTGGACTCTTTTTGCTTTCAGCTCTTCTTAGGTTGCTAAGTTTTGAGTCTGTGCAAGTAGAATTTGACTTCAATAACATGTACAGCTTTAATGAATCAGTTTCTGCTGTCACTTCTCTAACCATTGGCTATCATTGATCTATAGACCAGGAATACAGCAGAAAACAATTTAATGCAGATGTAAAACAGTTTTAAAAACATAATTCCTGGAATGAACACAGCAATATTAATATTTTGGCTGTAAACACACAGGTATATAATCAATGGCTTTGGATCACTTGTAATGGTTGATTGATTTTAATTCATGATATTTCAAAGGGCATTCAGATATCTTAGAGAATAAATTCTCTATCTCATCCATAAAAGGCTGAGTGAATCATTAAACACTACAGTGCTTATTTTGTGAATTACAGAGCTTAGTCACTAACATCCCAGTAATATGTATCTACTGTATTTCTAGCCTAAAACTGCATATTAAGGAGTGAGCAATTTCCACAACTGTAATGAAATGTCATTGCATTATACCACCTCTCGGATATCAGCACAGAAACATGCTCCAGCTTTCTTTGCCCTCTGCATTTACAGACCATTTTACTGGCATGCACCTCCGCAGCCCTGCTTTACAATTAGTGATAAGAATATCTCCACAAGTACAGCAGCAGTGTATAAGCTGATATCCAGAGCTCTGGACCATTTATAACATACCACTCCAGACCTCTGAAGAGGCCATGGTTCTCCTTTTCCCTCTAGCATAGCTCTGTCTTCTATCAGACTCCAGCTCTTCTCTCAAGATTGAACAGAGGTTTTTTTTCCAGTGATGTGAGCAAATCTCCTATTCTGGTGGCAGGTCTTTTATTGTGGAGGATGGTATCTGGCCATCTGTGCTTGCATTGATGGGTGTTTCCTTATAGGGGCTTTTTCTTTTTAGAGATGTGTAAATGTTTAAGAACCTTGCACTCCACAGGAGGAAATAGCTAGGTGGAAGGGACGTAAGCTCTGAGTGATCCATTTCCTGTTAGCATCTCTTCATCACTGTATGATTTCTCTTGCTTTTCATCCTAGAATGTATTTCCACAAGTCTTTCTGAAGTCAGAAATCAATTGGAATCGCATACTCATTATATTCTGGGACTGGCTGATATTTAGATGCAAGTCCTTAATATGAGTTTCCACTCTTCTCGTCTCTCTTTTCCATCTTGCTCCTCTCTCTGCTTTCAACCTCCCTCCCCTCAGGCTTACCTTCTTCACTGGGTTACTGAAAAACCAAAATCAGCATGTTTATCTAATCAGTTGGTATGTCAGGGAGAAAAAAGGTTTGTACCAGGCTGACCTTTGGTTGCTCCTTGAAAGTATTTGAAGGCCATTGGTTTTCTGTCTTGTCTTTGATGATGGCCAAGGAACAAGGGCAAACACTTATTTGATATTTCATCTCTTCCTAAAAATCAGGAAAAGAAAATGCTATTCTAGGGAGTTCTGAAAAAAAAAAAAAACAGAGGAAAAGGAAGGTGAAAAAACAGCTTCCAATCCATCCATGTAGGTGACAGAAAACATGGAGTTAGAGCATGAGATGTCTCTACTTCCAAGTGGCAGAAGTATATGAAAAATGCAGGGATAGATCTGTGATTTTACAGAGCTGTGAGCATATGCCAGTCTAGAAAAATTTTCTGCCTTCTTCCTAGTGCCATCACATGCTTGGAAAGCATCCAGATGATGCACATCACCATCTTTGGTCATCCATGCAAGCTGTCCACTCTGCCTTTCTGTCCAAGGGAGCAGTGTCTGTAGCAAGGATGCTGTTCTGCAGTTCACTTGCTAAGACAAGCTCAGTTCACATAGTAACACAAATCAACAATTCAGCCTGTTAATATGCCAGACTGTGAGCTGCAGTAGCTGAAAGTCCTCATTCATTAGCCCAGTCAGATTTAGATACAGCAGCTGAACTGGTGACTTCAGTCAAAAACCTCTTCAGAAGCCTCAGGTAGTCTTGACAGGGATCGTTTAGCAAAGCAGTACTCCTCCAGTTTGAAGATGAAACCAGGCAGAGTGAGAAGAAAAATGATGTCTTACTCTTAGTTCTGCTGCAAGGTTTTTGGGGGGATGACCACGTACCTGGAATTTAAGCTGTTCTTCATTTTTCTTCATATATCAATACAACTGATTTTTATTGATATGTACAAATTTACATCATTTGTAAACATAGTTAATTTTCATAAAGATTCAGTTTTCACATTTCCACAGTTTTCAACCCTGGAGAACTTATTCCTTAGTGGAACTAGTTTGGTGAAATAAGCAGGATAATGATAATAACTCCTGGGATTAGTAATTAGGGTTATCATGGTGACATAAAAGAGAAAACATGGACATCGGATTCATTGCAAGAAAGAAAACGGAATGCAATGCTGTAAGTTCAGGTTCTCAAATAATGTTGCTGATTTGCCAGTGCTTTATTCATTTCACCCAAATATAACTAGCAACTCTGTAGCTGTGAACTTGAATTTCCTCTGAGTAAATCAAATTTCCAGAAAAAAAGAAGGAAGAGCAGCATTCATTCTCTGTGGAGCCATTTTCTCTTTGAAATTTGTTGAATAGCAGTCGTGTGTGTGTGTGTGTGTGTGTGTTGGTGTGTGTGTGTGTGTGTGTGTTGGTGTGTGTGTGTGTGTGTGTTGGTGCATAAGTTTCCTCCCACTTAAATTCCCGAAGTGAAATACAAATTAACAGAATCAACACTCTCCACAAGGACAGACACCCTACCTGCAATAGCAGCAAGCATCTCACCTTGTCACCCATAGAGCTAGATGCTTGCTTTCTTTCTCTTACTGGAGCTGTGGATTTATCAGGCACATTGAGGAAATGAACTGTCACCTGAAAGCAAAGCAGGAAGGGGTGAAATACTGGATGTGTTTCATTCTGTATGACATTAACCCCTCAGGTGTATTGCAAGGAAGAAACACAGGTTTCCTGAATCACCTGGGCATAATTTGTATCTTATTATGCCTCAGGGCAAATACAAAATGGCTTCTTTGCAGATACACTTTCTTATTTGTTTAGGTTTTCAGAGCTGGGTTTTATTTTATTTATTTTTTTTTTTTGAAGTGCATATTTTATATAGAATTCTCTGCTTAAGAGAGAAAAAAATCACAGGAGAAACACTCATGGCTCAGAACTTGCATGCTACTCAGAAAGCACATAAGGGAAGAGAATTTTTTCTTTAGTAAAACCCTTGAGGACCTGTGGAGAGAATTTCTGTGTTGAGAACGGGAGATGCAGCAGTGACTGCTCCTTTTCTGCTTCCCTACTCTCTGGCAACATGACTCCTCCAGGACTTGAACTATTATTGGCTGGTGTCCATCTGTGACTGTAGTAGCAGCTGCAGAGGTGACTCAGAGGGAGTTAATATATCTGTATTTGCTCCCACCTAGATATCTGCAAGGCAGACCCTAAGACTGGCAAAGCTCTGTGGCCAAGAAACCAGTCCTCCCACTCTTCTGTTCTCAGACTTCGCAAAATGACCCCGACAGAGTTCCCTACAACAAGCAGATTGAAATCCCAAAGAGAAGCTTCTATGCTAGGCAAGGAAAAGGTGATGACACAAAATGGAAGAATATTCCTTTTGTCGCAGAAAACTCCACATATAAGGGCTGATAAATATGGAAATGACCGTGTAAACATCATTGGAGAGGTGAATGACTTCAGCAAATGGGAAATAAAGTTTTGAAGTGCTCCTACTGGGAACTTCACTGTGAGTCTCATGACTTCATCCCTTCCATCTATACTGTAGGCTTAAATCAGTAACAGCTTACCTGTACTTTAGATGCAAACTGCTGAAATTGTGAATTTTCCAAACTCACATGGAACAGACAAATAATACAGTGAGCATAAATATCCTGTAAAATATATAAGCATTTTAGCTTATCTCTGAATCTGTGTGCTGAATCAAAACACTATAGATCCATCAGTACATGATCCATGCAAATTCATGAACAAGAGAAACAAGGTCATGTTAAGACACCAAATGTACTTAGGCTGACTCGTATTGAGCTAAGACTCCTTTCTAGCATATGCTTGTTTGCTAAATGTGCAATGGACACATTTTGATAGCTGGCTTACACTCCAGCTTTCCCGACAGTGTCAATATACCCTTTGGACGGGTCTGACGGGTAAGTAGCTTTCATTCTCATTGAAACAAAAATGACACTTAGATTCCTGTCTAAATTTCATTTTGTCGTGGTTAAGGTCCCTGTTCAACAAAGCACTGACTCAGGTGCATAAAGGCTTTGCAGAATATCAAAGGATGGTGAGAATGGGTCAAATAGCATTCCTCCATCACCACTGTCATACATACAGAAATTTCAGCAGTGACTTTCAAGTTATGGGCTAATAAACTTTTAATTTGGTAGAAGCCATTCAGGTCAATTTCATACATTTTTATGGTATGACAAGAGAATTTGAGTTTGCAGGCTCAGTGTGCAACCTGCTTATGTGGTCTTCTGAGGATATAATTTCAAAATTATTGCTACAATACAATTACTATATAAACTATTTGCTGGAGGGAACAATTTAAATGGGTCACATGTTCCTTCAATTATTTGCTTGGGAAGATTTCCCAGATTACCCAGTAACAACATTACTGAGCAGATAAATTACCCAGTACTTAATTTACTTAGTAAAATATTTAATTAGTGATTTAATTACTAAGTAAAGACATTGCTCAGTAAAGGAATTAATTCATCCTGAATGGCTTGAAACTACTAAACAATCCACTATGAGTTATTTGCAGAATGGGTGCATTATTTTATTACTATTAATAATTTCAATGCAGACTTATTCCTTTTAGGGAAGACTACAGATGATTCAGGTCTGAACTTGAGAAGAATTGCATGCGCATCTCCAGAACTAGTGGTAGAAGCCTATTTTATTTGAGAGACTGGAATTTAATAAGGAAAGTTGTCAAAGGGATTAAACAAGGAAAATCCATGGCAGAATAAATCTCTCTTGAGAACAGAGAAGGTAAAGTGGCTACTGAGTGAGACAGGGTGAAAAATTAAAGGTAAAAGTAAACGACTTAAGTAAGCTAGAAATTCTGAACTGGCTCCCTACTGTGGAATAATGACCAACATAGGTCTGTGTTGTAGCAAAATCTATCTCCACTTATCATCACCAAGGGAAAAACAGGTTAGTAGAACAGTGGGTCTTGATGAGAAAATTCAGAGTAATTTTGAAATGCCATTGTAGATATAAGTGGAGAGACTACTAGTAATTAAATTATTTTTCTTCTTCTCTGGTTCTTTATGGTAGCTCAAGCTGTGTTAACTAATGACTTTCTGCACAGGCAGTTCAACTCAGAGATTTCATTTCAGTGTGTAACCAAGCAGTGGACAGGATTACAAGAGCCTTTGTCTTGCTGGACTTGGAGTTTCAAAAGCTAGACACATAGGTATTATGTGGAACCTCTAGAAATGTTCTTTAACATTGGTGTGAGATGTAGAGTCATAGAAGGGAAGATTCTTTTCTGTGGCAAGACAAGTTAGAAATACCTGTAATTGTAAACACTGTGAAGAATGATTTTCATTTCAATGACATTTGCCTCCTAAGATGCTGAATTGCACTATCCTTAAGCTGTTTCCGCCTGCATGGGACAATTTGCCTCACATAATGATGGCCACTGCCAGGAAAAAAAAAAAAGCAAGTGTCATTTAGAAATTTGCGAAGGCTATAATCTTTATACTGCCTGCTTACGATTTGTCCAAAATTAATACATATTTGAAAAGCTGAAGGTTGGTATTTTTTAAAATTGAATGAAAATTTGGAGGAGCTGCTCTTAGATTTAGTGCTGGTTTTTAAGGTGCCAGATTGCCCCTCTGGCAGAATGATACTGAGTGTATTATATGTATGATTGTATAGCTGTATGAGGATGAGACTCATTCATATATACATACACACTCCCCATAGTGTCCTAGAGATTTAAGGAAAATACAAATGACCCTAAGCTGCCCCAACTGTTGTAGTCCCAACAAAATACTCTGCCCACCTCTGGATCTATTTTTAACAGAGATTCTCTTCGGATGTATTTGCTCTAAGAGAAAAAAAAATCTGGAAAATGTAGATGCTGTGAAACCTAGCGAGGAAGGACTGACTTCACAGTAATAAAAAAGCGTACTCTTGTAAAAGGGAGGCCACATGATCTGGAAGTCCATCTGTTTTATAAGTAATGTGGATATGGGGCCAGTCAACTTCATTCCAAGGTATGGCTCTTAGATGAATGAGGGATTCAAGGAAGGTTCACTAAACAAGATGGACTATAGCCTTGATGCCACAGATGTGTGTTACCTGCAGCAGATTGAAAATGAATACTAGTAACTTGGTCAAGAAGAACTTGAAGACATGAGCTATTCAGAAACACTCTTCTAATAGAATATATTGGGGTAAGAAACTGGGCTTGACAAAAGAAGGATTTTGGCACATGGGACTAAGTGGAAACCTTCTGCAAACGTCTTTCTACAGAGACCCAAGTCTAGAGTAGAAATTCCCCAGTCATTTTTCAGGCAGTGTGGCTGGTCCTAGTCATGGAGGCTATGACAGAGGGTGAATGAGAAGTGCTGAAAAAGGATCTTGGAAGCCCTGAAAAAGGAAGGGGTTAGCCTGGCTGGTCTCAGAGAACTTTGACTTGAGGGAAGACAACATAATTGCTCCACCTGAAATAACTGAGGAACTGAGCTGGGATGTTGCAGTGCTGTGTCATGTCACAACTTTTGCTAGACAGTGCTGACAGGTACAAGTGGAAACATGTGCTTTACTCTGTCAAAAGATGGTAAGCCCAGCAGTCAAGCACCTTCCTCATTCCTGAAGGCACAGCATCTCCAGAGAACTCTTGTGATTTTTTTCCATCAGTATTTACTGATATTTTTTACCTTGTGGAAATGGTTTGGTTTGACAAACTTCCTTGTGGAGTCCAACTCCCCTGGGAGCCATGTTCTTAGAAGTTAATATTGTTAGTACTTCCCAGAGTCTTGGTTGATGTGAAGTTCCTGAAGTTCCTGAATTGGTTGGAACCATGGGCCAAAATAACTTTAGAAACAGGCCTGGAAAGCACCTGAAACACAAAGTCCCTATATTGACAAATTCTTTTCTGCACATCACAGCATAACTATTGTGCAACTAAATGTACTGTTCTTAATTTGCTAAAAATGCCTACATATCTTTGTAGAAAATGTACAGTTTCAAATCATGGTCTCTCTCTCTCTCTCTTTTTTTTTTTTCTAAAGAAAAAATGATATCTAATATCCTGCTTGAAGGAAATTTTTACAGCCAGCTCAGACTATGGTGCTTGGGTCTTGCTGCTGGGATAGCCTCAGTCCTATGAAATTTCATTCCTTCGGGTGCTATTGCACAGCTTCTATATGTACCTCCTTCCTATAAAGAAAGGAAGCCAATGATGCTTGTTACAGTCTCAAAAGGTTAGAACAGGCTGCAAGCTGAACATGTTCAGGTGTCTGCTCCTACTCTGTGCTACTCCATTTTACATGTGAACCTACTGGAAGCACCGATTTCCACTTCAAATGATACTATGTTTTGTGTTACAGAAAATTGGAAACATCAGCATCTTTGCATTATGACTCTCACAAAACATAAAAACAAACATTCTCTTTTTCCCTTTCTTGGAATTTTTACAGAGAGAAATCTTAACTGATTCAGGCCACTTCTACTTTTCAACAGGGGAAGGAAGCTTACACCAAACAATTCAGAAGGGCTGATACCACAAATAATGGCTTCATTTTCATAACTAAAATTTCTTCTTTGGGTCATTGTCAGATGGACACGAACAAGAACCTCTTGTGGTGTTAGACTTAAGCCTAGAATTCCACCTCCTAAACACTGACTACAGAAGGCCTTTGGTATATGAGAATCCTGGGGATATCAGCATGTGATATAATTATTGAGACTAGTATGGCCACACCTCTCTTTCTCCACACTTCTCTTCCTCCCTGCATGATGGAATGACCTTCCTGGTGTGATCCTGTATATTTATGCACCCCCAGTGTGTTTTCTGTATTACCTCAGAATTTGAAAATGCTGCCATTAAATGAGGGTTACATGAAGGAAGTTTCTTGGGCAACAGCCAGCTGGATGTGATTTCTCTCAACTCTTATAAATGGAAACTATCCTTGTGGGATAGAAAGAGGAATATGATAGGCAGAGAATTAATAAATCCAGTACAGAGTTAAGAGAGCAGGGCTGCCCTCCTTCTCCTTTTTCCCATCTATTAAAAAAAAAAAAAAGCTAGCAATAAATTACACAAGGAGACCGTATACATTTTTATTTCAAGAATATTAATGAGAATGTAATGACAAGTTTACAAACCTCTTGGGCCATAGTCTTGAGGTGGCCTACAAGAATCTGTCATCAGCCTTCAAGAGGAAATGGTCAGCGCCCAGGAAGGAGTAGGAACAAATCAGCTGAGATTTGAATAGATTTAGCATCTCTCCTGTATGTCCCTACCCACCCTTTCCACAAGGTCTTGCAACAGTGAGCTCCTTCCAAAACACTTTCTCTGATGTACTGCATTGCAACTTGCTTTCTCCTTAGGACTTGAGCACCTGTTCTGCACTGCATCCTTTGCTGATGGGGGTGCAATGATCCCCTGTTGTGAATATGAATTTACCACTGCAAAGAACAAGATGGAAAATGTAGTAACATTTTCCCACAGTGTTTTATTTGAGGGTTATTTCTACACAGACACTGTAATATGTYGCTACATACCTTAGCCAGCTGTTATGTCCCTTGGCTACCAAATTCCAAGGCAGCCTGCTGTTCTTCTGAGAGATTAATTGTCTGGGTTTTTTTCTGTAACATTCAACTCTGTTTTTCCAGTTTTTCAATTTCGTGGTGGGGGTTTGGGGAAGGGGAGTTGACTGGGTTTTATTTTGTAAAATTTGCATTGGTCTTTCTTATGTAAAAATACCTGCATATATTTATGATTTAAAGGAATCATTAATTTTGTAGCTTGTTAAAAAATCCTTTTCTTTCAATGCTCAAAGCTTTGGCACCTAGTTTTAAGTGCTTCTACACTATGACCCTACTTTTCAGAAAATTATTCCAGAGCCACCAAAAAAGTCCCCCAAATACTTATTTCACTTTTACAGCAAAAAAACTTCTGAATTTCTTTCTCTGTGAAACAAAAGAATAATCCTCCTTGCCATTTTTGTATGCAGCTCCAGATGCAATGATAGAAAGTTACCATGCAGCTGAATTTAAGTCTCGACTACACTATATTGTCTCTGGTTCACTAAGCTGTGCATGAATCATAGCAATTTTTTCATTGGTCTTCTCTCCTCTCTGCGCTAACCTCAAGATGTTCAAACAAGATGTTTAATGGCAGTAACTGACACTTGGAATATGCAGAGGTAGAAGACACCACTCTGGAGTAAGGTTATTAGATGTTTATTACCTCAAAATCCCTAAACCTCAAGGGGAACCCCAGGAACCTTGCGGGGGAGTGACCGGGCTATTCCAGGCACCACAGAGCATCGGCCCGTGGCAAGGTTTGGGGGATTGTGGGTTTAAGGCAAATTAATAGGTTACAATATGGGGTACTACGCATGCGCTACAGATAACAAGGGAAACTATAATTCCTTAGGTATACAGATAACAAGGGAAGCAGTAATTCTTTAGGAGTACACGAGTCCAGACTGACACCTCTGTGGTGCAAGTCTGAGGTTGCGACCTGCCATTCCTTATGGGTTGTGCACACCAAGTGCTTTGGCAACTGGAATAACTGATCAGTCAACATGCTCCTGTCTCCTCACCAGTCTTCTGCTGTTTACCCACTACACAAGGCTTTACACTTTTTTTTTTTTTCCAGAGCAATACTACAGGTAATTAAATGTAACTTGCTTTTTGGCAACCCTAGCAGGAATCTATCCTTTTAACTATGTTAAGATACTTATGCCTGACATCTTTTGCCTTCTGTGGCAAACCCTTTCATTCAGCACTGAGCTGGCTTAAATTTGGGAATGGGAGCAGGGGAAGGAGAAAACTTTGCCAAGCAAGTTACCCTGAGAAGCAAAGTTATTACTGTATATCTGGCTCTTTTCTTGCTGAGCTTGGATGATCTGAGCTGCTGCTTGCTATTAAGACTAATTTAATGACCTGGTCTATAAAACTAGCCTTTCTCTCAAAAATCTTGCAAGCCTTGATGATCAATATGACTTCCCTACTGAGTGCCTGTGCTGCTAAGTAAAAAATTAAGCAGATACCTAATTCTCTATACAGACCTGGTCTTTTAAACAGGATTTAGATATGTAGCACTTGATTGTCCCTGCCAGATTTAGATCCACAGCCCTTGACTGTCCCTGCCAATCTCTCCTTCATTTTTCATATCTCTTCCACATTTTGCCTTTTTTCTGTGGCAGTGTCCATTCTAAGCAGTTTTCATGCTATTACAAAAGAGTTCAGAGGAGCCTCCAGTGTAAGGAGTTATTTTCTTCAACTACAAATAGCAGTGGCATATGGTACGGTTTCCTCATCCTGGAGGTATGGGTTTCCAATTCTTTACTTTCCTGTGTTTTGTCCTTTCCTTTTGTTGTGCTCAACACACTTACTGGTGATTGTGTTTGGGTCTAACCACACAGAATCCTTTGATTCTTCAGTTTTAACACGAATTAATAGCCTGACAAGACTCATGATCTTAATAGCTTCTCTCTTCACCAGTGCCAGTTGGAATGAATCTTTCTTGAACCTGGTTTACCAAAACTGTCAGTTTCACTAAAAGCTGTGACTCCAAACTTGGTGCAAGAAGTCCTTACACTATTCTTCAGAAGCTCTTTCTTTTGCTTGGATATTGAGATCCTCTTTTATCCTACAAATGCAATAGGATTTTGGCTTTTCTCTCTCCTCTAAGAGCTTGTATATGTGCAAAAATATCTCCAAATAAGTATTATGCAGTAGCTCTTCTCCACTAGCTTTTCAGTAGAATCCTTTTACTCTGCCCTTATAGCACTGATAAACACATACAAAAGTTTAAGAAGTTCCCACTCCTCAAATCTCTATTCCACTTCTTTGCTAGAGGTCATTCTCTCCATAGCACAGAATAAAAATATATGCTTCTGTGGAAAGACCAGAGAGTTGACTTCAACTGATGATGCAGGTGAGTTTAAACAGGCTGCTGGACTTCATACTGAAGCAGTGGAAACACATTCTTTTTCCCCTTTTGCAACCTCTATGCTGAATACCTGTGCACTGGGAAACCTTCAGCAGCATGATGGGAGCGAACTGTTAAAGCTGAACTGCCGCAATTGTCTTGCAATGCCAAAAGAAGCAGTCTTACCCATGGCTGTTTATTCCTGCTCCTGCACAAGTATTTGTGTAGCCATGCAGTGAGGTTAGTCGTGGAACTAGGTGGGAGGAGGAAATGAGCAAAATGCTTATTTTTCATCTGGACAAGTTTCCTGATCTAGCTAACCCTGCAGCCACACAGACAGCTGTTCTAGAACAAGGGAGCAGGTATAAGCCAAAGGTAACTGAGAGTAGGACCGATTCTTTTGACAGCAGAATAAGTATTAAAGTATTAACTGAACTGCAGCCTAAGTGAATGAGCATTTTTAGCCCATTTTGGAAGTATATTAAGCTGAATTACAGTTAAGTATTTATTATAAAATAGTTTTGTGCATAGAGAGTGAATACTGAAGAAATGGGGTTGCAAAATGAGTGGTTAAATTAAAGCACATATTCCTTATGTAGACAATAAATTGAGTCAGTGATGAAGAGATGGCCTATTAAAGATCCAGTGGTATTTAATAAGTATCATTCAAATAGGTTGTTAAACTCTTGAGAACAGCTCTTCTGAATGGCCAGTAAGGGATTTCTGCTGTTTGTAGAAGAACTTTAAAACTCACTTATTCTAAACTACTCCTTTCTTAACTTCTTGGTTCTAATATTATTTTGGCTGAAACATTAAATCTGTTTCCGCACTCCATTGAAATATCCCCAGAATACTGTATCTCCTAGTACTTACCCTGTTTGTGACAATATGAAGATTTAAGCGGTTGGAATCAAATGTCAGCATTGGGATTGACCACAGCTTTTTGTATAGAACATCTTCCACTCAATATGGAAACTTAAAAACAATTTTTCCTTCATCTTTTTGAGCTCCTACTCCCAGATTTGCTTGGGTAAGCTCAGCTGCTTACACTCTTTTCCAGTGTTCTTACAAGTTTCTTTTSCAGTTCTCTTTTAATCAGACCAAAACCAACCGATTGAAGCATGGGCCATCATATGTTTGCCTGAATGAGTCCACTAATGCCAGAAATGCCAGAAAAAGAAGGCAGAATTTGTAATTAGAACAAAGAAAAAATGATCTCTCACTGGCTGCAACATCACCATAAAAATCTTTGGATTTAATGGTTCACATAACATGAGCCACAGTAAAATTCAGCTCAGCTCCTCGTAGCTGTATTAGCTCTGAAAGACTAATACAAGTAAGTTGTATAGGAGCTGACCGTCGGACAAACTCAAAGCTCATTTTACTACTAGGAGAGGATCTCCAATTAGAAGTTTAATTTGCTTTTACTTACTTTCATTGACTCCACGCTTTTGATTCTTTCAATTTTTCCTGACCTTTTCTTCATGGAGGTGTGTATTAGGCAGCAAATGTAACATTATGTAAGAAGGTGCCATTTTGCATAACTGCTTGATGTTTAATTGCTCAATACCTATTTGAGATTCCAAATTGCCTCTCAGTGGTCAGAAAATAATTGAATTGTAAGGACTGCAAATAAATCCTCATAATACTCTATTCCTATCTCCGTAAATTAACAACAGCTATTTCAGAATAGTAAGTTCAGTGAACATCTTTCAGCAGAAATATGGAATTCAAAAGAGAATGTAAACACTAAGCGTGCACACACTTCAATATGCCAAAAACTGATAGATTTAAACCATAGTCTATTTAAAGTTAATACAACATCAATAACAATAATCATACATTTCAGTCATTCACAGATTCTGTCTGCATGCTTCATTAACCTAACATTAGCAGAGTACCATGATCTCATTTCTGAGGCTGCATGTTCTTGTAGTTCTATTTTGCACCCATACTTGTTCCAGGCATTCTAAACTTAAGTTAAGGCCACTTTTCCCCATACCTTAACTTCTTAATTTAATTTTGTTCATCTTCATTTGCAATTTTGCTATTAATCTAAGAACAACTTTTTTCAAGCAGCATCATTAGGCCATTAGTTACACACTCTTCAAAGCTGCAGTTCGACCAAGCACATAAAAATAATCCTTACTTAGGTGACTTCAGACTTGTATAGAGTCTGTTGTGGGAATCTCCTGGCAATGATTTCAAATGTGCTTATATCTCTTCTTTGTGATATTGAATGATGTTCAGGGCAGGCACAGAAGAGGTTTTGGATTTCACTCACAAGTGCCACCATTCAGGTATAAAGGTTCACTACTTACCACTCCTCGCACAAGCAAAGCTTGTTCAAGTGAATGAGGATAGGGATATATAGGATCAGACACTGAAATGGTAAATGACTGCATTTCACAAAGCATTTCTTGTTGCTTATTAAGCAGAAAAGTGAATAAAATATAGTTTAGAGGAAAAAAAACTTAGGGAGATCTCAAGTTGAACAGGATTGTGTTTCAGAGAAGTTTTGTCTTAAAGATGACCTCTCTGAGAGACTAGATAATCTTTTAATCTTTTAAGTCATGTATAGACATATTTAAAGGATCAGATATTTGGGATATATTTTCATTTCAGTGATTTTTTTATTTTAAAATCAGAAGCTGCAAGAGATTCTTGGAAAGCACAAAGCCCAAATGAAGCCTGGCTCAAAGCCAGAGGAGGGAAGAATGGTGAGGAAAGAAAAGAGATCTGTAAACTAAGGGTAAACTTTTTTCCAAATGAGGTTGTACAGCTGTGGATGTAACTGTAGATTCCATTTGGATCCTTTTTATATGTGCTTTGGGCACAGTTCTTACTGCAAAATGTTTTTCTTCTTTCTTGAACACTGCATACCAAGATGATACAAAACCACCATTATCTAAATACTCCAGGGAACTGTTAGAACAATTCACTGACTACTAGTTCTGGGCAACATTTTTAAATTGCTTTCAAATACTGTACTTATTTTTTTCTTCAGCTTCTTAGTTATGTTTGCTGCACATGGGAGATGGAACAATTGTATGAATGCTAAACACGTTTTGTTTCACCACAGCTCTCTATTATTACGAAACTCCCACATTAGGAACTGAACCAAGAAAAGGTTTATTTTTTAGGAAGCTAGGAAACCCCCTCTTCTTATACTGCTTTACTGGTTATGCATACATTTAAAACATCCTAATTTGTCCATGCAGAATCAGGCTTTATTATTATTGTTATCAAAACGCCTTTCTTTTATTACTATGAGGGTAAGGATGGCCTTCTGAAATTATAATGAGAGAAAGCATTACGAGGTGAAGCTTGGATGTTTTTCCTTCTCATAACATGAGCAGGTCAGGAACACGGCTCCAAGTCTTTTCACGGACAGAAGACACAACTCAGGCTGGAGCTGTGGTTTGGCTGTGCAAGAAGCAGGCAGCAGTTTTAACCTCTGCCGTATGTACTGACACACATGCTGCCCACCGGCGCTCAGAGCGTGGCACAGATGTCCCTCCAGCCACCTGAGAGTTTCTGCAGACCCTGCTTTGCCCTTGTTGTCTTGGAATAAGGGTCAGACAACAGAGGAAAGCTTTCTGGGAAGTAAATGCTTTCTGGAGAATCACCCTCTCCTTTACTTACTGGAACTGTGATTAGAAGCAAAACAAGGGCAAAATTTGCTGGCCAGGTGCCTTAGATTGACGGGGGGAGTCACAGAGTAGATTCATATGCTAGCACCCCCAAGGAGAGCCTTTAGGATTGCTGCTCTGCCCTGGATTTTCAAAATAGTACATGGGACAAGTAATTGTGTGTTTATTGTCTACAGTTTTCCCCAGCCCTTTCAGTCTGTGAATGTGGGGAAGTGAGGTACCTCGTGCTGAGGCAGCAGAGGAAGAGGAAGGACCTGGCTGGGTTTGAGTGGCATGATCTGACTTGTGCCCAGGCCCTTCTGAGAAGGGGGGATGGAAATGTTCCCATCCTGTAACCCAATAGAAAGGACGTGCTGTTTATTTTTCTTCTTCTTTTTCTTCTTCTTCTTCTTCTTTTTTAACTTGATAACCCTAGTATAATAAGCCCCAAAGAGGGTGGCCAGCTCTTCATGGTGTTGCCTACCTCCAAGGATCTGGGAGGGCTCTTTCTTGGCAAGGCTGGATGCTCCTGTGATGTTGAGGAGGGCTAGGGGGGGAAGGGGAGCTGGCTGTACAGTTGCTTCCCCTTTATAACATGTGACCTCCAACACTGGGCAGTGCTAACAAGGAGGGAAAAAGACTGCAGCCTTGTAGATCCACCACGGGTCCTGGTAATCCCCCTGGGGTAAAACAGTTTTCTACCTCCCAGTGACCTCATGTAAGAAAAGACAGTTCCCTACAAATCCAGAATTGCATTTTCCATTTTCTTATGTTTCTTTATTGAAGGGCATGCCCAAAATAACATTTTTTCCACTTGACCATGAGGATTAACTTTGTGGAGTTTCCATTTCTGGGTATTTTGTGCCTTTCTTGATTTTTTTTTTTTGGGGGGTAATTTTTAACTTAGCTAAAAATGTAGTTTACCAGAGCAGTAACTCTCTAGTATTTGTGGAGCTTGGCTGGAGGGTGGCTGGGTAGAAGGTATCATGACATAACTCGTTCTCCATGCTAATTGCTGTATCTGGATGTTTCATCTACAGCTTGATCTCCAGTTTCTCCGTAGGAGGAGATTCTCCATGATGAGGAAAGGCTAAAAGAAGAACAGCAAAGCATTCAGCAGCGCGCTCAGCAACTGCTTTCTATTATGCAACAGTTTAAAGGAATGTGAACAGTCTGCTGAAAGCCGAAATCATGTGACCAAGATCATAGCAACAACACAGCACCAAATGAACAACTGAGCTCTTATGTACTAGTATAAAGACCCAGTTAGCAGTGCATGGTGGAAGTCTAGCTTCAGATATGGTGAATAAGAATTTAATATCAGTAGGTTGCTCAGCTGGCTGCTTTTCAGCTGTGGGACAGCATTTTAATTAAATTCCCACCTTACTATCTTTAGTGCATTTTCCATTATGACTTAATGTTTTTCATCAAATCTTTGAAAATTCATCTCTTTGCCCTCTGTGCACTTTAAAAAGCAGAAGAAAAACTGACTGTCTTATGAAACTTGTGACTATTGGATTTTACTTCTGTGTCATAAGGTTAGGATAAGAATGGCTGTTATATACAACAAAATAGATGAGTTCCTGAGCATCATTAAAAAAAATCAGAATCATTACTTTAAATATCCTGTAATACTGGAAGTCAAGAAAAAAGAAACCAGACCTAAGAAAGCAAGATTAGTCTTTACAGACAGTTTTTCTGCTCACAGTTACAAGCTGTAAGAGCAAAGCTGTTGCCTGCAATGCAGAGATTGTGGAGAAGCTAAGAACAGTCTTAGCCTCATATAGAAGGGCCCAGATATGGCCCACATTGAAATAGCTTGGTAACAGGTTGAAAATTTCTGTTTCTTTTGTGGAGAGCAGTTCCAAGGCCTCTTATTTTTTCACACTTGAATTGAGGAGAACAGGCATTTCAGTCATCTGCTTTTCTGTATTAAGCTATGTCTCCTTTTCAAATTTAAATAGGCTGTTTCATGCCATCAGTTGTCAAGCCAACACCCCACTGTTTTAAATCTATCCTTAAAAATTGATGGTGTGGTGTGCCCCTGTATCTTAAATATATATATATTAGCGGGCAATTGTCAATGTTTGTATACGGAAAGCGATGCCATGTTTATTGATTAAATATTTGGTTGTTGTTGTATGTTTTTAGTATGTGTATTTTAAACTAGTACATAAAAGACCTAGATATGGACTGGGACCCGACTGTGGTAGATATTGTACAAAGACAGAACAAAATGCCTCTGCCCCGGGGAAACTATGGTTTAAGAAACACTTGACAGATAGGAAGCACAAGGACATGAGGGGCACGAGCACAAGCATCTGTAAGTATGGAGGGCAGAAATTGCAATCTGACAGGTCTCCTTTGAGAATTAAAGCTTGCTTCTGAAATCAACACCATATGATCGATAGAAATCATGAACAGAAATGGTAAATAGTATCCTTAACATAAAATAGATACATTTTGTGTGCTTACAGACTCTCACAATGAGAGATGTCAACATCAAGGAAAACAAAATACATTCTTTACACTTTCCAGCTGTTGGTTACAGTCCAAGTGACACCCTTTTCTAACCCAGGGGATAACTAACTGTTCACTTCTGTCGGTGGTTCTCAGCAGAGGGGTTTTCCTTTTTTAGGCTACCAATGGCAGCAGGACAGTGAGGAACTTCCCTGGGCAGTGACAGAACTGGATAAACCAGGAACCGGGAGATCAAATCTCCAAAAGACAGCGTCTCCTTGCTTCTGACTGTGTTGGAATCACTATCTTATCTATGCTGAGGCTGTGCTATGGGTCCAGCAAGAACGAAACAAAAGACAAAATGGGAGAGGATTACAGTTCAGAAAAAATCAAATAACAGATTTTTGGAAAAACATTGCAGAGGTTACCTTACTGTAAAAAGGTAAAACAAGTTCCAATTTATTGTCAGCAACTGATTATTAAATAGAAAAATCCTTATCGATTAGTAACTAAACAACTCTCTAGAGAACTGCTTACCTTCTTAAACAACTGACTGCATAAAGACAGCATAAGGGACCTGATAAAACTGTAGTAAACTTTGTTACAAAAGATTTTGTCAACAAACACTGATTTTTAAATAAAATATTGCTCTTTGTGGGTGTAAAAGTATCTTTCTTTTGGAATAAAAGAGCTAGAAAGCTGCTGTCCCAAGTATGAGTCAGACTATCGCAGTCTCAAAGTTATCATAGCTTCTAACTGAGGACAAGCTTAAATAGCTGTGAGTTTCAGACACTTTACTTTTGTACGTCAAAGTCTATTAACAGTTTGACTTCTCTTTGTAAGTCTTTTTTTTCTCCTCCTCCAGACAAGGTTTAATGGTAGATGGCAATTGCTGGTCAGCTGATCTGTAAGGCTCCACTTCTCTTTCTGGCCCAGTGACAGTTTTCCTTCAGGTCTGTATGGTCACATTTATCATCTCTTCTTCCTTGTTTCATGGGTTTGGTCAGTCTGATGACTCAGAAATTAGCAAACACACAACCATACTCCACCCCTTTTTTCACTGTAGAAGGCTATTTATAATCTTTCTAGTTCCAGGACAGCCTTACGGAATGATTTCATGCATCTGTTCATGGCAAAAAAAAAAAAAAAAGTGATTTTTACATCAGGGAAATGAAAAGTGGTTTCTGCTAGTGTTTTCAATCTTGTAGCTAAGGTTTTTCTTACTTTCCATGTAAATCAACAGTATCTCTTGCGAGCTGGATTTAACCTCAATTAACTATAATTACTGAGGCTGACAGAACAGCTTCTTTTTTGTAGAATTGTACATTGCAATAACTGCCTTTATGATAATGCACTTTTAAAAATGAACTCATAGCTACAAACTATTCCCTCCTCAGCAAATGAGTGCATTCATAGCTTACTTCTGGTTTTTAAAGGAAACTCATATTCCTAATAAGCCTGACCTCCGTTGTGGGTGATTTCTTAACATGCTGGAGGCACTGTAGCTCCGCTAATGCTAGTGAGAGTGAGAACAGCAGAGCAGGGCTAGGTGTCACAATATCTAATTGCATCCCTGTTCTTTCAGCCACTGAAGCTACCTGGTACTGAAGCTACTCTGGGATAGTCCTGTAAAACAGTCAGCATAGCTAAGGACTTAACCTAACTTATTACATAAAAATTAGTAGTGGTTATGTTTCTTAATTTCTGTGATAATGATATGTATCTTTGAAATATCAGACACCAGAAAGATGTTCAAGACTTGTTCAGGCAAAGTTAAAATCAGAATAACTCTGTAGCAAGGGGGTTTGTTTGCTATTTAAAAACAAAATCTTTTACGGAGAGCATGTTCAGAGTGTCTGCTGGCTATTTGACATTCCCTTGGCATTCAGATTTCTTTTACATTACTCCAACAGCAGTTTTTTCACATCACTTAATTGTAGTAAAGCCACAGCACAGCGTTCTCAGCCCCAGGAAAGGAGGTGTTCAGGTGCCTGTTAAGCACCAGACTGTTTCACAGCTTTCCTATAGACTTGGCTGATCACTGATGGCATTGCTAAAGTGCCCAAATGGGCTGTGTAAATCAGTGCCAGTTTGCCCCTGCCTGCCTGGGGAAGGCAGCATCACCCAAAGTTGCCACAAATAAGCAATATTGCTTATTTCCAATACGCTTTTCACATTCCCTTGTCCGTATTAAGCTTGTGCAGTGTTCCTTCAAACCTACAGCACAAGCAACTGTTTGCACCCCTCACACCATGGGAAATCACCTCTGGCAGGATTTGCAAAGCCCATTGCATGACTCTAGGCTTCATCTTCAAAAAAAAAAAAAAAGGCTTGGTAATGAATACTTTGCTCCCAGACAAAACTGGAACTTAGGGCTTTTTCCAAACCCAGACCCAACATGTTATGAACTTTAACCTTTTTGATATTTTGGTGATTGATTTTGATAGAATAAAAAACAAGAGATAAGGCAAATTAGGTCTGTTAAGAGTCATTTAATTTGAGAAAATTTAAATCTGTGGTAAAATCTTCTGCAACTGAATATGGGTATGTATCAGGGAATTAGAAATTGCTGTGATGGGAGTGTGTAGAAGATTGATACATCAGGCCAGTTTTAAACTTCAAAACAGAGCTATACTAGACAGACATTCATTAACAATACGCATTGCCAACGGTTAGCTTTTATTTGCTATCAATCATTAGCACTACATATTCAAGCACTTTGTAATAATCTTATCCTAAATTAGCTGTAAGTAAGGAGTTGTTGCCGTGTTGTTAGCACTGACGGCTATAGTCCTTGGTGGTATTAGACACTGACGTCCTAGCGATCAGGCTTGAAAGCCCTTGAAGAATGGGAAGGAAGCTGAAAGAGGGCAACATTTTTCTTCACTGTTTTTCTTTGCTCACCTTTGGTGTTTTTATGCTCCTTGACCCCTCTGCCACAAAAAAGGTGGAGATCTCATCTTCTACCAGCGTTGTTTATCTTATTTTTAGGACAGTGGACATGTTCTGGTTCCACCAGACGACTTTTCTGCTTATTCTGCAGGCTTATTCTGGTTTCTCCAGATATCTTCCCTGCTTGTTCTGCATCCTTTGTTCCTATCTTTCAGGGTTACTGCTTGAATTGTTGTTCACGTGTTTTCCTGTACTCTGTTTGTGCAGCTATCCCACAAGTCTCCATTTGCCCCTTTGCGATTAGGTATTATATATATATTAATGCTTCCCTATGTTACAAAATGCTTATAAGTTGTTGCCAGTTTTGCTATTAGCAGTATTACAGCATTACAAAATGCTTATATAGTGTTGCCAGATCCACTGTTTTGTTATGCTTATGCCTAGGCTCAAGGCATACAAATATTAATTATATTCTGTACAGTGTACTTCTACTTTACTGGTGCAAAAGGCCTCTGCTTTGGTTACAAGTTATTTTATAGGAAATGTTTGCTTCCTCACACTTAAATATCAGTAAAACTCTCATAGATATTTCCTGAATCCTTGAACATACGAGTTTACTAGAGAAATGCTGTCAGACCCTTAAACTATAATTGTTAACTGGGGATCTTTAACTGTGATAGAATCATTTCTCTGTGTCGAAGCCCTTGGTCATGCCTCAAGGCTATCTGAAACTGAARTGTTTGATTTATTGACAGTTGTTATCATCCAGTATGAAAGTTTACAAACAGCAAACCCAAGTGGTACAATATAGCCTAGTGATTCTTTTGACAGTGCTTTCTCTAGTAACCTTTTTTCATTTCTTCCTTCCCATTATTTTTAGATTTGATTTCAATTCACTGGTGTTCACAGCAGAGAAGCAGTTCCCACTATGCATGTCTAGTTTAACAGCAGTTTGACTATTTTCTATAATTACCAGGAAGCAATCATTTCTCATTCTTCAAATGGGAATGATGGTATCCAATACAACCACACTCTGATTTCAACTGCAAACATACATTTTTTATATATAATTATTAGGATAGATTAGCTTGAGAGTATTCACCGTTACAATTGACCCAACTTCTAAACATTAAAGTATGAGTTATTTATTCTGTTAGTTATTATTATTATATTCCCATAATAAGCCTCCTAACCTGAAACTGAAAGTTCTTAGCAATTTTCTTATTGTACTACTTGAAAAATAGCCATGACTGCTTTCCAGCTGTAACTTCAACTTAACTGAGGAGAAATTTACGGTCACAGGTAACTTTGGGGAATTGATATCTGAGGCCTTCTCAGAAATTCAAACAGGCATTGGTAGCAGCTCCAAGAGCACAAAAATCATGAAACAAATTTCAGTTCATTGTCACCAAAGTCCTGTCCCATATGGCAAAAGAACCCTGATAAATACCGGAAGGTTACTGGTTATATCCAGGTGACTGGTCCTCCCTATTCAGTTGAGATGCTGAGATCTTGTGGAGTCTGCAATGTGAAAAATAGCTAATCCCATAGATCCTTAGTTGTCTTACTTCCAAGGGGATGATGGAGGTGTTGTAGGAAAGATTTCCAGGTGTGAAATCACTTTGTAGTTAAAACACCTGGAGCATGGGATTCTTTGCTTATGCCAGTGTTTCCACTTTCATCAGAAAACAGTTCTAAACAGCTGCCCAGGAAGCAATATGGCAGCCTCTAGTGACCACAGAGGAAAAATAGGTAAATAACAGCTTATATTCATGTGATCACAAGAAATATTTTTAAAATGGTCCAAGCCACAGAACTTGGGCCACCACTACAACTGTCAGTAGACCTGAATGTGGAAGTACCCAGGTTTGCAAGGCTTTTTTATTTCACCAAAAAGCAATAGCAATCTTCCTTATGCCTGAATTACTGTTGAGTAATACACCAAATTCTGATGGTACAGCGAAACTACAACCAGGCTTGAACATGGCCTAACACACCTAATTTGGAGGGTAGAAACATGATTACATTTTGCAGTACACAGAGCATCTTATTTTGTAAGTCTGTTTATCAATTGCACATGATCAGCGGCCTTCTTTTCCGAGAGCCAGCTGCCTCTATTGCTAAGTATTAAGCATCATAGTTGGCATATGCTAGCATAAACTGAGAAAACCTTGTTACAGGTGGTTTAAATTTAATCCTTGGAAAACCCCAACCCTTCTTTTCAATCTCAACCTTAGTTTTAAAGGGGAAGGATGTGACTCACACCAATTTAAGTCCCTTTAAATGCTCTTCAAAATTTGGCCTTATGCTTATCATTCTTGTAGTCATTCCCGCTTGAGAAAACAAATCAGTCTGGATCACACTGGCATGTTCAAATGTGTTTCTGGCTATGTACCAACAGCTTCTTACAAAAAGTCTGAGAAAGCTGCTGCAGATGATATCAGCCACCAAAATACAAGTGACCAATCTCTTCAATTGGTATGTGAGGACAACATCAGCCTTACTGAGTTATTTCATGTTTCCCAAGGCAAAGCCACATTTTTTGTCAGAGGAGAACCCTATAATCTGTGTTCCTGGGAAATATGTTTGAACACAGCGTAATAATTGTCATTATGTCATGATTACCTAATATAGTGCATCAACTCTTTTCTATTGCCAGTTCTGGTCCCACATCATGCCCATGGGTTCCATTTACAGCTGGCTGAATTTTTTCAGAATATTTCTCAATGAAAAGTGTTTTTTCACGAGAAATATTTTGTATTATATTTTAATATTATATATACATATTTTAATATATTGCTAAGATATAATATTTTATATCCACTGGGAAAGATCACTGAAGGTGAACATTTTGGATGATTGTCTGTGGAAGCTACACTTATGCAACTAGTCTGTCTGTATGCTTGTTTACATGTCCATCTGTGTGTCTTGTTACCCAAAATAAGTTTTGGACCTGTTGGTTTATTCAACTTACATTTGAATTTAAATTAAAAAATAATACAGTTCCTAAAAATTTAGGGAAAGGTGTGGTTGGGAACAGCAAAAAATTTTTACTTGTGCCACTTAACCAGAGGGAAGGCTATACATTATTAAACAACAAAGAATACACATGGAATGGAGCTTCCTAGTGTCTTGAAAATGGGAGAAACTTCAAAAAGAACTTGTATTTGTTTGAACATGCAAACAGGAGACATAGATCCATAGGAAGTCAGGTACCATTTTTTTTAAGTAGCAACAAAAATACTTATTTTTCATATTAGATTATTTTAAAGTATTTAAAGATTATTTTCATTTTTGGTAGAAAAAAAATCCAAGTTTTCTCCTTTTTTATGCTCCTTTTCCCAAGGAAATAGAAGAAAATATGTTTAAGGTTAGGCGCATAAAAGACAGTGTCTTGTTTTTTTGTTTCTGATGTTTTTATCAAAAATAATTTCCTTTTCAAGAAGTACATAGTTTTTGTTTCTAGTTTTATAGCTGCATTTACAGACCTTAATTCTGCATTTCTTATGAATACTGAGGCATATAATGAGCTTATGTTTCTGCCAGTTAACAAGGGGCCTTAATACAGCCAACATAAAGACTAATTTAGTTCTCCTAGAATTAATTAAGCTGATTTGAAGGAGCAGCAAATTGTGTTTTGTTTAACTTGATCACTAAAATGAGGCTAATAGCTTAAATGAGGATTCTCCTTCTCTATCTTTAATTAATTTATTTGTTTATCAGGGGAAAAATCAAAAAGGAGAGGAGATGAAAAAGAGGGGAATTTTAGATAACTAAAGCCTCCTTGTCCAGTAGTCAAGAGTTTACGTTATAAATATATACAAGTTGAGTATATTGAAGTAATGCCAATTCTGTGTCATAAATTTATGCAGTAACAGTGTTTCTGTCACCTCACTCCCTGGATTCCAGTTGTCCTTGTCAGTCGTTCGGCTTACTGATTTTGTTAGTTTTRTGTGGGGGGGTCAAAAGTTTTGGTCAAAAGGAAAGTACAAAGGAGAAGCAACAAACAGAAGAAAATGGACGGCAAAGCTCATCAGGGGAGAGATAAAGGAATCAGAGCGGTGGGGGTGGACAGAGCAAAAACAGTTGGTTTCTCTAGTGAGATTGAATAGAGTTTTCTGCTGGGGAGACCAAATCCATTCAAATTTGGCTGAGGTGCCTGCTCGCTAGAAGTTACTTATACTTGGCTGTTAGGTCAGCTAAKTCACTCTGCCAGGCTTCTGTCCCTAGAGTCAATTCAGCCCTTCGTCTAAGCAATATATGCCTTTGGCTACAAACACTGCTTGAAATAACCACCCTTCTGATGAGCTGGGAAATTTCCAAAATGTTGGACTACCTCCCCAAATACTATTCAAGGAAGTAATTTTTAAAGAGGCATCTATTATTAGATAAGACAACAGATGATATCTGCATTTGCATCTTTGCGCAAAGTGCTTCAAAGAAAAAAAGTCTCCAGCCCAGAACAAAATCCAGTGCAAATCTGTTTAGAGCTAGAAGTATGTACACACTGAGCTTTACTGGCTAATGTAAATGGCCACAGATTCAGAGGCAGCAGAACCTTGAGAAAAATCGTAGCGAGCCTACAGATCAGATAGTGAATGAAAGAGGTTTTGAACGAACAAACTCCCTGCCAGTGTTTATTTTCTCTCATATGCAGGGGAGGAGACTTCAGACAATATTTGTAAAAAAATATTTTTGTATCAGAGATACCATGCACCGTCTTCACCCTCTGTCATCATTCTTCCTCCATAACCTGTGACGGTGTGAACTTCTGACCAGCCACTTGGGTCAAAAGGGGTAGTACTGTGGTTAGAATTACCATAAATTTTCAGTTCCCGAGCAAGTATTATTTTCTATATTTTCCATTTACACTCACATGTTTTGACTGGGATGACATTCTGTATACTGTCTCTGGAAATGTTAAGGTAAATGTTTACTCATCTTGAAAATGTAGACATGTATCAGTTTCCAGATTCTGCCATCTATTACACTGGCATATATGTGGAGCAACTGCTGATAAAAATGAAGTTACTCCATAGTTGTCCTTGTTGTGGATCTAAAACCCCAGACCGCCTGCCAGTGATGGCACTGATAAAACTCCCGTTGTTTATGGTGGTGCAGGATTCAGTAACAGTGGAAGATGTTAGATTGGTTTAACATAAGCAAGCTCAGCATGCAATTGTCTTGTCACCTGTAATTTCTAGATTCTCTTTAATCCTTGAACTGTCTGACAAACTGCTCTAATCCCAGTCTATTACTTATGTATCAGTAGCAGTCAGCTGTATTTAGCTTTCTTTTTTGCTTGTGCTCACATCGGTTTTTAAGGTCCCATTTCATCCGTGAATCAGAAAATAAAAGGGGAAGAATGTGTGAGCATATGTGCATGTGCATGCACTGCTATCTCTTTTCAGATAACAGTGGTCTCCAGTTGCTTAAGAGGAAGAATAGCAGAACCTTCTCTAGCTGGGAGTGTGACTAATGGAAGAAGAATTCTCAGGAATTAAGTGGGATTACGTTAGCCTCTCATCTCTCTCCACCCCCTGCAGAAAATGGTCGTGGAACGAAACAGCCTCTCCAGAAGTCCTTCCCTTCCCTGTTCCCAGCCACCCCCGTCTTACATTAAAAATCCTCCAGATCCCCCTCATCTGAGTGCTCATTCTGAACAGATGTTGTCAGTTTGGGACAGCGATTTAGTACAAAGTGGTGACATGTAGTCTGAAAACCTGAAACTGAGATTTATAGAGCCATGGTAATAACGCCACTGTGGTACTGTTTCTGTTTAAAGCCCAGTTTTCCAGGCACTCTCTAATCCAAGTGCATTTGTCCTGGAATCATTCCCAGAGTGGCCAGCGTTTTGCCCATGAAACTCAGCTCCCTGTCACAGAAAGCCATCTCCGCTATAGTCAGGTTGAGAGGTTTCATGTTGCTGAGTATTGTCACCTATGGACCCCCCCCAAAAAAAACGAAGAAGACCACTGAGGTATATAGAGACTGTGCACTCTCTCTTTGGACTCTTTAAGCTCCCCTAGTGGCCTCCACTTAGTTCTCTCTATGAGGCTCCCGGATGCAAGCCAGAGCAGCAGAGGGCATATAGAGAGGGAGCTCAGCTCTTCGATTTGCATATTTTTAGTAAACATTTTTATCCAGTCCCCACTGTGCCTGTGTTTTCCTTCCTGTTATATTTGTTGTGCAAAGAGCAGCAGCACTGCACTCACTCATACACTAAAAGACCAGAATTAATTAATCACCAATTAGGCTGACTCACTGAATAAAGCAGGCCGTAGACTTCACCTAGTGATTCCTGCGTCTAATCCTGTAATGAGCAGTGGTTTTTATGTCTCCAAGTAATGTATGATTTCTCATATCAGTTCCAATTATATTTCCTACTAGAAGTGCAGTTCTGGTGTGAACCTTCCTGATATCATCTTACAGCCACTGGATCTTGTTACAACTTCACCTCCGGGATTAAAGAGCTTTGCATGATATCACYATAACTTTGCGCTTTACTTTTTCCTAGTCTGAGGTTTCTTTGTTCACAAGACTACAATATTACCACAAAGGGTTTTGTTGCTGAACATCACTGCCATGCTGTTGGAAAAGTGACACTGCATTTCCTCGTTTTTGCATGTTTAACTGCAGAATTAAAATCTTACACTGAAGAAGTGTAAGGGTAGAAGAAAGAACTGTAGTGTGGAGGTAACTTGGACTCTACTTAACAAAATCATTTTGCAAGCAAATATACTCCTGAAATCTGTTGGGTGCCTGTTGCCATTACATTCATTTGTAATTTTTCCTTTTCATGTTGAGACAGGGTGTTTATTAAACAGGACTGATAGCCATATGTATGAAGAAGCTGTTCCATAGAGCCATGCTGACACCACATGCTCACTTTTCCTTGCAATATCCTCCTGGTCTTTTACAAACCTGGATCATTGTTATGTCCAGAAACTCAGAAAAAATGTATTAGCAGTATAACTTTGCCTGCCTCCCTCATTTTTTCTCAACTTTTCTTCCCTTCCTTCTCCAGCATCCTCTTCTGGAATTTATGGTTTGTCAGTGTGATAATCTCATAACCACCCAAAAAGCATATACTTTTCTGATAGGGCACCGTGGTCTCTGGGTTATTTTCTAAGCATCACAGTTCTTTGTCTTATAGAAGACATAGACGCTTATTAAGTGCAAGTAGGTGAAAGAGATGAGAAAAATATACAAAAATGGAAGTGAAAAATTGACAAATTCATCTATCTATTCAAGATACTATAACCCCCTGTGCATTAGAAACCAGGCTTGTTTAATAAGGATTTTTACTTCTCTTCAGGTTTCCCCTCGTAACAAATGGATGCAACTTGTGAAACAGTTTTCCAGCTAAGGAATGGCTATCACTAACATGACCTTCTCATGTCCTGTTAAACATAAACAAAAGATAAGAGAAACTTTTAAACAGACTGCTCCTGAGCTTGGACAGTTCCTTGCATGCTAATAACTAATTAGCCAAATTTAGTTTAACAACTTCTAGAAAATGCTAGGTTTTTTATGAATGCTTATTAATTCTGCTTGAGATCATGAACCTGCTGTATGCTCTACTCAGCAGCTAATTTTCCATTCTTCCTTTGTGTTTTATTTCCAGGTTATGCTGGTGCTCAAGAGARTAAAGAGCCTGGGCTAACGAAAAAGTATTGTTAAATCTGATGACCCTCTACTGCAAGAGGGATACTCTAAGTGTAGGCTGTCCTCTAGCTGGGAGAATTGGTTTATCAGCAAAAGATCTCACCTAGCAACCAAGTCACCAGGCGAGCAGCAGTGCTGATCAAGCCACCCGAGCACGCTGCGGGGCGCCGTTATAGACGTCAGGTTAAAACGAGGACAGTCTCGGGTGTCTCTTCTCTAGACACTCAGGAGGGAACGGGAGTCAGAGTGGGGAACTCTTCAAGTTACTGGCTGTTTTATAAGTAATCTATATTTAATTGTTCCTAATTGTGTAAGTAAAAGGCAGTCGTCTCTGTAAAGCTTGGTAAAGCCTGTGCCTGTGTTGGGATCTATGCCTGTGGTATGCTCCTGAAAAGATCAGAACGGAAATCATAAGGCTTATACTTACGGTGGAGTACTAATCTGGGAGAAAAATGCTTTGGGAGACAGCACTACCTTCAAACAAATGGATTGAGTGTTGTCTCATATTAATTCTGCACTTGAAGTGTCTGCTAAGAGGTCTAAACAAAGCCAAGACTTGATATGGGAAGGCTGTCTAGCTCTACCAAGGTGAAGGAGCACTGTGCTCGACTCAGGAGTATCTAACAAAGAAAAATCAGCTGGGTCACCTGCACTGACACGTTCCTGTTCCAGCATTTCTACTCTACTACCTGCATTCCTATTGCATTGCTTAGGAATTTGGCCAGAGTGGAATTGGCATTGCATTTTCTTCATTTATGGGCCTTGTATATGGGCCCTAGTGCTTCCACCTCGTTAGTCTCCTATCTCACTGTTTGACAGGACACTGGATCTGCTCTCCTTCCTAATGCTTCCCAGCTCATTAGGAATTCTCAGGACTGAAGAAAACTGGAATCGTTCCAGGAACTTAAATTCTCTTCTTCACCGAAGACTAAACAACTTCTTTCAAGGATTAGTGAATCATCCTGAATACAAATAAATCAGTTTTCTCTGTAGTCTTTATTTTTGAAGGATAAATGGCATACAGTCAGAAACAATAGCAGATTAAACAAAATAAACTATTGGAGAAGTAGGAAACTGAAGTAAGTGTATCAGGTAAGAAAATTCAAGTGCTCTGCTCATGCTGTCATCATCCTGAAGCTAGTAGCCGTCTCACCAGTCACCCGCAGTGACGCAGACAATTTACCCACGTTGAAAGAACAGCTTCATAATGGGCATAGTGTTAGCCAGATTATTTTAATAACTATCCTTCCAGGCTAGATAAGACTTTCCCCAAGCACAAATATCCTTCCATGAAGATGATAGTTACTGAATTCAATTCGTATATGCACAGACATTCCTTAGCAATGATACTCTTGAACTAAATAAAGGTGGTTATCATACTTTCTGCTCCATTTTCTTTCAATAACAATCTTCAATCTCCAGATTCTCCCACCACACTTGAAACAAACTGCTGCCACGGACAAGTTAATAATCTCAGTGTACCTTAGTTTTCCCATCTGTTAAATAGCTATAATTTCAAGGCTTCATTAAGAATATTAAATCACTTTGACAAACTTTGATAGCTGCCATTATACATGAAATCCGCAAATCTGTGAATTTATATGTGTACTGAATATAAGTATGAATTTTCTTTCCCTCTTTTCTTTACCTTTAATCTTCTTTCTCTTTTTCTTCTATCATAGAATGCAAATAGTGAAATCCTGGCCCCATTAAAATTTTTGGCAAAACTCCCAAGTCTGAAATGGAGCCAGGGTTTTCCTCAGTAAATCTGGTAGACTGCTTTCTGCATTTTAATAGTATTATATCTTATGTGGGGGKTTTTTTCTGTGCTGTTTTCATGGCATATACCTCTATCTAAGTTTGTATTTGAATTATATTTTATTCATCTAAGTAGCTAGCACGCTACTCTGCATATATGTATTTAGAGTGTAATCTGAATATTATTTCACCAGGTTTAAAATAGAGTACATGTGAGCTGCAGTTCTTTGTGCTCCTCTGATGGGTGTTCAAAAGCATCTGAAACCTCTTTTGATTTCTCACAACAATTTGAAATGTCTATTACTTTCAGCATATTCCACACAAAATGTCCTCAGCATTTTCCAGCTAAGTTCTGTGCCTTCGTTTCATTTATGAGGCTGACTCTTTTGTTAGGTCTTTTCAATTTCTACACAATCCCAAAACATGCTTTGATCACTTTGGAGTTAGTGACAGGGTACACTCAAACTCTTCTCATTTAAAAGAACAGGCATGGCAGTAACTAAAGCTAAAGAAAAGTTAGCACAAAAGCATTGGTAGAGTTATTCTGTTCAAGAACATGTATATATCACATAAAAAGCTAAAGGAGCAGTAGGATCAGTGAAACAAATAGGAACAATTTAAAATTTGAAATAGGTTTTAAATGAGAAATACATCATTTGACCTGCTGGAAAGCAGCTCTGCGGAGAAGGACCTGGGAGTGCTGGTGGACACCAAGTTAAGCATGAGGCAGCAATGTGCCCTTGTGGCCAAGAAGGCCAATGGTATCCTGGGGTGCATCAGGAAGAGTGTTGCCAGCAGGTSGAGGGAGGTGATYCTSCCCCTCTACTCAGCCCTGGTGAGGCCACATCTGGAGTACTGCGTCCAGTTCTGGGCTCCCCAGCACAAGAGGGATGTGGCACTACTGGAGCAAGTCCAGCGAAGGGCCACAAAGATGATTAGGGGACTGGAGCATCTCTCTTATGAGGAAAGGCTGAGAGAGCTGGGCCTGTTTAGCCTGGAGAAGAGAAGGCTGAGAGGAGATCTTATCAACGTGTACAAGTATCTGAAGGGAGGGTGTCGAGAGGATGGGACCAGACTCTTTTCAGTGGTGCCCAGCGACAGGACGCAAGGCAACGGGCACAAACTGAAACACAGACACTTCCATCTGAACATGAGGAAAAACTTTTTCACTGTGAGGGTGGCAGAGCACTGGAACAAGTTGCCCAGAGAGGTTGTGGAGTCTCCTTCTCTGGAGATATTCAAAACACACCTGGATGCAATGCTGTGCAATGTGCTCTAGGTGACCCTGCTTGAGCAGGGGGGTTGGACTAGATGATCTCCAGAGGTCCCTTCCAACCTCAGCGATTCTGTGATTCTGTGATCATTTGATCAAAAAGAAAGTAATTCAGACTATCCAAAGTGTCTCAGTGGGGAGAGTGGACTTACAGATGGACCTCCTTCTGATCTAAATTTTCCATTCTTCACACCAGAAGGACATGGAAAAACCAACATACTTGCACAGCTTTAGTCTACCTACAAATGGACTTCCAGAACTTGTTGAGTTTGATATAAATTTTTAATTCTGAGCTGAGCACTCTAATTAAAGCATGTGTCATTAGAGCATAGGTCCATGAGAAGAGCAATATGACCAACAGCTACCATGTGTTGCTTGTTCTTCCATCTTCCCAAGAAGAGAAACATAGTCAATTAACAGCCTTCGGTCAGGTTTTTATTCTTATTTGAGAGGGTAGGTGAGGAAGAGAGGGAGTTTATATTTTAAGAGCATCAATTTGCTCAGTGCTACTTTCATGTATTTATGTTTTAGGAAAGACAGTTACAAATAATCCAAACAAACAAAAAGAACATTTTGCATATGGCATGGGAAGTGGTATGCTTGTGATGATCTCTATATCCCCAGGGAAGTCATTTCATGGTGACAAGCAGTGACAAGCCAGCTGCCAAGTAGATTTAGATGAGCTTCGTCTTTCTTGCATTCCAGGGTATTCCACTACGCCGTAAGAGTTAAACTGTCAGCCATGATTTTCATCATGCTGTTTTAAATAGTCTTTTGAGTATCATGGGCTCAGGCAATGGCGGGCCTTGAAGAAAAGGATCCGGTCTTTGAATTGCATTGGGAATCCTGTGGGAAAACAGTACAGACGTTTAACAATTAGTCCCAGTAAGCTGTTGCTGAGGAAACATTGCATGTTGCTCTGTACTAGCTGGAGTTTCCTAAGCACTAACGACACCGTGCCTAGGTGTATGCCAAGCTTCTGTAGCACAGCTGAAAGATAGAGAGGTCTTTAATATGATGAGACTATGCCATCATCTTCTAAGAGGAGAGTTGCCTAGCTAATGACTTAATAGAAAGGGAAAGGAGAATAGGAGATATATAGTTTCCCATCCTTATTCAATGGGATTTTCCCTCCAGGAAGGCGTTGAACTGTTTTAGCATATTGCACTGGACCCTGCCATCTACTTAAAGCTAGAGAGTTTTGTGCTTTTGTTTTCTTGTACCTCACATTTAAGGTTCATCTTCACTAGAACAGAGCACTGCATGACTCATTGCCCTAATGAGTTCAACATTTCCTTCCCAATAACCGTATCTTTTATTCTGCAGATTTCTAAGGTTATTTCTAAGAAATAACTGTGTCTTTTATTCTGTAGATTTCTAAGAAAATGAAGAACTGAGAGAACTGCCTGTTATGAAATGTACCTGCTATGGATCTATTCTAAAAAAGTCATTAGTGGTACCTCTGTGGCTGCTCATTTGATCCCCCTCTAAAGTGTTTATTTAAGGAAAAGGTTTATAGTTAGAACCAGCCATAACACCCTGACACTAAAGTTTAGTGGAGGAATCTGATTCTTTCCCATACTGCCAGGCACTGATCAGTGAAAAGTATGAACAAAACTTTGCCATTGCTGTCTATCTGAGCTGCTCTTTGCTTTTTCGTATTTAAAGAAAGTTTTTTATTTCTGATTAATATTTGATAGAGGAATTTTTCACTTTAGCCCATTTAATGTGCTCCTCTAGCTGCTCCATGGCATGTCTTCCACATTAGATGATCTGATTTCATTCATAAGAGGACTGAATTTCCATTTTCTTTTGTGAATAACTTTAGAGAAAGGGATGTTTAACTTGCTGCTGAACTTTAGCATTTGTTATAAATTCATTCCGTTTAACATCCATCCTTTTTCTAAGTAATTTGATTTCAAGTTTATATATATCTCTCTATCTCCCTGTGTCTCTGATGGATTTTCAGCTTTAATTAGTGGATGTTAAGACCGGAATAACATTTGAGGAGGACTGATAGTTTGGACTTTACATGGCATGTTTTTGCAGAACAAATCTGGCTTCAAGTGGTAAATGTTGCTTCCCTGCTGACCTGTGACATTACTGTCTTCAATCATCCCCGTTGACAGATGCTGAGGTAAAGGAATATACCAGGATCTTTTCTGCTGTTCCTTTGCCCTCCAAACTAATGCTTGTGCAAAAAATTAAAAGTATTTTCATTTTTGTGTTATCTTCCCCCTCCCCCCCTTTTCTTAGAGCTGCCTGTCTCTTCAGCATGTTAATTGAACTGTCATTTAGGAGACCCACTCTGTCAATAAAATCTACACCTTCTGACGTTTAGAGCCTATGTTGTATTCATTCTTGGTAATTCAGTGGTAGTGCCACACAGCAGGGTGAGACAAGGCAACTTCTTGCTTCAAGTGTCTGTTTTGAACAATTTGTTCAACCTGGGACTTACTTCAAGTCTGTCAAATAAACCTTGCTGGAAAACTTTCATGATGATCATTATTTTTGTTTTCAAGCCATAATACTTGTAGACATTTCTGAGTGAACGCTGGTGAAAGCTGTCAAATACTTAAACAAGCACAAAAAAAACCCTCTCTGAAAATTGCAAGGGGCAGGGGAGGCTCATCAAAGTTCCCCTCTGTGATTAGCCTCACAGTGAAAGTCTGCTCGGTCCAGCCTGATCGCTCTCTTGCTTCCCTTTAACCGCTTCCTTCAGGCTGTTTCAGAATGGTTTAAAATACTCTGCGGTACACTTTGTCAAATAGTTTTAATCACTTGCATCACTTTTCTTTTGTGTTACAACAGTATATCATTTCCCCATTTTGTGAACACTTCTCATAAGCCGTAGAAAATCTGGCTGGGAGAAACCTTGATAAGATATGTAGTCCATTACCTTTTTTAAAGGATCAGCTATACGTAGGTTGTTCCTGGTAGAAGTGTGTTTGTTTTGCTCCTAACCTTCTTCAGGTTTATGAGATTCTACAACCTCCTTAATCAATATATTCCTGTGCTTATCTATAGTCTCCAAACTATATTTCACCTGCTACCAATGCCTTGTTTTATTCAGTGCATAAATGGATTAGATTATTCCATTCCTCACTGCAGCAGCCTTCTGCATATTGGAAGATTGTTATTAAGTGTCACTTTCCCCTCCTTTAAACTAAATAACCCCAGTTCATTCGATCTTTCCTTATAGATCCTGGTATCTAGACCTTGTATCACTTAATTGCCATGAATTTTCTCCCACCTCATCAAATCCCCTGTTTTATGTTACAGGTAGGTTGCCTCAGCAAAAAAAAGGCATCTTGATAAAAGGGGGGGTGTTATTGTTTGGGGGACAGAGGGGAAAAGAAAAAATTATAGAACAAATGCATTGGATACTACAATACATAAATTTGAATAAATTTGAAATATGACTATTTGGAGATGAGAGTTGGCAGGAAGAAGTTTGTTAATTTAGTACTTTGTTGTCTTCACTATTTTTAAGACTTTTTCAATATTCTATAATACACCTGTCTTTAGAAGTGTTTCCTGAACATCTCATCTCATAGGTAGATCCTTAACAAGCTTTTTGCTCCCCATTGAGATCACTGATAATAGGTGATTATTTATAAAGATCATTTATAGTTCTTTGTTCAAATTTCCCCCTCCCACACCGATTTTTGTCAGTTTGGGGAGGCTTCTGATGTCATCGTACTTCAAAGGTTTTATTGCTTCTTGGGTAGCTATACAGAGAGATGCCCTGTCTCACCAAAGACTTACCTAAGACTTTACTAAGACTCCCTTCAAAGAGGAAGCATCAAATCATGTTATTGCTTTCATGAATCTGAAGACAGGACACAAAAAATGATCCCTGTCCTAGATGAGATGACCTTTCTCCACCAGAACAAAGTCACCCCACAACTGACTTGGGCACAGAACAGGCATTCTAGTATACGGGGAAACCAACAACCCTATAGCATTTATAGGCCCTGTTACCTTGGCAAAAACATCAGCAGGGAACCTGTGATCATCCCAGCATCTGTAAAAGGCTCTTAGTTACTACGGATCTGCACAGGGAAGTAGCCCTCAAGCTGCTAAGGTTTATTCATGTTGCAAGAATGCTGAGCACCATAATAAAGTGAGCCCAGGACTGGTAGAAGAGAAAGAAGATGGCTTAGCGTGATCACATAACCTCTACCAGTGGTTGCCAAACTGCTGCCAATGCTCTGCCTTCTGCACTGTAGCAAGCCCTCCTCTGACATAAGAAGAAATTTGAACAAGCACATCTGAAGGCAGTGCTACATAAATACTTTCTCTTTTCCCTGTTTTTTTAAGAGTGATGAAGTCTTTTGCTTTCTAATTTCTCTGACACCATGTGTGTTCAGTATATTTCACTGATGAGAAAAAAAGTTACCTAAAGACTATAAACCTGGATTTCAGTCTGACAGCCATGAGGTCTGAGTTTAACCTCATACATATAGCTACAGTAGACCCATAAAAGAAGGATGTCTTTACCCAGTGTTAAGAGCCAGAATACATTTCATCTGCATAAATCAAACATCCTTCTCTTACAGCCCAGAAACCCAATGTACATAAGTGTCGCAGTGCCGGGGGGAGAGTATTAACTCTGGGTTTATTGCAAACAGATTTACTGAAGATGGCAATACAGTGTAGTCATAGCAAGTGAATCTTACTGCACGTGTTATTGCCTGAGTCTTGGTTTCTTACTTTTCCAACGGTTTCTTGTCAGAGGTTCTCTTAACTCCAGGAGAGTAACCTTGAGAGGTGTCCCAACTCAATAGGAGATTCACCGCCGTGCAGCCCACTGCCATGCAGGAGAGCTCAGTGGGCTCTAGGCTGCAGCGCTATTTATGGGCACAGGGTCTGACTCATGGTGAGATGATATTTGGTGTGGAGATATCCCTTTTTTGCTGATCTCATGCCCGTTTCCTCACCAGTTGCAAACAGTATCCCCTAGTTCCTCCTGGTCAGCACTGGGTGCTGTCAGTTATTTGTGGTCAGCTGGGCCTCCRATAAGGGCGGGGGGGGTAGTTATGCTCCCCCACAATAGGTGTTTGGTCTTTATGGACTACAGTGCTCTAATGTATTGCTCCTTATGACTTTTCCAGGAAGATTATGTATTCCAGATTTCTCACCTTCTGCAGATATGAAAAAAGCCCTCTGAGTCTTCCCTGACCTTTCATGCTTTTATCCGAGGAATTCAGTCCTGATACTGCTGGAATTAATGGAAGGACTCTCCTCGATCCCAGTGGTGTAAGACCAAGTCTTAATTTTTAGTTGTTTTATTCCACAGCCTCAGTACCCTCAAGTGGCAGAGCCTCCTACCTCACCCTTCGCAAACCCTAGGAACCAAAAAAAATGCACTTTGACTTTCTGGCCCTGTGGCAAGACCATTCAAGCTGGAATTTGCATTCATATATCCACTAATGGATTAAAGTACAAATAAGCTGTCCACCATCCTGAAAGCGGCACTTAACCATGCTCATTATTGCTGTTCAGTTTCATATCTTATTTCTGAAGTAGCAGAAATGGAATGAAATAGAACTTTGTTTCTGACATTCTTGTCTGTGGCAGGAAAAGCAGTAGGTGGCACAAAGAGTGTACGGTATGAATAGCTGCATTTTGCAAATTAATCTTCAGATGTGGTTCCCATTCTCTTGGAAAGGTGAATGTATTAGTAACAATGCTGGAGAGGAAGGCTGCCATGGCAATGGAGAAAAGAGATCGACAAGTTTTAGCCTTGAATAACAGAATATTATTTTCACAGAATCTGTTAGGATTTCATGGACATCTTATTGTCTGACTCCACCAAGCATATCATTCCATTATCATTTTTGCCCTAGTCCTCTAAATAAATTGAAGCTACCCTACAAAGTTAATTTCTCAACACCAGAGACACATTATATAAGCATCCTGCTCACATAAACATCTCCTATGCAGAATAAAGAAAAGTCTCATGGCAAGCAGTCAATTTTTGGAGACATGTCAGTCTTTTAGTTAGAAAAATGGGCTGGGAAGTAGGGACTTGTTGGTTATATATACTTCCACACAGAATTTATTTGATAAAGCTGGGGTGTTCATCCTGCCATTGATGTTATGGAATTATCTGTAAAAGCAAAAGTCTTAATACCTTACACAGCTGTGATGAAACTTTATTTATGGACTATTTTATAGCACATAATTTCTCTGATATACAAGATGACATTATATGTTCTGAATAATAATAATGCATTCCYAATCAATCCTGATCTAAGCAGATACTCAAATTATAGGACAAAAGAAAAAGGAAGAGTATATATTACCACTCTAACCTATTTGTAAAACTTTCTGCATTCCTTTGGGAGACAGATTGTATCTGTAATTCTTAACACTAATATTGTATTAAATGGAATACAGCAAAAGATCATAGGGAAAACAAACTTAGGATAAAGGATCAAGAGACTTGATGTATAGATTATCACATAGCCTACACTGCTATTTATTTTCTGGGTCATTAAAGCAATTATACATTAGCAGCAGTCCTTGACAGTTTTCCAGCTAGGAGGATGGGGATTCTGTAGAACATGATTTATTTGAAAGTTTCTGAATCTTTCATTTTGAACACTGAACTAATTCAAACTGACAAAATATAAACATGAGCTCTGCAGTAAAAGCAAATGCTACCATCTTGATGGATTTCTGTTATGATTATAAAATCTGTTTCCATGTAATTATGTGTGTAGGTTCTTAATTTACTGTTGTTGAAAAATGTATGAGTTGACCTAAATATAATTGCAGAACAGTAATAGTATTTAGATTAGATTAGACTGTGCAGTATTGATGTGTATGTAAGTTAAATATATAAGGAAATCAATATTTAAACATTGTACACTTTTCCTTTACAAGATGTTTTTTCAGTAGAAACAGTAGAAAACATCAGCAACAGGTATTTTGGCATTTGGAAAAATATTGCTTCCTAGAATCTTGCCAGAAGCAGCTATATTTTAGAGAAACTTTTTGATCTTACATTAAAAGGGAGGTGGCGGTGACCTCCATAGTGAGGTTGTCCACAGTTTCTTAAATATATACAATTGCACCTAAGTAGAAGTGACTGTGTCTTGGAACATGTATTTGGAGATTGTGCGCATCACCCTTTACAGTTATGTTAGATGCCTGAAGTTAATTAACAGTCTGTTTGTTCTAGATAAATGAGACTATCATGCCAGCCAACGTAAAGGTATGTCTAGGTTTTGTGACCATCTTGAATTCCTCTAAGTTAGCCAGCTTACCTGGAGTGAACTGATTGCACTCAGGTCAAAATACTTGATGTTTTTTGCAATGCTCTTACAAATATTTATTCTGGAATTCAAACATTTGTTCTTTCCCTTAAATTCATCACAGTTGTATAAAAGACACAAAGGGGAGTGTAGATTTATCCAAAATGTTGACCCCAACAATAATTTTTCAGTTTTCACTTGACACAATTTTGTAATTAAAGGAATCAGATGCAGAGCTGTTGTCAAAAGGGGCAGTCCCACCATTTCTCTTTCTTCTCACCCCCCTACCCAGTACACTGTTTCAAATGAAAAAAATCTATTTTTTTTCCTATGTACAGGTACCTTTACAATGGAAAAGCTGCTCCAGCTCCCCACTCAATTAGCACCCACACAGGATAATCAAAAGGAGAGCAAATCAAAGAGCAAAAGAAGGTAAGACCTGTTGGCAACAGCACAGTTTCTGCTTAATTTGGACCATTCATGAAGCTGCCCCAGAGAATGACAGGAGGGAATAGGATATCTCCCACTCTTTTTTATTTATTTTCAAGCTCAGATTAATGTTTGACTGCCCACCAAAGGGGTCGCTAGTAGAGTTGTCATGTGTGTTGAACTTACTGATAGTGCCCAGACACCTTGAATGTAGGAGTTCCTGTGATTTCACTAGTCATGAGCTGAGTGTTGTGCAAATGCTTTCCAGACCTTCATGCTCTTCCTGAAAGAACAGAGTATGAACTTAACCCAAACATTACTCCAGACCTCCTTATTGCATCTTTACAGAGCAAGTTACTGAAATTATTGCTTTTCTTTGTGTCTTTCTTTATTATGTTATCATTATACAACTGCTGTATCCAAAAATGGAATTGAAGTAGCAATACTGAGGTCTTACATTTACGCATAAACCCAGGTTGTCAGGATATCAGACCAGCCTACACTGTAGATAGATTGTTTCTTGGAGTTACTCCCATCTTGATGATTGATTCACAAAATCAAGTCTCCAAGATTCAATACCAGTGCAAGACTGCAATTATTTTCCTTTAAAAAAGGGGTGCAAGAAATAACAGTGAGTTTATTCAATTATTTCCCATTAACCCATCTATAAGTGTAGGCGTGTGTTCCAGAGATGTGAAGACTTCTCTTCTACAACATACATATTGGTTGCCTATGTTCAAACTTTTAGTTTTGCAAATTGAAAATAATTAGATTGCTAAGAGACATGCCTATATGAAAGTTGCCTTAGTCTGAAGGAGACAGAGGTACAGGATATCAGCCACAGAGAAGCACCTATGTTCTTGCTCATTGGCTGAAAAAGCACTAACCTTGCCAGACATTCCTGTGTTAGGCTGAAGTGTGCAACAATGAGGTGATGAGGATGTTTTTGTGCTATTGATCTTATAAAACAATTAATGAAGCTGGCTTGTGCTGACACCTAATATTTAAAAAATATTTGCAAGATCAGTCTTTGATAACAATGCTGTTGATGGGAAGGGATAGGATTCTATTGCTAACTCATAAAATAAAGTACCTTATTAGCTACATAATGTAGATTACAAGTAATACGTAAATCAAGGTAGGCTTAGGAGAGAGAATTTTCTGGTTTGAAGGAGAGAGAAGGATCTGGTTTGAAAGCTGTTTCCCAAGATATGATCTCTCATGTATAATTTACTTTGTTCCTCCCAAGTCAAAGTTCTATGTTCCTGTACTTGTGACTTGTAGCATAGTTAACCTACGTAATAAATCACTTCAACTTAATTCATAGGCATTAGTACATTTGATATATCTAATATTTGTATCATAGCTACCTATATTATCTACATATGGATATAAATATATCTTAGACATATCAGTACATATTAGATAATACAAATAACTGTTTCTAATGTCCAGGGAACTTCAGCAAAACATGAGTAATAGTTATAGATTGTATAGTTATAGTTTGTCTTTGGCTGGGCTATTTGGAAATAGGACCAGAAGAAACTGAAAGTGAGAGAAATCAAAACTGGGAAATGGGCTGGGGTTTTCCCAAGAGCAAGAGTCAAAAAACAGCTTGAGTGTAAAAAAAAAAAAAAAAAAAGTAAATAAGTTTGTTTTGGATGTTAAGTAAAAAATTTTTGTCTATATCTGGGAGAACCTGGCTTACATAGGATATCTTTCTTAAACCATCACAGATATCACTCCATGTCCAAGAATCTGCAGGAAACTGCTAAAAGTTTTTCTTTGTTAGTTTGCTTAAAAGTAGATATTACCAACAAAAGTGTTAAACTTTTGTTCTGTTTGTTTCTGCTGCAGAAGCATATGATGTTCCCAACTGTAATGTGACTGTTTAACTGGTAAACTTTTACCCCAAAATCAGCATATTTCATACCATCTGTCAATTAGATTCATGGCTGTGAATCCATCTCTGGCCATCAAATAATACGAATTTCGAGTGAACTGAGTCAAAATATTTGCATTATTTCATCTGGGATCACTTCAGGAATGATTCAAATCAGTCCATCATTCAAGTTCTCTTAGCATGAATCTTGAATTAATTCTTGGTCAGATATTTAGAGCTACTCCCATTCTGGGCAAATCCACTTGATACAAGTTGTGAACTATTATTCTTTTTTATCTCTTCCTACCAGGAATCTGATACTATTAAAAAATAATAATAATAATGGGGAGACTGTGATGTCAAAGAGGAAGAATATCTAAATAACCCTCAGGCATATGATTATAGCAGTTTCATAATCAAGAATGCAGGCATATCCTTGAAGCTGAGGACAACATGTATAGCATAGAAGTCTATTCATCCATTCCTGAGAAGGACCACAATTCAAGTAGCAGACAGCTCCATAGCAATGTATTAAATAAAACATGTCCTAATGTCAATGTCCTAATTTTTTTCTGTAGTAATTAATGTAACCAATTCAATGTGAGACAGTAGAGCAGGAAAAGATTATTTTTAAACAAACTGATTTCACTCAGCTGTGTTCATCCTTTCATACTCAATTTTTCATACTCACAAGACACAAAATGTGTATATCCAATTAGTTTGGCTAGAGTTTCTTGTGTGTGACCCAAAAGGAAAGGGATGGCCACTCTCAGGTCCTCGGCATGTCTCCTGGGTTCTTGTGACCGATAACAAGCAAGTGGTTTTCATACATGCCTTTGGTATATACCCCTTGGGATTTGACAGTATTACATCTTTTGTCTCTTCACCCTATCCCACCTCTCATGAGTCATTGTGCAACTTTGCTAATTTACTCATTTTTTGTTTCCTTTAGCTGGATGGCCTCTGACTCTAGCTCTTCTCTTTATCTTCTCGCCATCTTCTCTTAATGGCTTCTATCAGTCCTTTGTTTTCCTGATCATGAAAAATGCTTCTACCATGTGCTTTGATCTTGATAACCTGCTTTTCTAGGTGTCATCAACACATGCCATTCTTCTAACCCTTCTTCTCCAATGTATTCTTGTGGTTTTACACATGTACATTCATACTTTGTTCATACAAATGTTAGTATTTCTATTTTAAATCTCTATACTCTCAAATAGACTCTGAAAGGTTCTACATCAAACCACACTTTTCATGAGTAAGGGATACCTCCCATTGGAGACAGACTGTTTACATCCAAGGAAGACTGTCTGGTCATTTACTTTTAAAGCAGAAAAGATTTATGTCCACAGAGAATGTTTTCTTGATCTGCGTCATATCTGATATATGCATTCATCCTGATACATGCATCCATGCATATATCAGATTCCTGATTCCTAGTTTTGTAGAAATCTGGGATTCCCCTGATTCCAAGTTTTCTAGCACTTAAAGCAAGACCAAGGATGCATTGGGTACAGTCTGGGTGCCTTCCAGAAGTTGGTGTTTGAAAGACCAAAGAATTAGTGGTAGAAGTATTCTAGTAGGACAATGGAGTGGAGGCTGAATTCCATCTGAAACTTCATCCTAAATACTTTGGGCTATGTCTTTAAAACAAGTAGGACTGTCTGTAAGATGTATAAAAGCTAATTTAGCAGCAGTATGAGATTACCAATATCTATTCTGAGGACATCTGTTTTTCTTCCTCCATCAAATAGTTCATAGGGGCTTTTCTTAATAATTATCCTAAGCATTTTCCCTCATGAGCCAGATACCACAACACAGCAGACTAAACCTGCTATTATTTTCCTTAATAGAACCACCCTTTCAACCGTTAATGCCTTGTTCATTACATCACCTATCAGGGAATATTTCATTTCTAGACTCTAATTCAGCAGAGCGTAAATGAGAAACAAGCTTTTATGGCAAATCCTCATTGTTGTTTTCATCCTAAGGACAATAAAAAAGTGAGACCTGCCATACATTTATTTCACCAATGGTATCATATTTTATTATCAGTCAATATGAACCTTTACTGATGTTTTCCCCAGGACTAAATTCAAGGGTGAGTTGTCATGCCGTATACTTCAGGTGTCAAAAGAGCACAGATACACTATCTCCATAAAATGTAATCCATTCACAAATCACCTGAAACATTTGGTTGCAGAGCCAAAGGAAAATGAATTTTGCCTCAAATTTTCAAAATAGATTGCTGGTTGTAAATGACAACATATAATATTAATAGGGTGACTGATTCAGATATTCCTGGGGTTCATTCACCACAGATGCAAATTAGATCACTGCATGCTTTAGTGGAGGATCCATAACTGAAACATATTGAACAACCATATTGAATCAATTCATATATTTACTGTTAGTCCTGAGAGATGGCATCAAACCAGTTCTTTGGTCTTGTTCAAAAAAATTCCATGAGAGCAAACCATACACCAGTCGCCAAGTTTGGGATTCAGTTATAAGAAAAAGAACATGGCTACATTTACTTTAAAAGTGGTCTCTTTTAGATGGTCTCTACCCATGACTCCCATGACTTGCCAACCTTCCCCATGGTTTGGAGTCTTATCATCTGGATTCCAGATAGAGAAAGAGCTTAAAGGTAGGTGRTTCCTCCTGCCTGTATGCCCTGAGAGTGCATGCAAGCAACCGGCAAGATGCAGAATAAGCACAAGCGGCCTTTGCGTAATCCTTTGTAACAGCCAGCTATCCTCAATGACAACACAAGCACTGAGGATCTTAAAGACCTGCAGTCACTATAAAGGTGATTTGTTGTTTGCTGTCATACTTAACTCCCTTAAAGCGTTACCCTCCTAAAAAACAAGGAAAATAGTTGGTTTAAAAAATCCAGGTCTTTTTTTTTGCTGTTGTTTTTATTCATTTGCTGCTTCATACGTCTTGGAAAACTGAAATCAAACTTGCCTGCTTTGCTTTCTCAGTCTCAAGWAACACCTCATTGCTTGCACTTTAAGAGACTATAAAGACAAAGGGAAATAAGCCAAACTCACTTATGTGAAAAAAACTTCTGTCATAAAACCTTTCTATTAGATTAACTTTTGAGAAATTCTTTGCTTGTTTTTCTTTTTGTTCTTTTTCTCTCTGTTTGTTCTTTGAGCTGCAGTGATAATTAAAGTGCTGTGTGGGACCTCTGCATGCTCTCTGCCTGGGGTGGACTTTTACCCACAGAATCTTTTTAACACAGTAGTAAGAGGGATATTTTGTGCTCTGCCATTTCTTGGAAACCATCCAAATGCATCCATGTGATTGTTGATTTCCTTAGCGTTACAATTGTGTGGAGCGAGGTGGACAAAAGACACTGTGGTTTTAAATATTACAGCTGTGACAACTTAGTACTATTTTGTTTCACACAAGGGGAATATGGTTCTCTCAGGTTCTCTTTGTAACAAATGTTTATGTGAAACAGGGCAATAAAATTTCAGCTGTTCCTAATCAGACAGGACTTCCTTCATTCTTGATCCAAATTTCCCAGACCCACAAAACTACCATTTTCTGCTGTTGTTGCAAGTTATAAATATTTGAGGTGTTAACTTCAAATCCTTCAAAAAATAATGCCTACATCATGAATCATGGAAGAACATCTCTCATTGCAAACAAGAAAAAAATCCTTTTCATTGAAGAGACGTTTTATCCCCTACATAGGGATTCCTTGGGTTCCCTAATGTAGACCTAGTTCATATTAGAGAAAAGCAGAAAGAGGCATTGGATCTTGGGGGCGGGAGGAGTCAGTGCCTGATCTTGCTCTCAGGAAAAACATCCAAAGTCAACATGAGTTTCACGGAGCATGGATATAGTATTGGTTCAGATAGAATTACAGCCCCTGATCCTGCAGACGCTATGCCATGAATAATCCTGTTGATACCAAAATATACACAGAAAATGACTCAAAAGTGTGTTTTCAGAATTGAGCTAGATTTTGGCCAGCTGGGTTGAAATGGCTGGCAGAACTGAAGTGCAACGGAAAGATGGATCTTTGTGTCTCACATCCCGTACTGTGCTGAGGCAAGTTCCCCACTTCTCAGACAACAGTAGGTTTGCAAAACAGGAATGCTTCCTCCCGCTGTTAGTCCTGAAGCATGCTGTACAAGATTGCCTGAAGAAATGTAAATATTCCACTAGTGAGATTAAACTGAAGTAAAAGGGGATCTCTAGTGAAATATTAGCTATCTGCAAAATTAGGAAAAGCTGAAAATCATACTATATACTCCTGTCATGCCAGGTAGTTCTTATCTTCCTGTGGCTCTCTCTTTTGACATTTCTGAATTCTGTTTTAATAGCCATGTGTAAACCACATTAAGATATGTCTTCTTCTTGAAATATATACTAACTTACATTCTTAGTGCCACTTTTAACTGTGGTATCGCATAAATATTTTTATCATAAGTGTCAATCCATTTGCGATTCAAAGGAAGACTGAATATTTCTATAGGTACTCTTGAAAAGCAGTATACAGACCTCTATTATTTTCGTGTCTGCTCATCCCAAGCCTCTGCCACCAATTTCCCACCTTCTTCCCTGCTCTAACACTGTCAAAGGTATTTCATAATATTAAATGATTCCAAACTATTTTTTTTGTGGTATCATACATCTGCTTTCCGCAACACTGGAATCCTTATTAAAATAACTAATTGATATTAATTTAATGATATTAGTTATATTACATATTTTAATTGATAAATACTCTGATTGCATAACAAAAAATAGGTGAAAGGAAACTTTCAGACTCATCTGTTTGCTTTATAGCTTTTTAAAATTTGGTGATGGGTTGACTGTGATATCTGCTTTTTGCTTCTGATGAGTCAATTCCCTGTTTAAACTTTTCAGGCACCTTCTAACACACTTTACATTGGTTGGTTCTTGTTTTTCTTTTCATCTTCTCATTGTATAGTACTGTACATACATTATGCCTTTTTTCACTTCACCTTGTGAATCACTTTCTTCAGAAGTACCCTTGGTTATAAAGATAGGAAACTAATACGAAAACCCTTTTATTCATGGACAAGGATATGGTAATTTGTAATACTATTCTTCTGTAAGATTCTCCTTTGATTGCTCTCTCCACCTCGCCTCTCTTATACTGAAAAGTGTATGATTTTTCCAAGTACACATAGATATGTAGAGCTTCTAATTGTTTCTTATCACCTGTGCTCAGTTCTTCATAACATCATCCATGTTAAAAGAAACAGCAATTGTGAGGGAGGGAATTAAGCAGTAGAGTCATTTTGTATGTCAACATCATTTTGCTTAAGCGCACAGGTCATTTATTGCATTGTTGTCCCCTCCCCTTTTTTTTTACTTTTTCTATTTAATCAGCAATACAAACAATTATAGATTCAATCAGATCCTTGATTACTGTTGACAGAAAGTGCTAAAAAAGTCTTAAGACTGTGTAAAACAAAGGCATGACTGACACAGCAATCATCAAAGACAAGGTATTGTAGATGCAGAATTTAGTCAGGAAGGACATAAAAAAGTAAAAAGAAAGCAGGTTTACCTGGATTCCTCTATAGTAACGGTATCTAAACATACTCATTTGAATGCTAATAATACTGTTAAGTTGGAAGCAACCTCCTTCCCCCCGCAAAAAAAAAGAATAGCTGAGCCCAGACAAGATAGGTATGGGGTAACCATCATCCAAGTTACATGAATCTTCTYTGTTCTATGATCAGTCTGGCAGGTAGGTTGTGAACAAGAAGTTATCCATCCCATATATAATATACATTTTTTTGTAACTATGTTTTATTGACTCTAGTAATAAATCAATGTATGACATGACTGTAATGGTCTGAGGTTTTACTACTGCCTGTCCACATGTAATTTTTAATGTATTGATGTTTGTCTCTTCCATATTTATAATCAGTCTATTTTTTATGATTTTTCTTTGTTCTGAAGCCAATTCAAGATTTTAAGAGATTTCAAAAAAGTAATATATAACATGATATTCACTGATGATGTTCTTGCTGTCCTTTTGCTTCCTAAGTATCTAAAGATCTTCTTCCACAAGAAATGAAGAGTGTCATCAAGTTTATAAAAATATGAAGCAAGATTTACTTATTTTTATATCACCCTTTCTAATACTTTCATGTGAGCTGAGATAGCATTTGCTATTTCAATTTACAGGTCAGTTGAAAAATCAAACTTTAAAACACCTAATAACATCTAACAGTTAAGATTACATCCTTAGATGTTTTTTCCCTTGATAACTGAGAGAGAAGGAGAGAGAAACCTGTCACTTTCCAGATGAGAACTGTTAAGGAACCAATAAATTACCACTCCAAGTAACTCATACACATTCTTGAAACTGATTCTCTATATGTGAAACACTGGAGAAATTAGATGAAAGATGGTCACAAGCTGTTTTGGGGACTTCCCTGTTCTCAGGCTGCCAGGCATTTCACAAGATAAAATCAGCAATTCTGAGCCTCAGGGTTGCTGGAAGTATGTAGTGACAGCCACATCTCAGAAAATGTTATTTTTTCATTTAAGGATCCCTGAAGTATAAACTCTGCTAGCCACCTCTCCACTGCATGTGGAAGAGGAGTGCCTCCTAGACAAGCCACTTGAGAAGACTAGGAAGGTTGGATATTTGTCCATCATAAATGTTTCCAAGGTTTGTCTTTAAAGCGCAGGGCAGATGTGCTTTGTAGGGTGTCCATAGTTCTGGTTCACCAGCTGTGCAAACCGTAAGAGCTGCAGGAACATACTTGGCTCCCTCCCTGCCTCTGCACAGGTCACCTTGCAAAAGAAGCCAGGGCATGCAGAGGGATACTGCGGATTACTGTAGTTTGGATCCAGTGAAACGCTTTTAAGATTCCCTGTCCAGATCTATTCAGTGCCCTACAAATCTATTCACTGGAGTTATTTATGTGATATTCATTTCCCATATTAGTCATAGCTGCTGATTTGATGCCTGCAAGTCTTTTTTATCCACTATATCCACAACTGAACCACAGTAATTAAAATGATTAGAAATGAAACAAATGCAGATCTAAATGTCAAATGCCAAGTTGTTTTCTGCTTCTTTCTCGTTAGGGATGTACGGACAATTCACATCTTTTTCATTGGATCTTAAGCAATATATTAGCACCATAAAAATGTAAACTATCCTGTACGTCTGGGAATATATATGTGGTGAAAACCTGAAATGATTCAGGCTTGCATCAATCTTGTCTGGCTTGGTGTATTTACTAAATGCTGTTTATCACAAGCTTATGGTTTCAAGTCAAAGAGTTACAGAGAATATCATTCTTTATATACAAGTGTTAATAACAGGTTCTGGATGAAACTCACAAATAACTGCAATCTCTTACTTGTTTCGATATTGCTTCTTCAACAAGCTTGGGTTGTGACTTTGAAATAATATGCTACCCATAACAAAACAATTATAGTTATTTTTAACATTTGCAAATCATTTGCATTAGTGTTACCAAAGGCCCCAGGCAGGAAAGAGTCTCAAAGAGGGGGGATTGTGGGAACTGTTACCAGCTCAGACAAGAAGAAGTCTCAACAGAAGCCTCAGACAAACATACCCAAGGACATGGGTGCAGCTGCAACTGATATATCCTGAGAAAGTACAGAAAAACCCCGATTTCGGTGACGTTAGGACAGCATTTTAAAAATGTTTATATAATTAATTTCACTAGTTCTTATTTTCCTCTGTTTTATCTCATGCTTTGTTACCAGTTGAGGTGAACCCATGCCTTCAGTTTTATGCAGCTGAGGACAGAAGAGTGGGACTGGTCCCCACACTCATGTCTGAAGAAGAAGAAAAACAAGAAAGTTGTGGAGTTGTGGAGTGCAAGGGAGGACTTCTTTTTCACATCAACTAATAATGTTGCCCATAGTGGGAGGCACATTCCTGCATGCTGCTGGGACCTGTTGGGGTGAAAGCTTTCCTAGAAAGGTGCAGAAGAAAGGAACTGTTGGCTACAGAGGATATGCATATTGCATCCTTATTGTATTCATGGGACAGTCCAGTTTAATCCTCTGAATTGTCTCTTGACAAGATATTTGGTAGATATGTTAGCAAAATACAACATAGGTAACAGCTTTCCTGTCTCTTTACTGATTGTTAAATTACCACTGCTTGATCTTCACTACAAAAAGGTAGGGTGAACTTGCCCTGAGATTTCTTGATTTATAAGGAAATGGTATTTCCATCTTATACATTTATATGAGCATTTTCCAATAGCTGTTTAGAAAAGCTCTGAGTTGCTTCCACAAGGAAGGATACTTAGCGCAGAAGCAGGATGAAGACATTAAAGAACTGGGATTTCCTTATTAGAATTACGGAAGAAAAATAGGCTGGAAGGGACCTCTGGAGGTCAGTTACCTGCCCAAGGCAAGGCTGACTTCAAAGTTAGATGAGGTTGCTCAGGACCTTATCCAGCTGAGTTTTAAAAATCTCCAAAAATGGAAATTTCACACTTTCTCTGGGCAGCTTGTTCCAGGGCTTGACCCTTCACACCAGGAGCGACTTGTTCGTTATGTCCAGCCAGAATTTCTGTTGTTGCAACTTATGACTGCTGCCTCTTGTCCTTCCGCTGTGTACCTCTGTGAAGTGCCTGCCTGGTAGAAGCTACAGCATGCCCATCTGCCTTGAAGAAAACTGCTAACTGGAAAGTAAAGCACAAGCTTAGGTAGCATGTAATTAAGACAATACATACACAGAAGGCAAACTGACAACACCTGAGAAGAAAAAGAATAGGTTCTCTGCAAGTCGTATTATTGAACATACCTCAGCCGCCAAAAGTGACTCTTGAAAATACAGTTGTTTCCACATATTTTTCAATTAGACTGGCTAAGCCTAATTTTCAAGGAGATAGTTATGTTGCAATAGGTATAGATAGGTATAAACATAAAGGATTTGAGAACTCATCACAGGCCTTAGCTACGGTGTGTAGCTATCTTGTGGCTAGTTTATATGATCTGCCTCCACCTGTGGTGAAATGAGAGGCTGTAACCACAACATCCCTTTTGTGCTCAGTCAGCACCCACTTTTAACACTGTTGTCTGTTAGGCAAGTTATATTAATTATCATGCTAGGACATGCATTTGTGTTTCAACAGCACATTACACAGCACATTACATTTTGAGTTAATGGAGGAGGCTTAAGAGAGCTCCATTCCTGTCAAGCAAAATGAGAGACATCCTCACAAAAGAGGCCCCAGTTTAATTACTTATAGCCTCAAGTTTCCTCTAATCTTCTTTCAGTTTTCAACATTCCCTTTGCGACATAGATCTCCATGTAGGAAATGTTGCAACACTAGTAGCAAAGCTCAAAGCGAGACCTTACAGGAAGGGAAGGTGGTTTTATTTTAAAACAGAACTGATTTCACTCACACAGTCACATCCACATTCTCACAGGCAATCAGGTGTATGTCCAAGCAATCTGTCCAGCACCCAGCAGCAAGAAGTGGGCAACCAGGTGTTTCTCCAGTATTCAGGCTTCCTCAAGGTGACAGAGAGGACAAGGACCAGCTCAGGTATCAGGTCCTCAACACATCTCCTGGACCCTTTTTAGGTTACTGGTTATGTGCTGGTTGTGGATGCACCTTTTTGTGCCTTTCAAGAGCTGATAGTGATTAGTCCCTCAATCCCATCCCACCTCTGCAAATCACTAGGATTTACTGATTGCCCTTTATCTCCCAGTCTGGCTGTCCTGAGGAGATGCATGCAAAAGTGCTGGGATCTTGATGGCCTGCTAATCTAGGTGCCATCAACACATGCCATTCCTATATCTCTTCTGCTGCTCTTTGTTTCCCTGGTGCTTCCGCGCCCAGACATTCCCATTAATACCATTCTGAACCTTTCCATTACAATTCTCTACATCTAGCTAAACTGAGAGTGTCATTTGTCAAGTGGTGCCAGTTCACACAGTTGCTGTCTCCAAACCTCCTGCTCTATGTGTGTGTGTATGTATGTGCGCATGTCTGTATGTAATTTGCTGCAGCTCGGATGTTATTCACAAACAGCTGTGCCAATGCAACACATAAGGTGGTGAGAAGCAGAGAACAAGCTGCAAAGAGGGAGGTAGCAATTGCTTAATGCTACTGAGGGACATGCAGCCACAACCCCAAATCCCCATTTGGCATCTCTAGCTACACTCACTTCTCCCTCCTTCCAATTAGGGCACATGCTGAAGTTGCTAATTGGCATTCTATGTTACTTGTTTCTTGTGTATAAAAAAAAAAAAAAGTTTTCCACCTACCTGATGGAGAAGATGCTTCTAAGCTCTTCAGAGCCACAGGCAGCAAAACTTCAAGGATCACCTTCCTTGATCTTGTTACAACATACAGTAACTGCATCTCAAATCCTAAGGTGTTCCGATACAATCCTGTTACAAAGACTGACAACTTCTACAAGCAGTTAGACGTCATTGAAAGGTAAGCTTTTTGCGGGTTAACTTTAAACATCTCCTAACAGTAGCAATTTCTTATTTGATTTGTTTTCTTAATGAAAACAAATCCATCGTGGATCAAAAATTAATAGGAAAAAATTGCCTATTTTTCAGTCTACTTTGTTTCTGCAGTAGTTTTGCATCAGCTACAACTTTGCTCACTAAGAGGAAAGCACAGAGAAGAAAGCACGGGACTATTACTTGGTCAAAACTCCTACATCTAAAAATTTATCAGCAGAAGTGGAAATGTTGGGAGGCTGTTTTGCTTATTTCAGACGCATTTGGTTTATTAGAAAGTCAAGCTAGAACTGTGTGAGGCAACTTTCCTATGTTTTCAATATTGATTTAATTTCTGTGGGATATTATTTATTGTCCCCGATAGTCATCGAATTTTAGATTATATAATTCTTTATCACTGTAGAGGAGAGTTAAAACAAAATTTCTACATGGAATTAAAGTGAAATTCTCATTTTGCTTCAACAGGAATATGCCTTCCTTGATTAAACACTTAAATGAAATCTTGCCAGTTTGTTTACAACACTGTAGACTGTTTTGTAACCATCTATATTCTAGAGTTTGTACAGTGTAGAAAATATGATAAAAGAGTAAATTAATCAACTCTGTTTCATGAGATGTGTGCTCAGATTACAAAGTCTGACGTTAGACCTGAAACTGCACTCACTAAAGTCTGTGAATCGGTGTTCAGTACAGGTCAAAAATGTGTGTTAAGGAAGACTATAAGAAAATATATTTCAGTGCTCTCCATTTACCTATGAGATGTTCAGGTGAATTTTTGTTTTAAAAATATACACTACAGAGAAACAYCTAAAGTGCTTAAATGCCAAAGGTGACCCACAAAAAGGGACGGAAGAAACATCTATAATTAAAATGCTACAACCCCAGTGACTACTAAGATAYTATGAGCTGTTGGGTTTTTTTGGGGGGGAGTGGGGCAAAGGTTGACATTAAACAACCAACTTTCCTGCATTGAAGCCTAAATGCTAGATGTGCTTCTCTTCCAAGTTTTTAAAAAAAAATACCCTATAGATGCTGAGAACTTCTATACATYAATGGGCTCTCTTAATTCATATCAAGGCTTACAATGTGATCCTTATATTATATATTAACTGTAGACTAAAAATACATATCGTCTGTCTGCTATGTGTTGGCTCCAGACTATGGAAGACTGCTCAGGTTGACTATACCAATAGTGCTGTTAAACAAAAACAGACTGAAAAGACATATTTTCAAACTGTAGATCATAGAGTTTCATTACATGAAACAGTTATGTCTGGTAGTCTAGTTGAGCCTGGCACAAAAAGCATAGGAAAACCTTGACAGTCTTCATTTAGGCATTTATGCCCACAAGAATGTTCAGTTACAGTAAGTACAGCAATATTTATATGTGAATTAATACCTGTTATTGTATCTACTGATCCAATGGAGGTGGAGGAGGGGGAGTGGAATAAGAATGGATGTTGGGAGGAGGGGCAAAAAACACAGCAAAATTCAAGCTTTTTCAGGACTGAAACAGAGATAACACATATCCAAGAACACTACACAGAACTAAGAAYACATAAGCTAAGAACAGTTCATCTAAATCTAAATTTGACTGAATTGTGCTAATCAACTTTAAAAAAAAGAGAAAAAAGTTAGTTAGTGAAAAATATACTATTATACTACTATTAAATAGGTGTCACCATCCTTCATTGACTGTCCATCTGGCTCAATACTGATGAGCAGTGGTTGTTTTGCTTAACCGATGCTGTTTCCGCAAAGACCTGCGATGCATGAAAGGGAGTATATCACATTTTGGTAAGCACATGTATTGAGTTCCTATATTTTGATGGTTCAGTTGTGGGGAGGTATGTATTGTGATAGCTGTGAAGATCTGCTGCTAAGCTTTTCTCTCTCTTGTTCGGATGCAGTCTGTTTTCATTTGTGATATGGTCTCCTGGAAGCCTGGCCCTCATGTGTCTCACTAGGCCGTGGGGAAATGGGGTTTATTTGATATGCAAATCTTCCAATTTGTACTTCCAGTTTGTACTTAGTTAATGAATTCCCCTGGAATCTTCAACACAGAGTGGTATGCAATAACCATGTGGGTATGGTCTGTGTGGGTTATCACTTCATATTGTATTAACTCTACGTGCAGGGTTGGGTTTTTTTTTGGTTTGGTTGGTTGGGGTTTTGTTTTGTTTTGTTTTGCGGTTTTTTGAGTCTTTGCAGTGGTGAGCCACTCAAACAATATTTCCCCAGTCAATTGTCCTTATTTGGCGAAATTTGTTTTAGGTTAAGCGTTGCAAGTGCAGCTATGAATAATGTAACCCATGTTTTTGTGTGAGGTTGTTTTAGATGGCTGCTGGTTTTATGAAAGTAGATGTATTAGTGTATGAGTTTAAATGCATCTAGAAGTCTATCGGTTGTCATTTAGTTTTATGTTCATCAACGTGCTAGAAGTTGACTTGATAAATACCCCTACCAAAGCAGCCTCATTCATATCCTTAGACCATCACAGCTGAGACAGCACTAATATATAGCAAATCATTCTACCAAGTTACGTACGTAGTCCGTCTTTAGTATCAACTTGGAACAGATCAGTGCTTAATTTACTTTTTATACAACCCATGCATAAGAACTAGTAAATGTATCTAAACTACAAGTGACATGACTGTAATTATAGTAAAAAAGTAAAGAACATTTTATACATAAAAAGTGAATGAACAACAAACAAGAATAAAAAATACCAAGTAAAATCATGTAAATATGATGGAAAACTGAAACAGAATTTGAGGCATATAGTCATTGTGTAACTTTAAAACAGCCTGTAATATTTGCTAATTAATCTGACATTACTGGAAGAAAAATCACATAATTATCTACATGATATTTTCCCTCTCTCAAGGAAATGAACTTAGCTTAAAAATGGATCAATAATTTATAAAGTTTTTCTCTCCTATCTCAGTACTAAATCTCTGAAAGACTAGAGCTTTCCTATCTTCTTTGAAAGCTACTAATAGGTGAAGTTGGGAGGTCACGTCTTTCTTTTTTTCCTCTGAGATTTCTCACAGTGGGTTTTTTTCCTACTGCTTTCTTTTTTTTTATATTATTCTTGGGTTCTCCCGGGGAAACTGTAAAACACAATACACAGACAGCACATGTGTCTCAAATGTTTCCGAATCTGCTATAAAGCACAAATTCTCAAGATGGAAATGAATATCACATATTTGCAAATTGCATTGCTCATCAAGCCTCTCATGTTTCCAAGTCCAAATAAAGGAAATAAAGGGAAAAAGGTATAATTTGCAGTACACATCTACTTTGGCTATGATAGCGCTTTTCTCTACGTACATGGAAATTATCAGGGGGAAAAACCTGCTATACTTTGTCTACCAACAGCCTGAGGACTACTGCTTCTGTGTGGGGGGGAAAGGGAGGAGGGAAGAGGCAAGTGAGGAGTGGGAGGACAAGGGTTTAAATTTCTGCAATTGTAGTATGATTTATTTGGTATTCTCTCTTGCTGTGACCAAAGAAAGTCTGTTGAAGAAGGGTCTCATCTTACATGACAAAAAGTTATATCTGTTTTAAAGGTACATCTGGCTAATATCAGTGACTTTTCTTTCCAGGCAAATTTATTAGACTTTTCTTTTTTCTCCCTCTTCAGCAGTTTGTCATTCCTTGACACACAGTAGGAACCCTGTATCTAGAAAATGGTGTAACTACACTGGTAAAAGTGGAAGAGTTTTGTTGACAGAAAGAAAATCCAATCATGGATTGACACTGAACTATGAGGTGGAGAACTTTGCCACCAAAACTTTCCCATATACACCTGATCTTGAGGATGAGACTCTTGCCATATATATATCTGTATATCTGTATGTATGTATTACAGCAAATGCACCAACTCTCTGAGTTGCTGCTTTTAAAAGTCTTTTACTAGGTTGAACTAATTCAACCCAATAAACCTAATGTTGAACTAATTCAACCTGTGAAACCCAAGTCAACCTCTCAAACCTGAGTTAGCTGTTGGATTTGCAGACTGAAATACTGACTTAACTTCTTTTAAACATGGTTTTCAATGTTATTTTTACATATTTTTCAATTCTAAATGAAGGCAATTCTTTGTAAGACTGTTCCTAGAAGTTACAGCTGAGTTTTACATCAGTAGTAGTTGAATCATTTCTCTTAAAAGCTGAGCTTTATTACCAACTTCCTGTGGTATGCAAGCATTCACTTAAAAAGGAAATTTTTAATTTAGATGACCTGAATATGAAACTTATTGCTGTTTTAAGTTGCTAAAAGATAGATGATTGGTTCCTGCCAGCACGATAAATTTCATCAATGTTGTAACTATGTCAGAGAGCAAACACATTGGAAAGAAGCCTCTGTTTCTCTTGACTTTTGATAATTCCTGTATTAGCTTTATAGCAGCTTGCTTGGAAAAGACAAATTTGCCAGGTAGCCAGGTAGCTATCTCAAAGAGACAACTGGTCCTTTAAGGTGAAACTAAAGCTGAAGTGGCTGACTGATCACAGCATTTAAAGATGCTGATTGCAGATCAGCCTCAGAGGCAAGATGCTGTTCTTCCTTCAAATTCAGATCAAGAAAGGATCTTGCCACTTGGATTTTGAGGGTTCTTGATTCTACCATCAAGTCAAAGGGGCCGGGATTCTTCAGTAGTTAAGGCTGATTTTAGGCTTTTTTAAAAGCTTTTTAGGCTGGGAGGATGTCAGAAAAGCAAAGTTTTCTAGGACCATGGGAACCTGGTTCCCACCCAAAGCTTCTCAAGAGGAAGAGTTCAACCGTTCTATTCCTAGTCAAATTAAGACAGTTCTTCAAAGCATCCGAAAAGACTCAGAAGTTTATGTACAGCATTTTTATTTTGTTAACTGATAAGATAAAGGACAATTTTCAGAATGCTATTAATTTGGTTAAGTTGAATTTTGATTTCACAGTATAGTGGCCTTCAATCAAACTCTGCTTGATTTTTAAGGGAAAGGAAGACAAATAAAGAATTCTTCAGGGCTTTCGTCATGCACTGAAGTTTTTGTCCAACAATGTCGTAACAGAAAACACATCGTGTCATGCTATACTCACCGAAGTCTAATTAGAAAAAAAAAAATCCCCATTTAATTTGTTAAGGCAGACCATGCCTCACCTGTTCACCTGTTTTCTTTTTTGAAGCATTTATTTAACAAAGGAGAACACATTTTCCCTGTTGATGTTTTCCTTTTTGTTTTTTGTCAGTCTAAAGCTATGAATGGCTCTTGGAGTTATATCCCTGAATGATGTAGCAAAATGTGATGGACCATGATTTGGTGACCATGCATTTTATTTTCACCACTTTGTCTAAACCTTTATTTTCAATTCCAGCAGAACATCTATAGCTGACTCTTTCCTTCTTTCCTTCCTGTGATGGCTTGCATGCTTTTTCCTTGGAAAACCCTAGTATGGCTTATTGAATCCCCTCCTTGTTTAGCTCCCTAAATTGTGCACATTTCATTAATTTGAAAATGTTGGCCATCATCATCGTTAAGCTTGCTGCTTCTTTTTTGGTGTTGCTGATGGTTCAGTAGATGATACTCACCTGTGTGTCTGGCAACTGTTAACAGGTAGTCCTGACTACTTGTAGGTTTTGCACCAACTGCCACCTCACATATTTCCTTTCAGTCTAATAAAAACCCAAAGTTGGGGAGCACCCAGGAAAGTCTATCAAGGCTGTTACCAAAAGGCCGATTTCGGTGACAAGGCTATATAAAGAAATTGTAATGACAGGGGTTTTAAGATTTTTTCTTCCATTTTTAAGTTTCTCATTTCCATAGATCAGAAGAAGAGCACACTATGTAGAGGGCACACGTTTTTGAAGAAATCCCATGGAACTACTTTTCTGTCCTAACTGTGGCTCTCCTCCAAAAAGAAAGTGCAGTCTTTTCCTTTTTTTTTTCTTTTTAGAGACAACGGTAAATTCAGCCCAATTATTTCGACCCTGCTACCTTCCAACTTTCGAGTCCAAAATCTTTATTACTTCCACGCACTTCGCGCAGCCCTGTGAAATACCGATCTGCCTTCAGGTAGCCAGCCGCACGCCGCCGGGTCTCTCTCCGTAAGCACGATCGCCTACACTGCTCTGGCATCACTTGGACACTAACGGGACGGAGAAGGAGGAAGAGACGGCAGCGGCGCCCCGCGGGCTGCCGCTTGCGACGGGGCGACCTGCCTGCACGCGGGCACCGAGAGGC